>NC_086109.1:39467827-39794613 GCF_963921235.1 Mobula hypostoma
CTTAACCTGTCTCAATGCTGTGGATATTAGGACCCGGCGGTGGAGCTCTGAATCCGCAGTGTTTCTGTTCACGAAAATAATCACGATTGAAAATAAAGTGAAAATAATAAAGCAACCAGAAAGAGGTGAAACGCCATCGGTCATTGGAAAAACGTTAGGCTACAGTCGGTCAACAATTGGAACAATTTTAAAGGATAAAGTGAGAAAGGCCCTGCCCCGATGAAAACTACAATTATTATTAAGTAATGCAGTGCTTTAGTTATTGTGTTTTGGGTTTTTGATCCTCCACATCAACCCGGCACGGATGGAGAGCACTTCCCGGTTTGCTCGATTCGCGGTTGGTTGAATTCACGCATAAGGTGGGCCAACTGTACATTATCCCCTCCTCCCACACAATACCAATTTACAGTTGAAATGACTACTTAAATATTCCAAGCAGCCATCCATTTTCTCCCCTTAAAGTGATTATTCACTCACTTCAGGAAGGGCAAGACGAGGGAACACAAACCAATTCTCATAGAGGGATCAGAAGTGGAGAGAGTGAGCAATTTCAAGTTCCTGGGTGTCAGTATCTCTGAGGAACTAACCTGGTCGCAATATATTGATGCAGCGATGAAGACGGCAAGACAGCGGCTATATTTCATTAGAGTTTGAGGAGATTTGGTTTGTCAACTAAAACACTCAAAAACTTGTACGAGTGTACCTTAGAGAGTATTCTGACTGGCTGTATCGCCATCTAGCATTAGGGGGTGGGGGGGGCGGGGGGGTGGAGTGCTACTGCACAAGATCAAAGTTAGTTGCAGAAATTTGTATGATTAGCTATCTTCATCATGGGTACTAGCTTCCATGGTATCCAAGACATCTTCAAGGTGTGGTCCCTTAGGAAGTTGGCATCCATCATTAAGGACACCCCCCCCCCCACCCCCAAACCCAGAACATCAGGGCCTGCCCTCTCCTCACTGCTACCATCAAGGTGGTGGTACAGGAGCCTGAAGGCACACACTCAGCGATTCATGAACAATTTCCTCCTCTGTGTCATCTGATTTCTAAATGGACATTGAACCCATGAACACTACTCCAACTGCTTTTTTTTTTAAAGTTTTTGTTGCACTACTCATTTTAAATGAACTATTTGACATGTATATACACTTAGTGTAATTCAGTTTTTTTTCTTTAATTTATCTATCAAGCATTTCGTTGTACTGCTGCCGTACAGCGAACAAATTTCACGACATATGCCAATGATATTCAACTCAATTCTGATTTTATATTATTTCCATTACTATAGAAACCAACTTATGGGGTATATGGCTTTATATTAATACTATGTAACGTTTCCCAGTAACAAATGCAAAATTTGAAGGGTTACATTTGAGTGCATTTCAGTCTTGGGTTGGCAGTGCAAGTGCAGTATATTTATGGCATTGAGTATCCAGAAGAGAATATTTTATTTCTATGTTGCAGCTTTATCACGTAAAAAATTCTTAAATTATAGCTGCAGTATAAACAATTTTAGTTAGGAATGGTAATTTAAGGGCCCCCAAGGCTTTATCATATAAAAATTTTCCAGAGATTTGTCTTTAGGATTTTGTGACAAGTTACAAATAGGCGAGAGAATTTTTTTTGTAAACATGAACCATGACAAGTTCAAGTCCATAAAACATATGGAGGTCAAGGATCCATGGAGTACACTCCAAAACAGATCTGGCAGAGAGCTAGATTTTGGCACCAACTACACATCGTATCAGCATCAGGGAAACCCTCCCCTCCAGCTCCTTCACCAGTGTAGAGTCTGATATGCTCAGCTATAAACCCCTTTGTTATAAGCACAAGGTATCTCCCCTTTTAGGTGAAAAGTGCAAAATATTTTTATGCTGGTAATACTAAAGACCAAGAAGTCCTCGACAATCAGGAGACAAGAAACCGCAGATGCAGGAATCTTTAGCGACTCGAGAGTCAGTCAATACCCGCAAAGGAAAATGTATATTCAATATCTCACAAGACTATCCATTTCCCTTCATTGATGCTGCCTGACCTGCTGAGTTGCAGTTCAAGCTTATTCGTCCTCTGACAACATTAATACTTGCATTTTTTTTTGGACGAATTTTTGTTTAGACCTTACTATTTTGTTTTAACTCTGTACTGCAGTTGCCAGAACAATAGAAAGTTCAGGAAGTTCCAAGTTTTGTATTGGAAGAGACAATCCCGTGTTAAACTGGTACTTAGATACTCTCCATTCCTAAAATATGTTCTAGTACTTGAAATAAGATTATTTAACATGTTAATAGTTAGTCAACATTCACTACTTCATTCAGCTGCTAAAATAGCAACTATGGCAGAAATAATAAATCACCAGTTTTAAGAAATTCTCTTACATTGATGTGAATTATGCTTGAGAATTCCATACTTGCAAATCGTTAAACACTTTTCTACAGATACCATAGTTTGGTTTTCTCCACAAATTATATAAAATTTTATCTCAATAAATCAAAAGATCTAACTTCACAAGTTTCCATACAATTAAGCTTTCCATTCCTCTTCATGAAGCAATTTCATTTGAGATAATTAAGAAAATATTTCAGGCAAAATTAATTAATATGTGATACCTGTCACATCGCATAATAACATGTCCAATCACTTAGCTGGTTAAAGGACAGGATGAAGAAATATTTGGATATAGATTAGTTTAGTCGGATTGCCTTCCAAATTCATTGCTTTTAATGAGCTGCTTATGTGAAAAATCTAAAATATTTAACCCAGGCAGTCTTTATTCCCCAAAACATTCCAATGTCCTGGCCTACCTTTCAACCCATATATGGCAGTCAGGCAGACAACATTTTTACCAATTATGGTTAGTCTTGAGCATTTTATATTGGCATGTGTTACATGAAGACTAAAGCTGACCAAAAAAAAAAAATCACCAATTGGAAGACTCCCCAGCAGCTGGATATCCAGGAAAGAAAATCATATTTAAGTACTAGGTGTCCTAATATTTAATCTGCTAGGTTTGTTTCAACACAATCTGGCTTTAGAAACAGACTTTTAAAAAAAATTCTTACAGCAGTCAACTCTCTAGGCTTCAAATGCACCCCATTCTATACTAGGCCAACTGTAATCTGGAAATGGGATCCAAATACATTTTTATCAGTGAGGATAACACCCACTCTCACCAAGGAGATGTACAAATAAAAAGTTTGGATAAATAACCACAACCACACAGGATCACAAGTACAATTTGAATTCCAACTATTTCAAACAGATCACCACAATACTATGTGCTCAAAAATACAATCCTTCCCACCTGTTTAGGATTGGTTTGAGTGCCAAAAGTGAGTATATGGGAGCAGATTTTGCCAAATCAATTTAAATGCAGGATGTTTGTAATTAAAAGCCAATGCCACACTAGTTAATGTGGCAAGCATTTTATTGCACCCCAGAAGACTGGGATTAATACAGCAAAACTCTTAATCCACAATCCTGCATTTAGAAATTCCAGTGGTTCAGCGTTTGGTCCTAGGCTCACTTCAAACTCACAAGGCTCACTGGAAAATCATACTAGTATGTATTATCTAAAAGTGAATTGAGTTGCAGCATTAATAGAACATCCCAGTAGTCTGGAAAGTCTCCCAGACCAGTGCCAAAGTCCCAAGGCTTTTATTAACTTCTTTGCTGTAACTAGTATGAACTGCATCTACTGAAGATTAGTATCACTACATTGGAAATTCATAATTGACCAAGTTAGTAAACACTGATAGGCCAGAAGATGAGATTCAAGGATGTTTAAGAAAGCAATTTCTTTTAATAAAATATTAAGTAATTAGCAGATTAAATAAGAATCACTTGTCAATGGAAACTGAACTGTGTGGAATATGCAATGGTCCCACCCACCTTATGGATTTGGATGGGATACTCAAAACAAATCAAAACTGTTGATATAAAATGTAAAGCAAAAAGAAAATCAATACTACGATTTTAAAAGACCCAACTTAACAGACTGGGCTTTGATTTGTAAATACAGTATGATGCAATGTATGCATTCAGTTTTTAGAAATCCCAGACCAAAAAAAAAAGACCTGGAGGCTCAAAAGATTATTGATTGTTTCTAAGCAATAAAACTGAGCATGAACATTTTCAACTGTTGTACTTGCTCGAAGTTTTAAAAGTATTTTCCCCCCTCCTGACCCCAAATCAGCTTACTATTCCTTCCCCTCTTCACAACTTTAATAACGTCCCTACACAAAGTACAGTTAATCGATGCAAATTAGTGTCTGATAAAGAGCTGTCATAAGAATTTGTGTAGCTTACTAAGGGCTTATTGAAGAAAAGGGAAAAGGAAATTAAAATCTCCACTATTTCAACATCTCAATGTGTACAAAAACTGAGTATTCAATTAAGTAAAACCTAACCATTCAATATACTAGTTACAAGTTTACCTTGTACTGTATACCGAGTAAATGGAGGTAGAGGAACATTTAAGGATCTGTGACATTAACAGACTAACGATCCATGTTTTGCATGAATATTTAAAGTGTTCATCAAGATTTACTTTGACATTATTTAGCAATACAGACAACCAATTTCTTCCCAACATTGGGACATGTACAGGAAATGAATACTCATTCATCTGCCAGTTGGTTTCAATGATGTCATGTAAACAGGGGCAGCTCATAACATCAGTAGACTAGAATGCTTTGGCAAATAACATTCTGGCATCTCATTATAAGCAAACTGAATTCTGCCAAAAAGAGTCAGTGGGTTAAAACAGTGGTTTCTTCAAGAAAGTTACCCAAATTGAAGAGGAGATTTGGACTCAAGGTCAAATGATAACGAGTACCTGTTACTCTGATATTAATTTGCTGTTACGCCAATTATATTTTGACTAGTCAAAGCTATGGCATTTTCTTCACAATACTGACAAAGCATATTAAAGATGACTAAATGGGACAGAATTCTTCACAGGTTAATTCCTGGGATATTTCAAATGATCAATGCTCTCCTACTCAGGACTGAGAGTAGAAAGTTTGCACATAACCCAAGAAGTAAAACTAATGTCTCCAACCAGAAGTTAACACTAACTTCCAAAAATGCTGGCTTTGAGGGAGAGGCACTACAGTGAAGTACTTCCGTTTCTTCTAGCTGAAGTGGTTTTGGATATTACTAATCAATAGGATAGTGGCCTATAAGAAAGCAGCAGAAAAATATCTATATAGACATGCCAAAGCTGCTAAATGCTTTAAACTACTAATTAAATGCAATTAGAATCTTGCAGAATTCTCTATTACCTGCAAGTAGTCAGAAGAACTTGGAAATGATAAATCACTGGGATTCTTTGCAAAAGTGGACACAATTTTACAAATACAAACTGAATTTAAGGTGAAAAGTGGTGACAGTCAACAGGTGTACAGGACAACTTTTCTTAGAAAACAGTGCTAAGTGCCTGATATGGACCGTTGGGATATTGGTGGCAACATATACAATTGTGGCATCTAAGAGCCTTTGAGACATGAATATGCAGAGAACAGAGGGATACAGATCATATGCAGGCAGAAGGGATTTAGCTTAATCCGGCATCATGTTCCATACATATATTATGGGCCAAAGGGCCTATAGCTGTCCCATACTGATCTATGTTTTATGAGTAGTTTAATTATTGCTCCCAGTTTTAATTCTGTAGGAAAATAGGAAATCTTAGTTTTGCAAGGTTAACTGCTATCACTTAACTAAGCATACAGAAAAGTGAAATTTCACTAACTACTTACTACAGAGGAAGCACGACTTGTGGAAGAACTTCCCATCACATTGCACTTCCTCGGCAAAGTATACAGTCTTCAGGCAAACGCCACACTTGTTTCCACCACCAAAGTTCGGCATTCTACAAAGAATACAGACACTGCTTCAAAATAATGCAAATATGAGAGAACTGAAATAAAACAGCTCTTGCTATTCTCAGTTGTTCAAACAGCATCTATTGAGAATGAAACAGTTAATGATCTAGAGCACGTCTTCCTGAATATTTTGGTTATTTATGAGAAGAACTGAAATTTGGAAGTTATTTTCTTGTTGCACAATTATCACTTGGAAAATAATTGCTTCGTTACCTCTTTTAGTAAATTCATTTTGAAAAAACTCAGCACAATTCAGTAATGCATCATTCAGCCCTTAAGGACAAACAACATTGGCTGGTATGGAGGTAAATGAACTATGACATAATGCATGCAAATACATTAGTGTTGAGAGGAAAGAGACTGATGATAAGCTCATGAATTGTTTTTGCAGAAGTATGTTGGTTTCGGGCATACATGAAAATCAGATTTGACTATGATACAGTCATTCAGACGTAGAAAAATCTAGCTGGCTCAGAACTCAATGGAAGTAGTATATTGTGTAATGCCCTGTTTGTTAAAATCCCTTTCCCAATCAGCTTCCCGCTCAAAAATACTGCAAAGCAAATTACTGCAGGTGTGACCATCGTATGGCTATGTTCATTAAGGCATATGAGAATACCAAATAGATTCTTGGTTCACTCCATTAACAACTACCAAATATGGACTGAGAAAAAGCAACAAAGAAAATGGGTAAATTAACATCAAAGCAAATATTAAGAATCGATATCAAGGTTAAAAACAAGTAACATAAACTCAGAAGAATTCTCACCTACAAGAATGAGTATTTCCTTTCTGGTCTCACCAAGTTAAGCAGATATTTTAAAATATTCCTATGCTTTGGTATTAGCCCCATCTACACAGCATCAACAACTAGATTGAAAAGTCAATTTCTTCAAAATGAAAAACTGGTTACTATTTGCATTATGTTAATGGCAGAGCATTGTAAATAATTTAGAAATCCATTGTATTTAAACCACTGATGGGCATCACCAGCTCAATTTGTTGGATGATTTACATTAACAATGAGCACATTCCCAGTTCTGCTAGCAATTTTTGGCTTATTGGTCAAGTTCAAGCACGAGATGCTGGAGGTTTGCTGGGATTTCTTAGCAATGATGCTTTGTCTGGTATCAAAACTATAGTTTGTGTTGGTGAATGGATGCTTAAAAATGGAAGTTCATTTCACAACATAAACGAACCATTTTGTACAGTGTCCTTGAGTTAGAGATGATCCCAATTAGTTTTCGACAGATGAATATTTAATTTCATAGCTTATTACAGTTAGAAGATATTGGGATTATCAAAGCAAAGATTTTGCATCCAAAGTTTAACATAGACACCTGTGCGATAGGGACTTAAATTGTTATCTATCTGTTATTCCACTAGATATCAGCAGGGATAAAACTGAAGTCAACTATAACTGACCTGCAAATTATTAATGTGAAGAATTATGCAAGGTAGATAGTACAAGTCATGATGAAACCAACATGAACAATTTACCCCCCCAAGAAAAGTTAGTGTGATTTTACTGATGTGCCAAGCTTCAATATATATATATATTTTTTTAAAAATCAAGATTTTAACTCTAGTTGTGATTAAGAATTCTGTGCTTTTCAGAATTGGTTAATCTATTTTGTAGAACAATTACTTCTTGTTCTGTCTGGTCTGCATTGCATGTTAACAACTCAGAGTGATTTGTGCTTCAGGCAAAGTATTTTTATGCCATTAATACAAATACTTTTGATCTAAAAAGGACAAGTCTTAGAGGAAAGTATTCAGGTTCTCAAGTGCAACTTCAGGCAAGTCAACTTTAACCATGACAGATGATCCTCTGGATCTTAAATGACAATTTTGGAATCAGCTCTCCTGTCAATCCCAATTTCAAGATATTTTTATTTATCATATTTTCATTCCCTACCCCCTAAACTTGTTAGCTCTCACACGCTCATCAACTTACCTCTACTTCTAGTTTAGAAATCAATTAAACTACCAAACACCAAGTCTTCAGGATGCAAGAAGAAACCAACACAGCCACATGAAAAACATGGCTCCATACACACAGGTCTGGCAGTCAGGATTGAATCCAGGTCACTGGTGTTGAGATAACAGATACCAGCATCCCCACTGTGCAGCAGTTTTCAGCTAGGATGTCTAATTTTGTCAGAACTGGTCAATGACAATTAATCGGTTTCTAAATTAACCCACAGAACAAAGTAGAATGCACAGAAACCATTGCCATATTGTTAATCATTTTCAGAACATGGAAATTCTCTAATCTAATGGAAATTCAAATACGGTCATACATAGGTTATGTGAGGGATGTGGCAGAGATCCAACTTTCAGTTTTATACAATACACAAAATGCAAACAGGTTGGATTAAGGTCAAAACAGCTATAATGAACTGCTGGCCAACTATGCACCACTGAATTCAACCACTGATACAACCAGACAAGATGAAAAATTAATGATGGGCTGACCTGTGTTGCTCTCACAAGGCATGTTGGCTTAAAATTTATCATTCTGAATTTCTCCTGAAAACAAATGACTGAATTGCAATCGATCATCCCACACAAAATATCGCACTAACCAACAGTTCAAAAGGAAATCAGGCTTTGATGATGTGCTGATGGCACGAGTGCTTTTAGCTGCTGTTCTTTGTTAGAGCATCAGCTTGCGTTGTCAAGCACCAGGAGCACAATCTCAGCTTCGACAAACATTGCCAATTGAGCTTTGATCTATTTGAAGAATTATTTTCATAAGAGTTAGGATATCATCTATGTATCTCTATTGTGCAATTATCTTTAAAGCTGAACAAGCACAGAGTTCCCTTGATTAAAGAAATCTTAATGACATAGAAGTTGCTAAGCTTGTATCCACATTTCCTTGTGTCAACAACAATTGCAAAAAATTGTAGAGAGGTCCCAAAGTTTAAACAAGTTTTTCTTCAGCATGCCAGAACAGATCCAATGCATGCTATATTTGAAAATCCGTTTTCTGTGCACAAACTATGCCACAGGCCCAAAGCTTTACTAAAGCACAAGATCCAATAGAAGGCATTCCTGATAACAGACCACTGGCAATGCATTCTGAATATACAAGTCTCGTACATCCACTAGGCTCTTTTTCTACAAGGCATATTACTTCAATGAACTCCAATAAGTTGGTCAAACAATATCCCATTTCATAAAGGTGTCTAGCATTCTGTGAAAAAAATGCATTTGACACAAAGAGATTTTTAAATGTTTTCTTTATTTAGAGATACAGCATACAATAGGCCCTTCCAGCCCAACGAACTGCACCACCCAGTAACTCACTCACTTAACCCTAGCCTAGTCACAGGACAATGTACAATGACCAATTAACCTCCTGCATCTTTGAAACATGTTCCAAGGGAGGAACTTACAAACTCCTTACAGATGGCATTGAAATGGAACTCTGATGCCCGGCGCTGTAATAGCATTCTGCTAACCGGTATGTGACTTTGATTAATTTATGGAACCATGCTGTCCAACTCCAAAATATTAAACTAATTCAAAGGAAGACCCATCAGTGTGAAATGTGAGTCTAACTTCGTGTTTTACTTTAAGCAAGGTGAGCACATCACGTGGTAGTGTGATGACGTAAGCAGTTCATGCATTTTTGTATACAATTATATAAGCAACTGCTTAAACAAACATTTTATAAAATTACTGAACTATTAAATGCATATGCTATAGATAGAGCACCTAAACAGTGATTGAATGCCAGATAAAATTAACTCCTCTTACCTGCAAATTATATGCTGTGATTAAAAAAATATTACACAGTCTAGTTTATTCTTAACAGATGGGCAAATTACACTTCAGGCCTGGTGTGATCTCCCTTCCAGGCTCATACCAACAGGCTTGCAGTACACTGTTTACTTCCTGTACTAAGGGAGGACAGTTAATCTAACCAGCTACAAGCTGGAGTTTGTGCCAAGATAGAAACAGAGAAAAAGTCCCATTGGAATTTTGTAACTTTCCAATGCCTCTTCAATAACATCCATTGCATAAGCCGCTCTGTACATAGAGGGTTAATAGGAAAGGAACAAAAATGACAGTCAATGAAACTACAGTGACAGAATGGACCCAGAAACTGGTGAGCACTTTTTAAGATCCTATTTGGCAACAGTATGTAAACAAGTTGAAAGCTGCTGACATCAGGAGCTGATAGTGTGTACACTAAAGCAATTTTAGCATGTTTAATACTGAATTTCAAAAGTGCTTTATGATCCACATTCCAAAAGTCTTTTACTTGCCGTTGGCTCTGATACCCCCAAAGCAACAAGTTTTATGGGCCAACATTCTTTCTTTAAACTCCCCATTTGCTCCAATCCATGACCTTGAAGCTTTGGCCAATTTAATCCATGGCATTGAATACTAAATTACAGTTCAGCCTGGGCTTCTAAACCCAGCAAATAAGACACCAAATCCGAGAGAACTGGAATAGGGCTGATGGATAGCTTTCACGCAATAAACAAACTACTGGAGGATCTCAGTGGGTCAAAAAGCATCTGTGAAAGGAAAGGAATTGGTAACTTGAAAGGTCAAAACATTGCACCAGGATATTTGAGTTATTTAGAAATAAAAGTCAAGCATTTAGTGTTAGAGGACCCCACCATCACCGTCCAATATGATAAATGATCAAATAAGGCCATCAAGTACTTTGGAAAATGCTACAGGTTCAAAATAAAAAACTATGTTAACGAAGTTAATTAATTTGTTTTTAAAAAAAATTCAGGAAATACCTAACTCTTAAGAGTATACCACTATTCAAGAACCTGTACAAATGAAACAATAGCTCTTTTCCCTCTACTTGCTGGCACAAAGTCTTGTATTGTATTAAGGTACTAGTGATCCCTGTTTCCATCCAGGGGGACAGTGTGGACATGGTGGAGGATTACAAATACCTGGGGATACGAACTGACAATAAACTGTCAAAGAACACCGAGGCTGTCTACAAGAAAGGTCAGAGCTGTCTCTATTTCCTGAGGAGACTGAGGTCCTTTAACATCTGCCAGACAATGCTGAGGATGTTCTACGAGTCTGTAGTGGCCAGTGCGATCATTTTTGCTGTTATGTGCTGGGGCAGCAGACACCAACAGAATCAACAAACTCATTCATAAGGCCAGTGATGTGTGGGGATGGAACTGGACTCTCTCACAGTGGTGTCTGAAAAGAGGATGCTGTCCAAGTTACATGCCATCTTGGGCAATGTCTCCCATCCACTACATAATGTACTGGTTGGGCACAGGAGTACATTCAGCCAGAGACTCATTCCACCAAGATGCAACACAGAGCATCATGGGAAGTCATTCCTGTCAGTGGCCATCAAACTTTACAACTCCTCCCTTGGAGGGTCAGACACCCTGAGCCAATAGGCTGGTCCTGGACTTATTTCCTGGCATAATTTACATATTACTATTTAACTATTTATGGTTTTATTACTATTTATGGTGCAACTGTAACGAAAACCAATTTCCCCGGGGATCAATAAAGAATGACTATGACTACCACCAGGCAAAATTCCCAGATTTCCCAGCAATGCACTGACTGTTGGTTCAAAAGGGCAGTATTTCCTCATTGAGGGTGTGTAGTGAACAATTTATAGTTTGATGCTATTTAGTGTAAATTCAGTCAAGAGACATTAAAAAAGACATTGTATGTTGCTCCTTTATACAAGATTTGATTCTTTGCCAGCTGCCTCACCTATGAGTAGGCAAGTATTTGTCACAGGAAGCTCAGTCTTGAAAGTAAAAGCAGGAAGTGATCTGAACTTGAAGATTTACGAAAAATCTCTTTCACTCAGTTCAGAATAAAAAGGTGTCAAAAAGAGAGCATTACTTCAATAATTCGGATGGATTTTAAGATTTCCCGTGTTCTTGTTGTTTGCACTTTATTTCAAAGTGGAACAATGCTGTTTGAAAGTAATACCACATTCCAGGCAGATTGTGTCAAGACATGTTGAGACTGATCCTTCATCCCTGACCACCCCATTTTACCATCTCTGTTAAAAACACAAGTAATTTTACCTGCCGTTAGAATAGTCAGGAAAAAAAAAACAACCCACCAAAATATTTCCCTTCATTTATTCTGTTGATATACTTAGGATAGGTAGATGCATCTGCTCTCAGAATGAGGCTTTTCATTATTCCTCTGTCTCTGCCGCATCTGCTCCCAGTATGAGGCTTTTCACTCCAGGAGGAGGCTTTTCCACTCCAGGAGGAGGGAGATGTCCTCTTTTTTTTTTTTAAAAGGGGCTTCCCTTCTTCCATCATCTGCTCTGAAACGCATCTCCCCTATTTCACACACATCTGCTCTCACTCCATCCGCCCGCCACCCCACTAGGAATAGGGTTCCCCTTGTCCTCACCGACCACCCCACCAGCCTCCGGGTCCAACATATGATTCTCCGTATCTTCTGCCACCTCCAACAGGATCCCACCACTAAGCACATCTTTCCCTCCCCCCACCTCTGCTTTCTGCAGGGATCGCTCCCTACGCGACTCCCTTGTCCATTCGTCACCCCATCCCTCCCCACTGATCTCCCTCCTGGGACTTATCCTTGTAAGCGGAACAAGTGCTACACATGCCCTTACACTTCCTCCCTTACCACCATTCAGGGCCCCAGACAGTCCTTCCAGGTGAGGCGACACTTCACCTGTGAGTCGGTTGGGGTGATATACTGCATCAGATGCTCCCGATGTGGCCTTTTATGTATTGGCGAGACCCGACGCAGACTGGGAGACCGCTTTGCTGAACACCTATGCTCTGTCCGCCAGAGAAAACAGGATCTCCCAGCGGCCACAAATTTTAATTCCACATCCCATTCCCATTCTGACATGTCTATCCACGGCCTCCTCTACTGTAAAGATGAAGCCACACTCAGGTTGGAGGAACAACACCTTATATTCCGTCTGGGTAGCCTCCAACCTGATGGCATGAAGATTGACTTAACCAACTTCTGTTAATGCCCCTCCTCCCCCTCCTGTTATTGATTATATATTCTTTTTCTCCTTTTTCTCCCTCTGTCCCTCTCACTATACTCCTCACCCATCCTCTGGGCTCCCCCCCCCCTTTCTTTCTCCCTGGGCCTCCCATCCCATGATCCTCTCATATCCCTTTTGCCAATCACCTATCCAGCTCTTGGCTCCATCCCTCCCCCTCCTGTCTTCTCCTATCATTTTGGATCTCCCCCTTCCCCTCTCAAAACTCTTTCTACCTCTTTCAATTAGTCCTGACAAAGGGTCTTGGCCTGAAACATCGACTGTACCTCTTCTTAGAGATGCTGCCTGGCCTGCTGCGTTCACCAGCAACTTTTATGTGTGCTGAACGTAAAAATGTACACTTTTTAATACATCCATTTTAAAGCATCAAGTGTGACAGTGTAAGTGCTGTTAGGTAGCAACCACATCTGTTGATCTTTAACCAACATACAACTCATGCACTAAATAAGAAGCCAAATGAGTCAGCCTCAAAAGGAA
This sequence comes from Mobula hypostoma, assembly GCF_963921235.1. Classification (NCBI taxonomy): domain Eukaryota; kingdom Metazoa; phylum Chordata; class Chondrichthyes; order Myliobatiformes; family Myliobatidae; genus Mobula; species Mobula hypostoma. The sequence goes on from NC_086109.1 coordinate 39,481,217, forward strand.
GTAGTCAGGACCTGCATTAAAATGATAACCACTACATAAAAGGACTTGCTCATCCTTGAACTTACTTCTAAATAATGATGTCATGTTAATAGAATGATATGACTTGTACTGGGAACTACATCACAAATTCTTTGAATGAAAGTAGTTTTAAGGACACGTTAGTCATTTTAAGTCACAGGTCACATTTGTTTGTGATAATCATATACTTGGTGTCTTTTGGAAATTGGGCATCTTCATGCACACTGGAAACACTTTATCCCACTCAATTACACAATCATACAAACACCTTCCAACTGCATTTCTTCCTAACCCCAAAAATGTTTTTGATAATGAAGCAATTCAGTGGTACAATAAACTCCATTCCGAAGTTTTGAGAGCCCATGGGACAAAATCCTAGGTTCTGGCGATGTACATTTACAATTTTATATTTTGTCAGAATGATAGACACTGTTTCTGCATGCAGGCCTAAACATGTCACCATCAAGGGTGAAGAAAAAAATAAATTAAAATCCATGTCCACAAATCATCAATTCAATCACTACATATGACCCTATTTCAAAAATGAGAAAAAAATGATGCCTATTCTAAAAAGTCAACATAAACCAAAACAAATTGATTCATGTAAGCAACTCCAGAAACTTGGAAAACATATGCATTCTTTTTGTGATTGAATTAGCCAAAACAAAATACATTAAGCGCGAACAGAATTCTATTTGTGAGCTGGGATTTTCCACACCCACACTTTCTAGCCCACCATTATGGGCCCTGCTTTATGATATTGTGGAAATATGTAAAGGAAGAGCACGGCAGCAGCAGGGGAAAACTTACAGACTTAATCTGCAATAGAAAACAAAATAGAGGTAAATGAGCATCACTTATCTCAAAGATAATAGCATGTTCATTATATTCCGGCCTTGAAATTTCAGATACCATAGGAATGCACTTCTCCAAAATATTACTGTGTTGGACCCATAGAGATTGTAGGACAAACAGCCAGCTGAGTGCAGCAACAGAAAGGCTTGGCAAAGATTGCAGGGACAAATTCCACTCACTCTCATCATTGAAGTGTCTCTGATTTCAGCACATTCATCAAGTGAGGTACAGTGTCCTGCCATAGCACAGTAGGTTCAATACCAGAAATCAGGTCAGAGCTGCTGTCAGAAAGGCTGATCCATGGAGAGCAACTGAATGCAAAGGAGGTAATGGTAAATCAGGTTGTGTGGGTCCCAGAGAAGAAGGAGTAGAATAATTCAAATCTACCTTAATGGAAGATTTCAACCTTATTCTGGAAAATAGAAAGACTACTAGTTAAAAATGGTGAGTCTGAAAACACCGGTACATGTAGGGACCAAGGTCCTCGTGAATGCCAATCACTGCAAGATAACATCCAGGTTCAGTCAGTTTATATTGCAAGAGAACTTGAGCAGAAGAATGAGGACAAATTAATTCCAATTAGATAAGAGCACTGCAGCAATTACAAATGGTACCTTTGAGTTAGGCCTGGTCTCCCTATCCAAGGAAGAACATGCTGTGGAAGATCACCAGTTTGATGTCTGGAACAACACCTTGCCCTAGCAGGAGAGATTAGTGGGCATAGGGTTCTAACATGGTATGGTTAGCTCCTTTACGCCTCGCCCTTTAAAGCGTCCAGCAAGATTGAAACTGACGAGGATGGCAGAGGAAGGCGAGCGGGTGCTCAGCACCGTCTGCCTGAGGGTCATCATCTGCTGCTGCCAGAGGAAGGTGCAAGAGTCTTGGGCCCCACACTGCAAGGCTCAATCACAGATAGTAGCTGTGGGATTCTTTCTTTTGGTTGGCGGGAGGGGGGGGCGGGGAAACAGGGACTCCACGGCTTGATGTTAACATTTTCAGTGCTAACAGCTGTTTTTTTTGGGGGGAGGACTCTGTGATTCGGTTTCCATCTGTTTCTGGTTACTCTTTTTTGCTACTTGCGCAATTTGATCAAGGCACTTTGGCACGGAACCATCTCTCTGTGACTGCGACCTGCAGTCAACAACACGGCGCTAAACTGAACTAACCCATTGGCTGTCACGCAGGGACCATTTTGTGGACTCTGCAGATTAATATTTATTATGCCGTGTGTTACTTGCTTGTTGTTTGCACAATTTGTTCCATTTTTGCCCATTGGGTATTCTTTAAACAGGTTCTATGGTTTTGTGGCTGCCTGCAGGAGGGTATATGTCAGGGCAGTATTCTGTATAGATACTTACATAATAAATGTACTTTGAAACTTTGCTATCTTAACTAGCAAGAGGTCCTAGTTGCACCATAGGTTTCAGTTAGCAAATAATGAAAAGGCCATTACCCTATACAGACTGGACTCTGGGTAGGAAGCTCCATTTAAAATGAAGATATTTAAAATCATGAATCATCATGATTGTAAACAAGTAAATCTATTTCAGGGTAATTACTGCTAGTTAAGAGCAAAACAATTCATGACTTTGGAGATTTCCCTTGCATCTCTTTTTAACTTCCTCTGGATAATAGTGGTGTGGCTAGAAAAGCTATTACCTTGCAGTTTCAGCAGTCTGGGTTGAGTCCTGACCACCTATATAATCCACATAGTTTGTAAATTCAGTAATTGCATGGGTTTCCCACACGTGTTCCAGTTTCCTGTCACGCCCAAAAGACAATGGTCGGTAGGTTAACTGACCACTACAAATTGTGCCTAGTGTAAGATTGAGTGCTACAATCTTGGAGAAGAACAATAGGAGGATTTCCAGGGTGGACTTGGCTAATAGAAGCAGCCATATTTAAAGGTGATTGGAGGAAAGTATGGGGGGGGGAGGGGGAGTCAAAGGCAAGTGTTAGGTGGTAGTAGAGGCAGATAAATTAAGGGCATTTAAGAATCTCAGATAGGAACATCAATGATAGAAAAGTGGAGGGATATGCAAGAGAGAAGAGTTAGATTGATCTTAAGAGTACGTCAAAGGGTTGGCATAACACTGTGGGCTAAAGGGCCTGCACTGTGCTGTAATGTTCTGTGATACTTGTAAACTGGCTAGTATTCAGAGAGCCACAGGGCCTATGTTAGTGCTGTACAAGTTCAGAACTAAAAAGGAAAACAAGCCACTATACTGGCCTCTCCAAAATGTTCATCATTCCATCTCCCGGACATTCTGGCAAACCACACTCCACATTCTACTGCATTTCATTTTTTCTCCTAAATTGGTGCACCCACAATTGTACAACCCTTTAATTGCGTTCCATCTAGCTATATAAAAAGGCTTGCAACACATTCTTGCTTTTTTTATTAAATGCCTTTGGCCAAGGGTTCCATTTTGTCATGTTCTCACAAGCTCTGGCACAATCCTTGCACCAGAAATCATGCACTTTCTGCTCCACAACAAATTACAATTCATTAGAATCAGAAAGCTACGATCTGAATAAAACACCCAACAGGAGACACTATCAATCACTACTCTCTACTTTTTCCTGAATTAGTCATTTCTACATGGCCATTACCCTACTAATTACATGGGCTTTGAATCATGCCAGCAAATTGTTTTGTGGGACATTTGCAAGTGCCTTCTGGAAATCCACATACATATCAATTATTCCATAGATGAATTCTGATCATCCACAATCCAACAACCCTGATTGTTCAGTTTCTGGCTCAGAAGGTGCTTTATGCCAGCTCCCTTTCCACTTATCAAGCCCTAAATTCACTTTCAACCCACTTGCCTTCAATGGAAGAGCCTATGAAATCATATGACAGGCATTATTATAAAAGCAAATTAGAAGTTTATTGGGTCCTAGAAATAGTACCCAATGGTCCAGAGTAACTGCAATTCTGGCACCAAATTCCTTAACAAATCAGAGTTGCATTTTTCAACCCTTCACTGAATCTGCCTTCGATCAAAACTCAGTGACTTCCGCACACAACAGTTGTTTGTCTTGAGTTATAATCACCAAAGTTCCTCACTATTATCAGATGACAAACTGTCCAGTCATTACTAATTTATCTCCCAATCTCTCTCCCTTTTTGGAATAGCGATACACTGTAAAATAAGCAGTTCTCCAGTCTTCTGGCACCACTCCCAAATTCAGGAAGTATTGCAAGATTGTAGCCAAAGCCTCTGCACTCTCCAGTTTTAATTGTCTTAAAAACCAGTGATGTAAACTAATCTAAACCAACTGACTTTTCCCCACACACACAAAAAAACAGCTGCCAGCTGTATAAATGTCTCTTTTTCATCTACTTCTATCCAATTCCTCTCTTTTTTGCAACATGGGAATGATCCTCTCGTAAATAAAAGCGCAGAACTCTTGGTACCCAAGTTATGCTCCGCCTCCACGAGGTTACTTTGGTCCAAGAGCAGCTCCGCCCTTTCATTACTTCTCCTTTGCCCATCTACAAAATACTTCAAGTATTATACATCAAAGTTGCTGGTGAACGCAGCAGGCCAAGCAGCATCTATAGGAAGAGGTGCAGTCGACGTTTCAGGCCGAGACCCTTCGTCAGGACTAACTGAAGGAAGAGTGAGTAAGGGATTTGAAAGTTGGAGGGGGAGGGGGAGATCCAAAATGATAGGAGAAGACAGGAGGGGGAGAGGTGGAGCCAAGAGCTGGACAGGTGATAGGCAAAAGGGGATACGAGAGGATCATGGGACAGGAGGTCCGGGAAAAAAGACAAGGAGGGGGGCGGGGGACCCAGAGGATGGGCAAGGGGTATATTCAGAGGGACAGAGGGAGAAAAAGGAGAGTGAGAGAAAGAATGTGTGCATAAAAAGGAGTAACAGCTGGGGTACGAGGGGGAGGTGGGGCCTAGCGGAAGTTAGAGAAGTCAATGTTCATGCCATCAGGTTGGAGGCTACCGAGACGGAATATAAGGTGTTGTTCCTCCAGCCTGAGTGTGGCTTCATCTTTACAGTAGAGGAGGCCGTGGATAGACATGTCAGAATGGGAATGGGATGTGGAATTAAAATGTGTGGCCACTGGGAGATCCTGCTTTCTCTGGCAGACAGAGCGTAGATGTTCAGCAAAGCGGTCTCCCAGTCTGTGTCGGGTCTCACCAATATATAAAAGGCCACATCGGGAGCACCGGACGCAGTATATCACCCCAGTCGACTCACAGGTGAAGTGATGCCTCACCTGGAAGGACTGTTTGGGGCCCTGAATGGTGGTAAGGGAGGAAGTGTAAGGGCATGTGTAGCACTTGTTCCACTTACACGGATAAGTGCCAGGAGGGAGATCAGTGGGGAGGGATGGGGGGGCGAATGGACAAGGGAGTTGTGTAGGGAGCGATCCCTGCGGAATGCAGAGAGAGGGGGGGAGGGAAAGATGTGCTTAGTGGTGGGATCCCGTTGGAGGTGGCGGAAGTTACGGAGAATAATATGTTGGACCCGGAGGCTGGTGGGGTGGTAGGTGAGGACCAGGGGAACCCTATTCCTAGTGGGGTGGTGGGAGGATGGAGTGAGAGCAGATGTACGTGAAATGGAGGAGATGCGTTTAAGAGCAGAGTTGATAGTGGAGGAAGGGAAGCCCCTTTCTTTAAAAAATGAAGACATCTCCCTCGTCCTAGAATGAAAAGCCTCATCCTGAGAGCAGATGCGGCGGAGACGGAGGAATTGCGAGAAGGGGATGGCGTTTTTGCAAGAGACAGGGTGAGAAGAGGAATAGTCCAGATAGCTGTGAGAGTCAGTAGGCTTATAGTAGATATCAGTGGATAAGCTGTCTCCAGAGACAGAGACAGAAAGATCTAGAAAGGGGAGGGAGGTGTCGGAAATAGACCAGGTAAACTTGAGGGCAGGGTGAAAGTTGGAGGCAAAGTTAATAAAGTCAACGAGTTCTGCATGCGTGCAGGAAGCAGCGCCAATGCAGTCGTCGATGTAGCGAAGGAAAAGTGGGGGACAGATACCAGAATAGGCACGGAACATAGATTGTTCCACAAACCCAACAAAAAGGCAGGCATAGCTAGGACCCATACGGGTGCCCATAGCTACACCTTTAGTTTGGAGGAAATGGGAGGAGCAAAAGGAGAAATTATTAAGAGTAAGGACTAATTCCGCTAGACGGAGCAGAGTGGTGGTAGAGGGGAACTGATTAGGTCTGGAATCCAAAAAGAAGCGTAGAGCTTTGAGACCTTCCTGATGGGGGATGGAAGTATATAAGGACTGGACATCCATGGTGAAAATAAAGCGGTGGGGGCCAGGGAACTTAAAATCATCGAAAAGTTTAAGAGCGTGAGAAGTGTCACGAACATAGGTCGGAAGGGATTGAACAAGGGGTGATAAGACAGTGTCGAGGTATGCAGAAACGAGTTCGGTGGGGCAGGAGCAATACTTCAAGTATTCCCCACTTTCTCTCCTCCCTACTCTCTTTCTCGGAGTGTTGCTTGTAACAGGTAGCCCATTTTGAGTTCTTTTGAATGTCTTTAGTCCCCAGGGAGCTCTCGCTTTCCATATCTTTATAGTACTTGTTTAAAACGAAATTAGAAAACGTTGGATCCAAACAGGCTTTTTTTTTCCCGTTCTCTGGCTAGTTACAAATGATTATAAAAGCAGGACTGTTTCTAAAGTTCTGAATATGCAATTCAATAAAGTTAACCCGGTCTATATAGAAGGTCTGTCATGTTGTCAGAGTGACAGACACCGAATCCGGTTTAGGCTCCGATGAGCAGTCCCTACATCTCACATGGTTTAGGAGTGTCAATGCAACCCTCCCGCTCAGCTTCCTGTTACCGATTTATCAAACGTCGCTTTACTCTTCCCCAGGGAAATAAAGCTTCGCAGAAAGTGATCACATGCGCCACATCCAGCGTTTTTACCTAAGATAGAAAGTAGACTAAAGCTGACAACCGCTCCCTACAGCAGCCAGACTACCAACCAATTTGTACGCGATTTTAGCTCAGAATTCATATCCCCCACACCTTAAAAAAAAGTTCCTGAAACGTTCCCCAGAGGCGCTGACAAAGAACATCGATCGCAAGCCAATCTCTAAGCACCTGCCATTTGCACCTGAAATCAGCAGTAGTTCCGATGCATCTGCAATCAACAACTCCTAAATAGCAGTTTAAAAGTTTACCTGCTGGTCTGACTGCGTCCCGAACCCTACTCGTACCACGCTGCCGCAGCAATCTGCGCTGAATTTAAGGCGGAACCACGGCCAAAGACTACGCCTTGTCCCTTTGCACACAGCACTAAGGATGACGTTATCAAACTGTCTGAACTTTTAATGCCAAAACATGTTTTTTTTCACGTCTCTTTTCAAACATACTTTAATTTGAACTTTTGCAGTTAAGGTAATTTCTTTATTCGGAGTTGTTAATTACAAGTATTTAAATTCTACAATGAAAAATTGCAATTTTCAATTGTCTCTGAAGAACATAAATGTAAGGTATTGTTTTGTTACCATATATTATGTGGTTGCTTCTTGTTCAAGTTGTTATCCATGAGGAATAATTTATGCACAAAATATATTTTTCCCAGGGTAGATTAATTGGGTATTATGCTGCATTCTTCTACACATTCTTTCTGCACATCAGCCTTTCCAGGCCAGCTACATAACTTATAGACTTCTTGCATTCACCTCTGCTCCAAGGTGGTCTTCTACTATTCCTCATCCACACTTGTAAACAGTGCCCTGTCACACTGAGCTGAGTTTAATTCCTCTGGATTCATCATTTTCTTTCAATTCTCTTCCTTCTCCATCCTCAGCTCCAAAAAGAGCCACAAGATTTCTGAACTCCCAGTTCACCATTATAATAATAAATTCTGCTTCTTGCCTCAAACCAAATTTCTCCCTAGGATCCCCTCCTTCTTGTTAATGAACAAATACCTCTCAGCATCCTCTCCCCCCCCCCACCCCCAACGCACTCACCCTCATCTTCATCTCTAGCCCCTCATGTTCAGTGCCCTGGTAGAACATCTTTGAGTTTATCTCATTCATCATATTCAACAACTGCTCCTTTCACCCACTTCCTTAATACAACTGATCTTTCAGAGCCTAATCTGAGCCTCAGTGCTCAGGAATTGCCTTCCTTCAGATATCTTCAACACTATCAGATTGTCCACTGCTTCAAAGAAATTCCCTTTCTGCCCAATAGCTGCCTGTTATTTAATATTCTTTTCCTTTCCAAAACTGTCCTTCTGGGTTTGTGAACTTGATTTCGGCTATGAAATCATACAAATAGCTATGTCAGGATGCTGTTCATTGACTATAGCACAGTGTTTTAACACCATCATTCCTACAGTTCTGATCGAAAAGCTAGAGAACCTGGGCTTCTGTACCTCTGTCTGCAACTGGATTCTCAACCTCCTAACTGGAAGACCACAGTCTGTGTGGATTGGTAGTAACATCTCAACCTCACTGACAATCAACACTGGGGCATCTCAGGGATGTGTGCTTAGCCCACTGCTCTACTTTCCCTATACCCATGGATGTGTGGAAAGGTGCACTCAAATGCCATCTATAAATTTGGTGGTGCAAGGGCATACAGGAGTGAGGTAAACCAAGTAGTTGAGTGGTGTCACAATAACAACCTTGTTTTCAATATCAGTAAGACCAAAGAGCTGATTGTGGACTTCAGAAGGGGTAAGATGAGGGAACACATACCTTTCCTCATTGAGGAATCAGAAGTGGAGAGAGTGAGGAATTCTGATTTCCTGGCTGTCAAGATCTCTGAGGATCTAACCTGGTCCCAACGTATTGGTGCAGCTATAAAGAAGGCAAGACAGTGGCTATATTTCATAAAAAGTTTGAGGAGATATGGTTTGTCACCTAAAACACTCAAAAGCTTATACAGGTGTATCGTGGACAGCATTCTGACCTGCTGCATCACCATCTGGTATGGCGGGGGGGGGGGTGTAAGGGTGTGGTGGGCTGCTACACAGGATTGTAGCAAGCTGCAGAGAGTTGTAAAATTAGTCAGCTCCATCATGTGAACAAGCTTCTATAATTTCCAAGACAGCTTCGAGGAGTGGTGCCTCAGAAAAAACAGTTTCCATCATCAATGAGCCCAAAACCCAGGACATGCCCTCTTCTCACTGTTACCATCAGGAAGGAGATACAGAAGCCTGAAGGCACACACTCAGCGATTCAGGAACGGCTTCTTCTTCTCTGCCATCTGATTTCTATGTGGACATTGAACACATGAACACTGCCTCACTACTTTTTTCTATTTTTTTTGCATTACTTGCTTTAAGTTAACTATTTAGTCATAGTCATACTTTATTGATCCCGGGGGAAATTGTTTTTTGTTACAGTTGCACCATAAATAATTAAATGGTAATAAAACCATAAATAGTTAAATAGTAATATGTAAATTATGCCAGGAAATAAGTCCAGGACCAGCCTATTGGCTCAGGGTGTCTGACCCTCCAAGGGAGGAGTTGTAAAGTTTGGTGGCCACAGGCAGGAATGACTTCCTATGATGCTCTGTGCTGCATCTCGGTGAAATGAGTCTCTGGCTGAATGTACTCCTGTGCCCAACCATACATTATGTAGTGGATGGGAGACATTGTCCAAGATGGCATGCAACTTGGACAGCATCCTCTTTTCAGACACCACTGTCAGAGAGACCAGTTCCATCCCCACAACATCACTGGCCTTACGAATGACTTTGTTGATTCTGTTGGTGTCTGCTACCCTCAGCCTACTGCCTCAGCACACAACAGCAAACATGATCGCACTGGCCACCACAGACTCGTAGAACATCCTCAGCATCATCCGACAGATGTTAAAGGACCTTAGTCTCCTCAGGAAATAGAGACGGCTCTGACCCTTCTTGTAGACAGCCTCAGTGTTCTTTGACCAGTCCAGTTTATTGTCAATTCGTATCCCCAGGTATTTGTAATCCTCCACCATGTCCACACTGACACCCTGGATGGAAACAGGGGTCACCGGTTCCTTAGCTCTCCTCAGGTCTACCGCCAGCTCCTTAGTCTTTTTCACATTAAGCTGCAGATAATTCTGCTCACACCATGTGACAAAGTTTCCTACCGTAGCCCTGTACTCAGCCTCATCTCCCTTGCTGATGCATCCAACTATGGCAGAGTCATCAGAAAACTTCTGAAGATGACAAGACTCTGTGCAGTAGTTGAAGTCCGAGGTGTAAATGGTGAAGAGAAAGGGAGACAGGACAGTACTTTGTGGAGCCCCAATGCTGCTGATCACTCTGTCGGACACACAGTGTTGCAAGTGTTGCATTTGATATTAATATTACAGTAAGAATATTTACTGTATTTCTTTTTTTGTTATTTAATATTTCATTGTACCGCTCCCGCTAAGTTAACAAATTCCACGACATATGCTGGTGATATTAAACCAGATTCTGATTCTGATATTTGAGATTAGCACACAGAAACTCATTATCTATGGGTTGAGCTGCCATGTCAATACTGTATCTGCAGATATGGAACTATTTTCACATTTGCTACTACTGCCTCTGAATTCTCAGATTCCAAATTTGCCTTTGAATATTGAGTGAGCCGCAAATGAAACAGTTGGGAGAAGAACAGCAGGTATTTTAGCATTACCATAAACTACATTTATTCCTGATTCTGTTCTGCTTCCTCGACATAGGGCTATTTTAAAATTCGAACCCCTGTCTAATCCTGAGCTAACCCCATGCACGAGGACCATTGTCTTCAGAATGGGTACTCTCCTTTGGAGCTCTCCAATATTCCAACAGGAAGCCTTCTGTCCTTCATTTTGAGTATTTAACCAATATAAAATTCGAGCCATCAAGCCATCATCCTTACTGATTTTGGCTCCTCGTCTCTCATCAATCCAAATTAAAATATTTTTTCTTATTTTCAAACTCCTTCATGGTTAAACTAGCAATATTTTAGCCTCCTTCAGACCTATACTCTTCCCTCCTTCACTCCAAATGCTCAAATCTTTGGCCTTGGCCTTGAGTTCTTCCTACTGTCTTTCACCCAGCTATTTGTACGTGCTTTCATTATGCTGAATAACTGTAACACCTCACCCACACCTCCTCCCCGCCCTCTCACCCTTCACTCTCTTATCATTTTTAAACCCACATTTTTCTCAAACAGTGCCTCTGCATTTTCTTTATCATTCCTTGATCATTTGCGTTCAGAAGTAATTTTCTATTAAAATGCTATTTTATGCGAGCTACTGTTGTTTACAAGATCAGAGCAGTCTTTTTTATATGGATTATCATGAATTCTGTCGAGTTTCTTTGTTCTGTGAGACCGTGCAAGAAGATAAAACTCAAGGTTGTATATGGTATATATACTTTGATAATAAATTTGAACTTTGAACTTTGGAATATGGTTACTTAGCCAAGTGAAAGATTTAATATCTAAGTTGAAGTTTTAATATTTATTTCTGAATCTTGGAACTGGCAGTTAATATATCACAACAGGCAATTATTATTTGACATCTGGAATCAGTAATACATAGCTTCAAAGCACACAGAAAGGTTACTATGTTCATTTATTTTCATCCAGCATTATCTTGCAACTTTGAAATAAATAAAAATTACTGTGCTCCATCTGAAAAGGTCACGATAGTCTACCCTTAACCATAGATCTCTGCGAACAAATTAATCTTATTTTGTAACACAAGTGGTCCATTAAATTCCTTTCAGTAGCGAAGTAATTGTATACTATTCATAGAGCATATTAATGGAAAACTACAAGGAGCTGATTTGGAATCCAGATGGGTCATTTGAATTTTAGGCATTGAACGAAAATTCAAATATGTCTCTACTGTGATCTCAAAACTCATTCCCATTTGCTGTATGGTGCAAGCATATTTAGTTATTCTTTGTGGTAAAATGTAATGTGAAATCAAAGTTTGTGAACATTTTCCATTCACTCTGTCTGCTTTATGTCTTTGGTCGTTCAATGCTTGTGAAGTCATTGTACAGATGAAGTCATATATTTGCATTGAGTAAGTTTGCATAAGGCATATCTGACTAAATGTATGCTATCGCTTGTGGTAATGAATATTTTTTTTCTTAAGAACATCTATGACTCAAAGCTAATTGCCTTTGTGTTGACTTTATTCCACCCAGTTTTCAAGAAATGGCAAAATTGGGTGAAATGCATGCAGAGGAAAAGAACTTCTGAATCTGAAGGACCTGACGATGGTGAAAAAAATACCATATATTATGTTTCATGACGACTGTATCCAAACATCTCTGTTAACAATGCATACTGTACAGGAATAAAACTGCTTCAAGCAAAACCTAGTGTCACAGATTCCAGAGCATTAGCTTAAGTACTTCAGGATGTGAATCTGTTGGTCAACATTGCACAACAGGAAAAATAAATTGCTCATAAGGAGCAGGCAGCCATTATCTTTACCTCTTTTATCCAAAACTTTTCTAGTTGTCACAGGATACAGTTATTACTCTACACAGTAATAGAATGTGTGTCCATTGTAGCATCATTCTGCTTCTTTTAAAGTACTTCTTTACATGTAGATTTTGTGAAGTGGTTCTTGTTGTACAAAATGGTCTGTGTAGTTGTTAGCACTGCTGGCTCACAAGTCCAAGGACCCAGGTTGGATCCTGAATTCAGGTGCCGTCCGTCCGATTTTAGAACAATCTCACTGTGACTGGATGGTTTTTCACCAAGTTCATGGGTTCTTCCCACATTCCCAAGGTTGTACCGTTAGGTTAATTGGCTACTGAAAAACACAAAGTGGCAGAAAGAGTTTAAAGGGAATTGATAGTCATGCAATTTTAAAAAAATCACAGGGTTACAAGGAAAAGTGGAATGAGATTGATGGGATTGCTCTGTTGGGGGCTTGCATGAAGCTGATAGGCCAAATGGCCTTCTACATTGTAATGATTCCATTACAGGCAAAGCAACAGATTATAGAGGAGGAGGTGTTTTCTGTAATAAGGCAAATTAGGCTGGATAAATCTAATGGGCCTGACAATGAGTTCCCTCGGACCCAGTGGGAGGCGAGTGCAAAACTTACAGGGGCCCTTGCAGAGATACTTAAAACATCCTCAGCATGGGTGAGGTGCCGGAGTTTGGAGGAGAGCTAATGTTGTTTCATTATTTAAGGAGGCAACTTTGTGGATGACACCAAGATTGGGGGTGTAGTGGACAGCGAGGAAAACTATCAAAGCTTGCAGCGGGATGGGGACCAACTGGAAAAATGGGCTGAAAACTGGCAGGTGGAATTTAATGCAGACAATTGTGAGGCACCCTGGGAGGACCAACAAAGTAGGCTTGCATAGTGAACGGTAGGGCACTGAGGAGTGTGTTAGAACAGAGAGATCTGGGGCTACAGATCCATAATTCCTTGAAAGTGGTAACACAGACAGATAGGTTCATAAAGAGAGCTTTTGGCATATTGGCCTTCATAAATCAATGTATTGAGTACAGGAGTTGGGATGTTATGTTAAAATTGTATAAGGCATTGGTGAGGCTAAATTTGGAGTATTGTATCCAGTTTTGGTCACCTACCTACAGGAAAGATATAAATAAGTTTGAAAGAGTGCAGAGAAAATTTACAAGGATGTTGCCAGGACTTGAGGACCTGAGTTAGAGGAAAACGTTGAACAGGATAAGACTTTATACCCTGGAACGTAGAAGATTTGATGGAGGTATACAAAATTATGAGACGAATGCATAGAGTAAATGCAAGCAGGCTTTTTCCACAGAGGTTGGGTGGGACTTCAACTAGAGGTCATGGATTAAGGGTGAAAGGTGAAATGTTTAAGGAGAACACAAGGGAAACTTTTTCACTCCTGGGTTGTTGAGAGTGTGGTGCCAGTGCAAGTGGTGGATGCAGGGTCAACTTCAATACTTAAGAGAAATTTGGACAAGTACATGGATGGGAGGGGTATAGAGAACTGTGGTCTGGGTGCGGGTCAATGGGAGTAGGCAAATTGAAGGTTCAGCCTGTTTCTCTATTGTTCTGTGACTCTATGACTGTACATCTGCTGAAGAAATTTAGCTTTCCCTTCTCTGAGCTCCTGACTGTAGTTTACTCAATACAAAGTGAAATTTGCCATAAGTCAAGTTTTCCAAATCACCAAAAATAGAGATTCCAACAACCTCACCTGCTTTCAAGAATGTAAGTGGTTGAATCAGGAATATGACTTGGCTCCTTACACCTGATCAACTTTTAAATAGGTTTACAGCTGATCCTTCACCTCAGTGCTACTTTCTCTGATTCCCTGAATCCGTTAACATTCCACAACCTACCAATCTTTGGGGTGTTTGCAATCTACTCAATAATTAAATCTTTGGTTTTGATTTCCAAAGAGTCACTGCCTTCTGAGAGAAAATAACTTCTCACTTCTGTCCTGATTAGCTTAACTGTATTTGGAATTGTGACTCCTGGTTTCAGGCACCCCAGCTAATGGAATATCACTCTTGCATTCGCTCTGTTAAGTCTCAAAAAACTTTTATATACTTCATGCTTCATGCGTTACTGTATGAAAGTAATAAGTGTGTAAAAATGATTTCCCTGTTGACTCTATCCAATTTTTAAATTATTTTCCAACATTTTCCCAGCTACTGATGGCTGGCTATTCAAATTGTAGTTCTTCATTTTTTTTTCTTATCTCTTCTTAAATGGTGGGATTACGGTATATTTACTACTTTTCTAGAGTCTAGAATTTTGGAAGATGACAAATTGATAGCTACTTCTTTCAAAACCTTGAAATTCAGATAATCAAGCCCAGCAGGTTAATATGCCTTTCCAGCATATTAATTTCTCTACTTTGTTTTACTATGTAACTCTCCTTCTGCTCTTCATTCACTCTTGACTTATAGTTCTCAACTATTTTTAGGAAGTTTTCTGTGTCTTCAGTGAAGACATACAAAAACCATGTTTAACTTCTCGGACACTTTCCTATATCCCAATAAAATAACTTTTTTCTCAACCTGTAAGACACTCACAAGCAGGTCCCACTACTGTTTTCTGTGATTTGCAAATTCCACATCCAAAATGATTCTACAACTATATTTTCCAAGCAAAGATAAATTCTACTGCTTTTATCTCAGTGGTTATCATCAGAGATCTTAGTCTCCTGTTCCATTTTGTTCATCTTTTCAAAACGTTAAATATTCTGGAGTATTTAATTCCCAGTCCTTGCAATCACATCCCCATAGTTGCTATTATATCATACTGACTTGTTTCTGTATTGCAAAGGGAACACTTGTGTTTCCTTTATGCTTACATTCATTCTGTTGTCCCAGTAATAATTTGATCCCCTGACCAGTTCCCACTGATCCATGCTGAATAGACAACACATTTTTTTCTTTGTTTATGCCCCAGTAATGGCCCACCCTATCCTTGGGAGTGGAATTGGAATTGATTTAATATTGTCCCCTGCACTGATGTGCAGTGAAAAACTTGTCTTGTATACTGTTCATACAGAACAGATCATTACACAGAGCACTGAGGTAAAACAACAGAATTCAGAATGAAGTGGAACAGCTATGAGAGTGTGCAGTGCAGATAAACAATGAAGTGCAAGATCATGAGGTAGATGGTGAGGTCAAGAGTTCATTTCATTGTGTGAGGGGGCAATTCAGAACTCTTATAACTGTAGGGTGGAAGCAGTCCTTGAGCATGGTGGTACTGCTGTTATGCTTTTTGTATCTTCTGCCTGATGGAAGCCGGAGATAGGGAGAAGGTCTTGGATGGGTAATGAGCCAGTAAGATGTATAGACAGAGTCCACGGAGGGGAAGGTGTTACCATGATGTGCTGAGGTTTGTCCACAGCTCTCTGCAGTTTCTTATGGTCGGGATCAGAACAGCTACCATACCAAACTGTGATGTATCGGAAGGGTCTCGGCCTGAAACGTCGACTGTGCCTCTTCCTAGAGATGCTGCCTGGCCTGCTACATTCACCAGCAACTTTGATGTGTGTTGCATGCATCTGGATAGAATGTTTTCTTTGGTACATCAATAAAAATAAGTGAGGGTCAATGGTGACCTGCCAGATTTCTTTAGCCTCCTGAGGAAGTAGAGGCATTAGTGAACTTTCTTGACCTTGGCATCTACATGGTTGGACCACTACAGGCTTGATGAACTTCACTCCCCATCTCCACCCAACTCTCACCCTCTGCAAGCAGAGGAACAAACTGTGAATGTCAAAAGTTTGTGAAGCTCATTCCGCTGCATATAATGTCTCTGATGGTATGCACAGTGAAACTCTGCAATAGTGCTCACAAACACTGTGACCTGCCAGGAGAATTCCAAGAACAATATCTTGACATTATGGTCTATAAGCAAAACACAATGTTGGAAATAATTCAGAAGATGTGTAGATTGGGTGGCTGATGGTTGGGTTGAGTTGTTCTCCGATCTTGGCAACTTACTTGCAAACGTTTCCTTTGTGGTGAGACCTCTGAATGCTTGGCATTATTTACTTTCCAATCAGCCATTTGGTCATTATTTCAGAAACTCAATTGTGATGTAGGGAGGAAATTTCATTGCTGATTGGCTGTGTTGTGAACTTTATGTGTTGTGGTCTGGAATTTTGCCCAGATTGGCTCAAGAACAGTTGATTAAAAATATATATGAAGGCCAAGCATTCAGAGGACACACCTCATTCAGCAGTGCATTGATTATGTCTCCTCACATGGTGACAAAATGTTTGCAAGTAAATTGGCAAGATTGGAAAATACAATGTGTTTTTTTGTCTAAATTCCATTGTTTAATTGTATTTGGATGTTGTTTGGAAAAGGCTTTTTGATGAGGATCGTGCATACCTTTAAAAAACCCAGTGGAGTTTCCTTCTAATGACAAAATAGCTCGGTGCCCCAGGTCAGGATATGTTCTATTTATCAAAACTGATTTCTGTTTTCTGTTTCCGATTGGGCGGGTTCAAGCCAAATGTTTTTTAGCAGTTCTTTATGCCACAACCAACAGTGCTTGTTTGCTCAACTGCTACCAATAAAGTTAGGAGCATTTTCCAGTCTAAACACTGCTATCTTATCCATTGGCAATGTGTGATTACAAGCCCTTTGTCCTCCTAATAAAAAAAACTTATGAAGTTAAGCATGCTCTTTCTAGATGTCTTCCCCATTTTTAAACATAGAAGTAAATGTTATCTTGTTTGAGCTCAAAATCTATTTATTGCACTATACCTTGCAATTTCCCTTTTTGTCAATTCTGATGTACACAGTGCTTTTAAGAATGTTTTCCTTTTGGTGTTTCTAATTTGTAGCCCCTCTCCTTACATTCCGACTGCTTTGAAATCAAGACTAATTTCACAGTTTTTTTCTAGAACTTATTTACATTTAAGTTGAGCTGAAATTCAATCTTAATTGTCATTCAGCCATACATCTGTGATGATGATGATGATGATGGCTGGTTCTTGGCTTGCTAAGATCAGGAGGAAAGAATAGTCCTCAGGAGTGAAGGCATGATCATTGGTGACTGCTGACTCTGGAGCAGTAGAGACATGGGAACAGCTGGGATGGAGGTGCTTGGGTGGTAGGATCTTGTATACAGCTTGTATACACTTGTATACAGCTAAACAAAACAGCATTCCTCTGGGACCACGATGCAAAATACAGTACATACAGTCTCACACAGCATGCAACACACCGCACATATGTATACTTACAATAGCACATACAGTTACAAAAAATAATATTAGCCCAAGTTCCTGAGTGTTGATGGCACATGGGATGTTGTCCTGGAGCCATGTTTCTGCAAGAACAAGCACGCAGCAGTTCCTCATCAAACGCTAATGCAGCCATGGACGAACGTGATCCGGTTTCTATTACATCGAGTGAACACTAGAGAGCAGCACTGATGAGAGGGGACAGTCCCCAACCCAGCAAGGACACCAGCGCACCCGCCACATCCCTTCCCAGAATCTACCTGCCTTCAAACCTCTTTTTTTCCAATTTACAATCTTCTGAATTTTAAATCTTACATTGCATATCATACAAAATGACAATAACTGTTCTCCCCCTTTCCTGTTTTCATTCTATCTTGACAAGGTTATGAAGGAATTTGGTTTTTGCTTTATTGATTGAGATAAGGTAATTTTTCCTAGAACATTATGAAAAATTTGTTCTGAAAAACAAAACAAATGCTTTTTTAAACATAGGTAATGAAAGTTGGCTTACCTTTGTAGATTAAAAATAAATTATTTCATTTTATGCATTGCCCATATCATTTCAAATATGGAACATTTTAATTATATCATTGTAAAGGTCAACATTACATACTTTACACATGAAGAATCAATCAATATAATGACCTTGGAAGCCTGACCTTTTTATTCGATTCAAACAAGTTATAAAGGCACATTTGTCAATGAGGTTACATGTTCCTTCACAACTTCAGTTTTCAACAGCACCTCTGAAATTTGTGGTTTATAATCACAATGCCGAAGGCATAATTGTAAGCATGTAACACGGACATTTCTTTCTATTTATATCTTGCTTTCCTGATGATTGGGTTGTGGAACACCAGGTTATCACCTTATCACCTTCTACACGTCCATTGTGCCGAGCTTTAGAGGAACTGCCAGATGGTGTCTCTACCACAATTTAATGAGTTAACATAATTTACTAAAAGACATATTTTTCCTTTTTCCTCTCCTTCTCCGTTTCAGCCCCTAGTTTACATTTACATATATGGCAACAGAGAGGATGGCTTTAATGCAATACTTAATAGAAAATAAAAATAATTAAATAATTGTACTTTTGCTCTGTAAACAATAGTCACAAAACCATAGAACACTATGGCACAGAAACAGGCCCCTCAGACAATGCCAAACTATTAATCTACCTAGTCCCATTTACCTGCACCAGGACCACAGCCCTCCAATCATGTACCTATCCAAATTTTCCTCAAAATGTTGAAATTGAACCTGCATACTTACTTCTGCTGGCAGCTCTTTCCACAATCTCACCACCTTCGGAGTGAATAAGTTGCCCCTCATATTCCCCTTAAACATTTCACCTTTCACCTTTAACCCATGTTCTCTAGTTCTAGTCTCACCCAACCTCAATGGAAAAAAAGGCTGCTCGCATTTCCCCTACCTATATGTTTCATGATTTTGTGTACCTCTATTAAGTGTCCCCTCAAACTTCCATGTTCTGGGGAATGAAGACCTATTCTCGTCAACCTTTCCCAAGAACTCAGGTCCTCAAGTCCCAGCAACAACCTTGTAAATTTTCTCTGCACTCTTTAAATCTTATTGATATCTTTCCTATAGGTAGAAAACACAACAGAACTGCACACAGTACTCCAACTTGGGCCCCACCAACATCCAATACAACTTCAATATAACATCCCAACTACTGTATTCAGTTTAATTTATGAAGGCCAAAAGCTCTCTTTATGACCCTATCTATCTGTGATGCCACTTTTAAGGATTTATGAAGCTGTATTCCCAGATCACTCTGTTCTATCACACTCCTCACTGCCTGACCCTGGTTTGTCCTTACAAGGTGCAACACCTCATACTTGTCTGCATTAAATTCCACCTGACATTTTTTAGCCTATTGTTCCACCTGGTCCAGAGCCCACTGCAAGTTTTGATTGTGTTTCTTGCTCTCTATTGCACTCCCAATCTTGGTTTCATCTGCAAATTTGCTGATCAACTTTACTACATTATCATTCAGTTGATTGATATAGATGACAAACAGCACAGAAACCTGTGGCACACCGATATTCACAAGCCTCCAGTCAGAGGCAACCATCTACTATCACTGTCCAGCTTCTCCCGTGAAGCCAATGTCTAATCCAATTTACTACCTCATCCTGAAAGCCAAGCAACTGAACCTTCCTGACCAACCTTCCGGGATCTTGTCAAAGGAAAGGCCTTGCTAAAGTCCACATAGACAACATTCACTCTCTTTCCTTCATCAACTTTCCTGGTAACTTCCTCGAAAAACTCTATATGATTGGTTAGACATGATTTATCATGCACAAAGCCATGTTGACTATCCCTAATCAGACCCTGTCTATCCAAATACACAGATATATGGTCAGTTAGAATACTTTCCAATAACTTTCCTAATATTGCTCACAGGGTCTCCCTGCTTATTCTTAAAGCCTTTGTTAAACTCCAGAACTAGATTTGCCATCCTCCGATGACAATATTGAGCCTTGATAAACCACATGATATCAAGTACCTTAAGTTCCAAAAAGCTTTTGAAAGTATCACAATTTACTTTCAAAGGCATAGGTTTTTAGTGCAACAGAAGGATAATAAGCAGTGACCTTTAGTAAAATCCAGATGAAGGGTATGTGCTGCTCTGGCTTTTCCAAGGAATCACAATTGTCTCCAATTTATGTCAGCAACCAGGACTTAGAACATGAATCAAAAGTGATCAAATTTGCAGATAACGTTGAATTAAAAGGAAAAACCAAATTGAACTTCATAGCCACACCCACTTTTACATGGAATCAAGAATATACATTTTCATATGCTCCAGAAGAACGAATTAACCAAAGTTTCTCTTAAAGAGTTTGCATCAAACAGGCACTGAAGATAAAAATGTGACAAAGCATGTACTCCTTTAAGGGTTACAAGGAAATAGGTTTCTCTGTTCTTACCTATGGCAGCCTTAATTTTTAGTAACAATCAACCTACTATTCAGGGAATTGCATGAAACTCACCTGGAGACTGCCGTCAGTTCCACAAGACTAAACACAAAGGGTGAAATTGCTTGTGAATCTGAATCTCTTCATTTTTAGGCTTATCATGGTGACGGTATTGCTACCTTGGCAGCAAATTATGGGCTCATATATTTTTGAATAATTTTGCTTCTCTGAGCTGTTATATCCTGTGTTCAATGGGGAACTGGGTTGGGTGGGAATGAGGAGAAGACAGAGCATCAACCTGTGGTCCTTTAAATGGTAGAGCAACTCCGATGGATGACATGGTCTCGTTTACTTACTTCTCACCATAACAGCACCTCATTAAAGGAAATCAGAAAGCCGGAGATCACTATCTCCAAAATAATAAACACAATAAAAATTTTGGAAATTCTACATAATCCCTGAATAGGAAAAAAGGAATTAATAAATACACAAGATTCTGCAGATGTTAGAGACCCAGAGTAATATGCCTAAAATGCTTGAGGAGCTCAGCAGGTCAGGCAGCATCTATGGAAAGGAATAAAGTCAATATTTCAGGCTGAGACCCTTCATCAGGACTGGAAAATAAGGGGGAAGAAGGTGGGGGGAGGGTAAGGAGTACAAGCTAGAAGATGACAGGTGAAGCCGGGTGAGGGGGAAGGTAAGTGCCTGGGAGGATGAAGTGGGAAAGCTGGGTGGAAAAGGTAAAGGTTGAAAAAGAAGCAATCTGACAGGAGAGGAGAGTGAACCATGGGAGAAAGGGAAGGAGGAGGAAAGTGATAGACAGGTGAAGAGAAAAGAAGAGGTAAGAGGGAAGCCAGAATTGGGAAGGGAAAAGGAGAGAAGGGGGAGGGAGAAAATTACCAATGATTAGAGAAATTGACGTTCAAGCTGTCAGGCTAACCAGATGGAATAAGAGGTGTTGTTCCTCCAAACTGAGAGTTGCCTCTTTGTAGCAGTAGAGGAGGCCATGGACCGACATATCAGAATGAGAATGGGGATTGGGATTAAAATGGTTGGCCACTAGGAAATCCTGTTTAGTGCAGACGAGTGAAGGTGCTTGACAAAATGGTTCCCCAATCTATGTTGGCTTTTACTAATGTAGAGGAGGCCATGCCGGGAGCACCAGGTACAGTAGATGACCCTGAAAGATTTGCAGGTGACTGTTGCCTCAGCTGGCAGGACTATTTGGGGCCCTAAATGGAGGTAAGGCAAGAGGTGAATATAGCACTTTAGCTGCTTGTGTGGTTAATTATCAGGAGGGAAATTCGTGGAGAGAGATGAATGGACAAAGGAATCACAGAGAGAGCAATCCTCATGGAAAGTGGAGAGTGGGGGGTGGGGTTGGTAAAGATGTATTTGGTGGTAGAATCCCCAATCCCATTGAAGATGGTGGAAGTTGCACAGAATGATGTGCTGGATGCAGGGGCTATGGGGTGGTAGGAAGCATAAGAGAAACTCTGTCCTTGGTAAAGTGGCATGAAGTTGGGATGAGGGTTGATGTTTCCGAAATGGAGGAGATGTGGGTGAGAGCAGTATCAATGGTGGAGAAAAGGAATCCCCATTCTTTGAAGATATTCTGGAATGGAAATCCTCATCCTGAGAACAGATGTGGCAGAGATGAAGGAACAGAGAAAAGGGAATAGCATTTTTACAAGTGACAGGGTGGGAAGAAGTATAGTCAAGATTACTGTGAGAGGGAGTAGGTTCATAAAAAATATCAGTAGACAAATTGTCTCCAGAGATAGAGACAAGGAGATCAAGAAAGGGGAAAGGGAACTGGTTAAGCCTGCTGTCCATAGTCCTAAGGGCAAGCAGTTAATGAGTGTCAACATCTCTGAAGATCTATTCTGGGCCCAACATAATGATGCAATTATGAAGAAGGTATGGCAGCAGCTATAGAACATGGAACAGTATAGCACAGGAACAGGCTATTTAGCCCACAATATTGTGGCGAACCAACTAAAAAGCAAATCAAAATCACGCAAACATTAACCCCTCCTACCTACACTATGCCCATATCCCTCCATCTTCCTTACATCCATGAGCCCATGTAAACATCTCTTAAAAGCCTTTAATTTCTTTGCTCTACTGCCGTACCAGGCAGTTCATTCTAGGCATCCATGATTCTCTGGGTAAAAAACTTACTCCTCACATCCCCCTTGAAGCTTCCCCTCCTCACCTTCAGTGCATGCCCTGTGGCATTAGACAATTCAACCCTGGGAAGCAGATAGTCCTTCTCATTAAGAGTTTGATGAGATTTAGTACATCACAAAAGACTCCAAAAAATTCCTACAGATGTACCATGGAGAGCATTCTAACTAGTTGGAATCACTGTCCAGTATGGAGGGCCCCAATGGAGGCTACCTCAGTAAGTATATTTAAGAAAAAGTTGGATAGATTTTTGCATATCAGGGGGATTAAGGATTATGGGGAAAGGGCAGGTAGGTAGAGATGAGTCCATGAGCAGATCAGTCATGATCTTATTGAATGGCAGAGCAGTCTCAATGGGCCAGATAGCCTACTCCTGCTCCCATTTCTTATGTTCTTATGTAATGGACAGGATCAGAAAAAGATGCGGAGGATTGTAAACTCAGCCAGTTCCATCATGGGCATGATACTCCCTAGCATCAAGGATACCTTCAAAAGGCAATGCCCCAAAAAGGTGGCATCCATCATTAATAACCCCACTACCCAGGACATGTCCTCTTCTCATTACTACCATCAGGGAGGAGGTAAAGGTGTCTGAAGACACATAGTAAGTCTTTTACGAACAGCGTTTTCCCCTCCCCATCAGATTTCTGAATGGTCCATGAACCCACGAACACTACTTCACTATTTTTGCACTAAAACAGTGAGGTAGAGAGCAGAGAGTGTGTTTTTAAAAACAATTGAATGTCACAGTGATATTGCAAATTAAAAGAAAAGGCTAATCAGATAAGTTTCAACGCTTCATGAAGGAACCAGAGGCAAGGCCTCAGAAAATAATGAGAGTGTAAATAGGCTTTTCAGACAATACTTTAAACTGACTGAGTCATTGAAGTTTTTAAGTATTTGTTAATCTGCCTTTTCCAGATCAGTGAGTTTGTTCAAAGACTTTGAAATAAATTTGTAACAATGGAAGGAAAAAGATTCAGAATTAAAATTAGTTTTGCATTGCATGCCAGTTGGGAAATAAATATTTTATTATTTTCTATTACAGTGGGGCACCATTCAAGTGAACAAAATACATATTTGTGTACTGTCACTATTTGCTTGTTCTAAGATGATATAATCAAATTGTTAGACATTATGCTAAAGAAAGAGTCTAATGAAGCATTATTCTGCAGCTTTGCAAAACTATGGAGGAAGCTGTGAAGACAGTGTAGGATAAATAGCTGAAATAAAAAGAAAAGATTTCTGTACTCGGACACTCTCCAAACTTTTCCCAAGAAACTGACATTACTTAACAATGTACAAGATCATAATGCAATATGGAAGCTAAAAATATGAAAAATTAAAAGGGAAAGTAAAACAAATATTAAATCGAGCAGTTAGATGGTTGACAGTGTTATCACCTATCACAAGCTTTGCTCATGTCCTGAAGAAGGGTCTCAGCCCAAAACATCGACTGTTTATTCCTTTCCAGTGATGTTACTTGGCCTACTGAGTCCCTCATGCATTTTGTGTGTGTTTTCTCACGTGCAATGTGTTGCAAATGGCCTCCTCATGATCATACATTTTCACTAGAAACAGAAGTTGGCTGCTTAGTGTCAGTTGCTTGCGTGCCGTGGTTGGTAATTGATGCCAACATGCACCCAACTGGCACACGGTTCTAAATCAAGTAACGGCAGCCCCATATTGGGAATGGTATTAGCACAAACAATGTAAATGCCTGTTGGAAGTACACAGAGTAAGCAGATTATTATGCGTTGCCAGTTTGATGCCAGCATTGCCTAATCACAGCTTAATTCTCCAGCAAAATATGTTAGACGACTATTCAGCAGCAGGAAGAACCCAATCCACTGCTGATTCAACGTGATGCTCAGCTGTTTACAACCTTGAAGCTTGTACTTCAAAGAATATTGAGCGTAGTGTAATACTGAGAATTTCTTCACGGATTTAGGCTCTGCTCTTGTTTATTTATACTTCTGCGTCAACGCAACGCCGTAAGTACTGCGTCGCCGCAAACCCTACGCAGAGCTGACACAGATCCCTACGCCAGAGCCTGACGTGCACCTCCCCCAAAATGTAACTATGTGTCGCGGCAACGCAGAACACAACAGCTGTGATTGGTGCACTTGGTAGCATCGCATTTCATCCTAGGCTGCAATAGCTTCCCATTGGGCGACTGAAGGGCAGGGAAGGAACTCTGGCTGCAATGCTTTCCATAAAGCTTTATAGACCTCCGAAATTATGGAGGACGCATTTCGCTTTTACGAAAAAAGACGCTCGGCATAAACTGTCTTCTCCTATCATTTCGGATCTCCCCCTCCCCCTCCCACTTTCAAATCTCTTACTATCTCTTCTTTCAGTCAGTCCTGACGAAGAGTCTCAGCCCAAAACGTCAAATGTACCAATTCCTATAGATGCTGCCTGGCCTGCTGCGTTCACCAGCAATTTTTGTGTGTGTCGCTCGCTTTAAACTTGTTTACCCTGGGAAAGACTACAATGACCATGAAGCCTTGCACGGGCAGGTGTGTGCGCATGCGCGACATGCCCGAATTGCAGAACGACACAGACACACCAACAGACAAGTATAAATGCTCACAACGTACATAGGCCACTTGCGTAGGCTACGGCGTCCATTTGACGCACAAGTATAAATCAGCCTTTAAACTCCCATTCTTTGGCTTCACCTATACCCAATGGGCTCATTTCTACTGTTACGTACCCCGTAACTGGGTTGCCAAACCAGCAGAAATGGACCACTTAGTTGGAGTCTGGATTATTGGAACTAAGAAAGTTTTATTAAAGAAATAAGTAACACAGTACTCTAATAGTAAGGATATAAATGCAACAGGTTAGCAATGATAAAACATACATGTACACAGACTAGTATAATAGGATCAATCAAGCTCTATCGCAGTCTAGGGGTAAAATGATCAGTCTCAAGTGACACAGAGTTCAGTTCAGTTTAGTTCAGTTCGCAGTAATCGCTGTTGTGCCGTTGGGGAGAGAGAGAGAGAGAGAGAGAGAGAGAGAGCGAATGATGATATTCAAATCGGATTCGAACAGACCTTTGATATTCCTCGCAGTTAGCTTTCGGGCGAGCCCTTTGTAATGTCTTCTGAGGTCACCGACTGTGACCCCTCCGTTCCAGATACGATCATTCTTCTGCAGTGAACCCAGCACCCAGGCAAGGGTGGACACACACACCAGGTTCCCGCCGATCGTACCTTTTCACCCTGTGCGTCTATGGTCGGTCCTGTGACCAGACCTCCAAACTTCCACCAACTTGTGGGGCACACCGCACTTCCAGGGTCTCGTTATCTCGTGGTGTCGTGGTGTGTGGCTTGCCTTAGCGAATCTGTTCCTTTTATCCCCCTGCTGGGGTATCGCCTGTCCATCAAACTTTAAACAGTTCAGGTTCAAAGCAACCGGTCTGACAATACTCGGAACTGTGTCTCTTTTCGTTAATCTCTCTCGTCTCTCATTAACATTTCTGAATGTTTCCCCATTGTCTCTCTTATTGGCATCAATCTTCTGATAACTTGGTCGTTTGGTCACACTACTTACTTCTATAATTTACAACTACAATGTGAATGTTTCTTAAACGTTGCTATCGTACCTGTTTTGAGCACATCCTTGGCAGCTTATTCCTCGCACCTAGCATAAAGTGTGTAAAACAAAGCACACGGGGTTAAATAGGCCCATTTGGCAAAGGCGACAACACAAAAGCAAAGTTGAGCTGTGGTATCAGCGTATCCCTCTGCAATTGGACTTTGGACTTTCTGACTAACAGACCCCAATCAGTTAAGTTAGACAACTTCTCCTCCTCCACTCTCACCCTGAACAACGGCGTGCCTCAAGGCTGTGTGCTGAACCCTCTTCTGTACTCCCTTTTCACATATGACCGCGTTCCTGTACATGGTTCTGACTCCATAATCAAGTTCGCAGACGACACTACTGTAGGGAGAGCAGGAATTTGGAATTTTGAAAGAAAGGGTCTGCTCTGAAGTAGAAAGATCTCCAGTCAAATAAACGAGACGGCCTACAGGGGTGAGGTTCAGCACCTGGCTGCATAGTGTGCCGACAACAATCTGGCCGTTAACACCCAGAAGACCAAGGAGATCATTGTAGACTTCAGGCACGCCAGGACTCACACTCATGTCCCCATCTACATCAATGGAACTGTAGTGGAGTTTGTATCAAGTTTCAACTTCCTTGGTGTCCACATTTCCGAGGATCTCACCTAGTCCCTGAACTCCACCATCCTGATCAAAAAGGTGCAACAGCCCCTTTATTTCCTGCAGAGCATCAAGAAAGCTCACCTCTGTCCCAGGATACTGACGGACTTTTACCGCTGTACCATTGAGAGCATACTTACCAACTGCATCTCAGTGTGGTATGGCAATTGTCCCGTATCAGACCGCAAAGCACTCCAGCATGTGGTGAAAACTGCCCAGTGGATTATTGGCACCCAATCGCCCACCATTGAGAACATCTACCATAAACGCTGCCTGAGCAGGGTGAAAAACATTATCAGGGATGCATCTCACCCTAACCATGGACTTTTTACTCTCCTCCCATCCGGTAGGCGCTACAGGAGTCTCTGCTCCCGCACCAGCAGGCACAAGAAGAGCTTCTTCCCTGAGGCTGTGACACTGCTGATCCTTTCATCACAGCGCTAAGCAGTATTGCATCCGTATTGTACTGTTTCAGTACTTTTATATTTGTGTGCTGTAGCACTTACTTTTTACTCGCAGTTATTTTGTAAATAACACTATTCTTTGCATTTCTGGTCAGATGCTAAATGCATTTCATTGGCTTTGTATCTGTATTCAGCACAATGACAATAAAGTTGAATCTAATCTAATCTAAAGGAAGTACAGCGACAGGAGGAGCAAATGAGATATGCAAGAGCAGTGTCTCAGGCTAAACAGAGTCAGTGGACAAGGTGGAAAAACATTGAGAAAAGAAAATTCAGCTTTAAAGACTTTTTGGGAAAGGAAGGAAGAACGATTAGCTTCCTAATGAGAGATTTTATGATGTTCTCCCACTCCCAAAAATCTGAACCAGTGACTTGGTGAAGATCCAGCTTGTCCACTCTCTGGAAGAACAGCAAACCTCAAGCACATCCTCTCATCTTGCAAAGTATGCCTCACTCAAGGAAGATACACGTGGAGGCACAACCAGGTCCTCAGCTGTTTGGCATCCATTGTGGAGAAGCAAAGGCTGAAGAACAATTCTAAGCCCCATATGACTGGAAGAACCATCATTCTCTTTGTCCAGCAAGGACAGACAGTGCCACCCTCAGTGACACTGTAGCTGTCGGGCACACTGGAGCCCGCTCATGACTGCAACATGGCTGCCAACCTTGACAAAAGGCTAATATTTCCCCCGGAGAGAGGCACTACCACCCTCAGACCACGTCTGGTTTTGTGGTCCAGCAGTGTGAAGGCTGTAGTAATCTCAGAGCTCACAATGCCCTGGGAAGATGCCATCTGTGAGGTGTATGAACGGAAACGTGTAAGATATGCTGAGCTGGCCACAGATGCCAAGCAGCGTGGGTGGAAGGTGCAGATCTTTACCTGTAGAGGTTGGCTGCAGAGAATTTGTGGCTACATCCATGGACAGATTGCTAAAGGGATTGGGAGTCCGAGGCCAGGGCCAGCAGCAAGCTATAAAAGAACTCTCGGAATAGCTGAGTGAAGCTGCCATTGGTTATGGATGAAGAAGAGTGACAGCAGCTGGATCTAAAATGGCCCATTGGTGGCCAGATATGGAAGGGGGTTTTCCTGTGATGCTGGGTCACACCGTTGAGCCCTCTGGAGATGTAGTGGGCTTAAATTGATGAAACATTGAAGAAAGGGGTGCCCTGATGACCCCTGGGAAGCATCTGCCACCCACCAAGCCCCACCTCAAGATCTCTACGCTATGACCTGAGTTAGGACCTGCTTATCAAAGGGATTGAAACATCTAGTCCAATGAGCTCAAACATTCAAAATGTTCCCCTTTCACCAATAGAACATGGAATAAAGAATGGTATAGCTCAGGAATAGGCCCTCCAGCCTACAACATCTTTGGTGACCATGATGACAAGTTAAACTAGTCCCTTATGCTGATATGTGATCGATATCCCTATGTTCCCTGCATAACCATGTGCCTATCTAAAAACCTCTTTAATGCTATTGTCATGCCTGCTTCCACTACCATCCTTGGCAGCCCATTCAAGGTATTTAATGGTATTTAATAGAACAAAACTGGCCTTGCACACCCCCTTTAAACTGCTGAGAGTTTCCAGCATGTTCTGTTTCTATTTCTCCATTTTTAGTCCTTTTCCTGACATCCACCCCTTTGGTGGCTGAGTTCAACTACCTAAGTTGATAAGAAATTTCCTCTAAATACTTCAGCTTTTTTTCTTTTTCATCTCTCAACTCTGCAGAGGTCCCCTTTAATTAGACAGTCTTTTGATGATCCATGATAGCTTCATAAACTCTTCTCTTGATTACTTTTAAATGAAATTGCAACCTGATTCTTTGTCCTGTAATCAATTGTCTTTCACAAACTAAAAATGCAGTGAGACTTTTTAACCTATTTTCTACATTTAGAAGAACTTCAGGTAATCAGATCCATCAATCACAAGACTGGAATGCTTCCAATTTAATATCAAAGACTTTTAATATGCACACAACAGGAGGCATTGTGGTGTTGACATTGTGACACCTGTTGAAAGATATTAAGCAGTTACTTTTCCATATGGAAATATTTTTTAAGGTTGAAAGATCTAATTATAATGTACTGTGACAAATGTAGGAAAAGAAGTTTGTTTTAGTGCTTCCCCTATGAATTGTGAATTGATCTTGTTATTTTCTTTGCAATTTAACAATTAACTGTCTGCTTGTATTTTATATGTATGTAACATGTTTCCTAATAGCTACAGAATGTAGATGCAGTTGTTCAGTGTGGCCCCTAGAGATTACTTTGGAAAAATTCAGAGAAGTTCTGGAAGCTTCTCTTGGCATTATTTCAATTGGAATTTCTAATTGGTTGACTCTTAACTGCACATTTGAATGGAATTTTTCTTAATCTATGTAGTATAAAGAGTGCAACTTGCGGCAGTGCCATCTTAGCCTCTTTATCTTTTCGTCATTGCTCTGCCTTCTGCTTCTAGCGTCTGCTTCTGTTACAGTTCATTTTCAACTGTCTTTGTTCAATTAATGCTTAGTAAAATTACCATGAAGCAACAAGTTTTGTGCCTCTTTCCTGACTTCTGATAGAACCTTGGATTAAAACATCAGAATCCAACACTATGTTCGGTGTCAGCTGGAGCACTCTACTGAAAACCACAAAGTTTACAGCTATGGTTTCCATAGCACTCACTCAAACAATTTCACCTCTCCATAATTGTTGCTCCATCCACTTTTCAATTCCCAGTTTCCCCCATTAACCCTTTGCCGTTCACCACCATCTCCCAGCCATCTCTCTTCCAGCCCTTCAATTCTACTTTGTTTACAGGAGTTCTCTCCCTCTTCTGAGCTTCCAAGGAGCAGTCTATGACCTGGGTGCTAGCTCCCACAGAGTACATGAGGAAACTTATGGGGTTTATTCAAGTTGGGGAGGCCCAGGAAATAGAATCATCCAGCTCAGGCCTGATTTATATTGTTGAATACCCCACCTTCACACCTCACACCTCCAGTTAAGATTAGATCGTGAAGCTCAAGACACAAAAGTCCAAAAGACATGAATTTGGATAAATTATTTCATTCAGATGACACTGCATCCAAGCATTTTCATAAAAATATCCTAAAATTGTGAATTGGCGAGTGATCCACTGAGCTGGTCTCTGGTTTAGGAGCCGCACCCTATGTGATGTATTATCTCATGGCTTCAAGAAGCGTAAAGGGGTGGGTGGGCTGCCACTGAAAAGAGGTTTACGTTGTGATTATGTAAAACCATTGGCCTTCTGAATCCCATTTAAAATCTGAGCAACTCAAAAAAAAGGGACACTACCACCAAAGGTTTCAACCAAAGCCCATGCCTTGAGCAGATAAATACTGCGTTACGGAGGCAGGGAGAGAATTCTGTTATAACTACAAGGCCCTGTCTCACAAGAACACTGGAAGGCAATCACCGTGGAAGAATTTCAGTGTGATTACCTTCCAGCAATCCTCCAAAATTTCTCGTGATGATCCTTTCATTTGTAATACTGAAAGCCAAATGGAAAAATATCAGATATGAATTCCTTGCATTTCCACTCTCATGTGAAAGATGCACTGTTTCTATGGCAGCCTGAAGCAGCTGAAGTGATGGTGGACACAGAGAGCTTTGACAGACTGAATCTAGCCTCACTTTCAACCAGTCATGCTCATTATAAGGCAAAAACAGAGTCTGGAAAATCCTATTGAAAACGGTGTTTGGCATCTGCCAGCTAATTTGAAAGTATGTAAATAATTGAAAAAAGAGATAATAAAGTTGAGAGAAGGTCATAAAATGGGACTAAGTGGATTATCCTTTCATTGAACTGTTACGGGGAGTTTGGGCCAAGCGTCTTTGTTTTATTATGTCAAATATTAATAATTTATGATTCTCTATGTAGATCATAGTAATAACCCTGTGTTAACCCCAAAGCATAACCTGCACATAATGATGGATGGGGTCAGCTAACAAACACTGCAATCTGTTATTCTGTACTCAAGTGGCTTGGAAGTGGAACATTGGCATACACATGGGGATGATGCATTACTAATCACCTACAATGTTCATGAAACGTGATCCTTTCTAATTGCAAGACTGTGTCACAAACTAAGGGTGCACCCATTTGTGCAAGTTGTGGTAGAAGGCAATTGTAACACAACATGATGATTTCTATTGCCAGTCTATTTTGTCACTATTTTTTGTGACTTATCTTCCAAAATAAAGCAACTGTTATTTGGCTAAAACAATACCCTGTGTAGTCCATATGAAATACTATCAATGATATGCTTAAACATTTAAAGTCACTGAAAGTATATCAATTGTTATTTAAATGATTATCAATTTAAATTTAATGTTATCCACCTCTAACCACCGTCGCTGGCAAAAAAAGAAAAAAAATGCTAATACAATAGGGTCTTTTAAGAGCCTCTTAGAAAGATACATGGAGCTTAGAAAAATAGAGGGCTATGCACTGGCAGTTTATAGAGTAGTTTACATGGTCAGAATAACATTGTGGGCCGAAGGGCCTGTAATATGCTGTAGATTTCTATGTTCTATGTTCTATATTATATAATTAAATCAAAAATCAATATGAGGACAGTAGGATCATATTTTAAAATGCAAGGAAAACAATACTGCACATTTATAGCATTTGAATATCAGTAGTAGTAGTGCAGCAAAATTAATTATCCTTGTGAATTATGAATAATAGAACATAGAACATTACAGCACAGTACAGGCCCTTGGGCCCACAATATTGTGCTGATATTTTAACCTGATCTAAGATCAACCTAGCCCTTCCTTCCCACATAGCCATCCATTTTTCTATCAGCTATATGCCTATCTGAAAGTCTTTTAAATGCCCCTAATTAATCTGCTACTACCATCACCCCTGGCAGGGCATTCCATGTACCCACCACTCTCTGTGCAAAGACTTACTGCTGACATCTCCCTTATACTTTCCTCCAAGCACCTTAAAATGTTGCCCCCTATATTAACAATAATTTATGCTTTCTGGCCTCGTTACAAAGAAGGAAATTTGACGGTATTGAATACATTTTGGAAGAATATCCTATATCCATACATCTCCGGGAAAATGAATTCAAGATGGAGCTAACATGCAACCAGTTTCTTTACTGACATGTTCCTACATCAGACTGTTTGGGAAGGTAGAAATGAGTTCAGATGATAATCCAGTAGGATTCTACATTCCTCTGAGATGCGGTGAGAATCAAAGAGTGTAGCTCTCTGACATTTACACTGAGTCAGTGGAAAACTTTGAGCATTCAATAAGGAGAGTTTTCATATGCTTCATTTATGATTCATAGCTGTTTTAAAGCCAAAGCACAGTGCATTTTTCCATTGCACATTAATAGTAGGGGAAAAAAATAACACAGCTTTGATTGGAATTCACAGAACATCTGTAAATTTGTTGAAATACCAAATTAACAGTTTATAAATGAAAAATGTTAAACTATCTTTTCAACTTATACTTATAAGGGTAAAGGTTAGGAAGGGCATTACTGTGATCACCAGCATAAACACAGCAGGCACCTATTCTCGGAGCACAAACTCGTATTAAATGAAATGCGTTCATTTGTTTATGAGTCCCATTGCATATGACTGATTATTGTAAATATGTAGTGAACGTTTCTATTGTGTGTGTTGTATGGTTAATGCATATGTCAATCTAAAAGAGTTTGTGAGGTATAAACTGCACAAGTTGGATAAATATCACACCATATTGAAGAGCAAAACAGGTAACTTACCCAGAAAGAAACCAGTGTGGACTGGTTTCATACAGATCGAGACAACATAAAAGGTATAAGTTTTATATACAAAAGCCATGCAAGTCTAGAATTCAAATGTTTCACAAATGTAGCAACACTGCCGATTGAGTTGTGTGAACTCTATCTGCCTCATGAGTTACAGCTCTCACATCTGTATTTCTTTGATTTCCCCGGTATGAGAAGAATTTGAATGCTCATTTTGACAACACTCTGTTATTTTAACTTACAGTTGACCAGGGAGTGCAATGAATTCAGCAGCATGTATTTTCTTTCATTTTAATGGAATGAGTTAATATTTTTTGCAGAGGAGAACAACGTAACAGCATTATTCTCCTGTTTTCCTCGTGCTTCTTTAGGACACTGTGACACTGGGTAAGCAAGAATTTCTTAGTCTTCTGTTAATGCTGTCTTAAGACAGAGATGGGAATGTGTTCAACTTTCACTGAACTGATTATTGTTCTACATCTGTTCTCATGTTATGGGGTGAACAATCAAAAGACTGCACAATCCAGTCTTTACAGCTCAGTTTGGGAGTTTAGTGGAGCCAGTTTTCATTCTTATCATCAGCTGCACATATTTTTGCAAACATGAAAATTACACCCATTTTGTGCATTGAACTACTTAACGAATGAGGAAACCAGGGAGATTAGTTCTTAATGTCAAAAGTATCATAATAAAGGAAAATGAGTGTATAGTAGGAAAACCTGTATGAGGAATGAAGAATAATTGAATAGTGTGTTGTACTTTTCTAACTTAATATAACTCTAGTATTTATTAGAATGGGATACTTTTTCAAATCAGTTATAAGGAGGACCATAAAAAGATTTATCCCTTCCCTTTAACTCTTTACAGACATCCCACCCTGCAAATACTCATTTCAGGGAGGTAGCACCATCAGTTTGCGGGAGACTCCCGGAACTTCTGGGAGAGGTGGGATGTCTGCAATAGAGTAGCTCCTTAGCAGCTAGCCAGCTAGCTTAAATAACATTAGCTATGCTAATGAACGAATGACACCTGTTAAACTCACCTCAACATGTCTTTTACAGTCCTAACCCACAATGGGCGATAGAAAAGTCACTGTTGCAAACAGTTCAGCGAGCAACACTGTCATTATTTTTGACCCCTATTAGGCAGGGGTACACTTTAGTGTAGTCTGGGGTGACATACGTTTTATATTTTCTTTTTTTGGAACACTCTGCCATGGTGCACGCTCTCTCTCTCTCTCTCTCGCTCTCTCTTGCGCACACTCTTGCTCTCTGTCGCTCTCGTGCTCTCTCCTCGCTCGCTCTCAAAAATTCGATTTCCAGGATATTGTATATAATTTGCAGACATCAGGGAGCCACTACCAATATGCGGGAGACTCCCGGAACTTCCGGGAGAGGTGGGATGTCTGTCTTTATCATGCAGTTTATCACCCAGTTTATGTTTAAGCGCATACAATGGCTAAATAAGGCAAATTGACCTTGGTTACAATAACAAATTCAGATCATATTGACGTTTACTTGAAGAACTTTCATCAGGATACCTAGCCAACAATGAAGCCCCAAGGACTTTTATGAGAGACAGAAGTTCAATGACCACACACAAATAGAAGTTTATAAAATTGATATACCGTATATTTATAAAATTATGAGAGGCCTCAACAGTGTCTTTCTCCAAGGTTTGAAATGTCCAATACTAGAAAGTATACATTTAAAATGAGAGGGGGCAAGTTCAAAGGAAATTTGTGAGGCAAGCTCTTATTGTACAGAGAGTGGCAGGTGCCAGAAATCTGCTTCCAGGGGTACTGGTGGAGGCAGAGACAATAGAGGGATTTAAAAGGTTCTTCAATAGGCACGTGACTATGGAGAGAATGCACAGCTATGGACCATGTGCGAGACGAAGAGATTAGTGTAACTAGGCATCGATAGCTTAATTAGCTCAGCACAACATTGTGGGGTTAAAGGGCAAGTTTCTGTGTTGTTCAGTCCATGTTCTATGTTTTAAATGGTCAATATCAGTGCATGTGCACACTGCACACGCTGTGGACATTGCATAATTTAACAGGTCCCCATCACCCACCTGAAAACAACTCCACCATTCAGGAGTCCTACCCAACATTGATTCTTGTCACCCCATCCACACAGATCCTGCACCCAGATCTTACATCCTGCACACAATGTCAGTTTATCAACTATAGCAACCACCTCATCTAAACAGATCACACATCAGAATCAGGTCCATTATCACTGACATACTTCATGAAGTTTAAAAACGCAAACAAGAGGAAATCTGCAGATGCTGGAATTTCAAGCAACACACATAAAAGTTGCTGGTGAACGCAGCAGGCCAGGCAGCATCTATAGGAAGAGGTTTGCATCTCTTCCTAAAGATGCTGCCTGGCCTGCTGCGTTCACCAGCAACTTTTATGTGTGTTGTTTCATGAAGTTTGTTGTTTTGTGGCAGTAGTACAGTGTAATTCATACAAAATACCATAAGTTACTATGAGGAATATAACAAAGTCATGCAAAAAGGGAGAATACTAGTGAGGAAGATCGAAGGGTGACACCATTCATGCTACACTTTGATATGCCTTGCTGGACAAAATGATGAAAAATTGGAGACAGTAGGATCTATCTGGAGTGAGACAGGTACATTTGTCTCAATATCACCAGGAGACCTTGCTGGTCTTTATTGGGCCAGTACCTGACGGAGACTCAAGCCATTGTAGATTATATTATGCTCTCTGCTAATTCTTTTCTTAAGACCCTGCTCCCCTTCAACATTCATTCCCTTCTGACTTAGAAAATTCATGTTTGAAGGGCATTTTTGTCCACTTTTTTATTGACTCTGCATCACAATCTTACCCTTGTCCTGTTTCCCAGTCCAACTCTGCCACCTGGTCAGATTATGTGGGAAACCAGGGGAAGGTGCAACATCATTTGATTTCAGAGCCACCTGCTCACTGTATGCTCGTTAAGGGATAGTGTGAAAATAATGTACAAATTGGGAGATAATACCACAAATGACTTGGAGGAGTTGCAATGAATATGCAAGTGTAAGCTTATCAGAATGTTAAACAGTGCTAGTGTAAGCAATTGAGAGCATCCTGACTGGCTGCATCACTGCCTGGTATGGGAACTGTACTTCCCTCAATCGCAGGACTCTGCAGAAAGTGATGCGGACAGCCCAGCGCATCTGTAGATGTGAACTTCCCACTGTTCAGGACATTTACAAAGGCAGGTGTGTAAAAGGGGCCTGAAGGATCATTGGGGACCCGAGTCACCCCAACCACAAACTGTTCCAGCTGTTACCATCCCGGAAATAGTACCGCAGCATAAAAGCCACAACCAAAAGGCTGCGGGACAGCTTCTTCCACCAGGCCATCAGACTGATTAATTCATGCTGATACAATTGTATTTCTATGTTATATTGACTGTCCTGTTGTATATACTATTTATTACAAATTACTATAAATTGCACGTTGCACACTTCGACGTAACGTAAAGATTTTTACTCATCATGTATATGAAGGATGTAAGTAATAAAGTCGATTCAATTCAATTCCTGGTACATAGATTGAGATGAAGATTTAGATGTCAGAAGAAAGTGCACAATGATCCAGATTTTGATGGACATATCTTGCTACCAGCCATTCACATACACGTGACATATGTATGTCACGTAAGGCGGGAGGAGAAGATGGCGGCACGATGCAGCGTGCGCAGCTCTCCAGTAAAATGATATCATATTTGTAAGTAGCCGTGCACATTTCTGATTTGATGGAGTCAGACGTGAGAAGCGCAGAGGAACATCTGGAGAAAACTTCTGAAATGCCCGGTTCGCTGCCGCTGCTACTGTGCAATCAAAAATCTCCAGAGGGAAGGCCCCAAAATCTCTGGCTTTGCCTGCTGCTGGCGACCGAGGCTGGGGTCGAAGCGTTCGGCAGAGATGGTGCTCGGTACTTGGTGTTGGAGGGCTGATCGGAGGCTCGAAGTTTTCGGATGACTCAGAGTTGGACTGTGGTCGGGCATGGCAGGGAGAGTTTTCTTCCTTCTCCCATCTGCCCGAGATGTGGGACTTTCAAGAGACTTTGAACTTTTTTACTGTGACCATGGCCTGTTCTTCATCAAGTTATGGTATTGTTGCACTGTTGTAACTATATGTTATAATTATGTGGTTTTGTTAGTTTTTCAGTCTTGGTCTGTCCTGTGTTTCTGTGATATCACACCGGAGGAATATTGTATCATTTCTTAATGCAATGCATTACTAAATGACAATACAAGAGGACTGCGTGTCCTCATAATCTAATATGGATGTGGAATGTGATTCACTCTCCGGACTAACAGGGTATCTGATGAGGCAGAGTGCAAACTGAGCATCAGGAATCAGCGTTGCTTTTATTCTAAGACTTCAAAAGTATTTAACAATTTTTAAGTATCTTTCATACTCAAAAGCACTTAGATTTTTGTTAAAATAGACAAATATTTAAAGAAGATAAAAGATAATTTAGAAAATAAAGTTCATTAAAATGTATGAAAACACTAAAATAATTAAAAACATCAAAGTAAAAATGTAAGCAACTCACTTACTTTTCTTGCATTTCTCTATCTAATCTATGGGACAATCCCTGTTCAAATGAATCGCACTGTCTTCCCATAGTAAGTTTGGTCTACAATAGGATCTCTGAGTGATTCCTCAGCAGAATTCTGGGAAATCCCATTAGATCTTGATTCCACACTGTGTATCAGAGTAACAGATGCACTTCCTTTCTTGATTAGAGGTAGCTGATTTGGATTGGTAAGCAGGCCTGGGTCACTTGGTTCTACTGTATATAAAGGTGTTCAACTTGTACAGAGTTTGAAGTTCATACCTTCACCATTAAGGATGCACATTATTTAATAAGATGTGATCTTTGGAATTTTAGGCAAATGTTGCAACTCAAATTTTAATATCAAAGAATAGTTATGGCCTTACAAAAGTGAATGCTTTTATAATCATTCTCCCAAAATCACTCTGTCTAAATTTCTAAAAGGACCACAGCTACAGAAGTTCCTCCTCATTTGTGTTCTACATGGATATCCTTCTAATCTGAGGCTATGCCCTCTTGTCCTGGACTCTCCCACTATCAGAGGCACCCTTTCTAGGTCCACTCCATCTAGGTTTTTCAATATTCAATAGGTTTCAAAGAGATCCTCACTCATTCTTCTAAACTCCAGTAAGTACAGGCACAGAACCATCCAACATTAACCCCTTAATTTCTGGGATCATTCTCTGGGCCCTCTCCAATGCCAGCACATCTCTTCTTAGATCAGGAGCGCAAAACTGCTCACAATGCTCCGTGTCGTCTGACCAATGCTTTATAAGGCCTCGGCATTACATCCTTGTGCATGTCAAAGTGACAGCATTCACGAGGACTTAAGCTTTCAGATTCTCTCACCTCCTGGAGTTGCATGCATTTGCCTTAACTGTTAAAGTAGGCCCCAGATGTTCTAAGTTCAAAGGGAACCCTCACCAAATTTCCTTCTCTTATCTCAGCATGGAGGAGCAAGTGAGCACATGGCTGTGTGATTGAAAGGCTCTCCCCAGGGCGCCATTGACTGCATGTAATTTTACAGGTAGTGTATTTTAACTCAGAGAGATACCTCACTGTCAATCTGTTGTGTCTCCTCAGTGCACCATGCAAGTCAGTGGTCATTATGGCAGCAATTGTTATGCCTTCATTCCACAGTAGTCTAGATTTCCAGGCACCCCAATAAACCGAAGGGTGGTTACTAGTACTTGCTTGACCGCCAAAGGTCAATAATGATGCAGGGAATGCCATGAAAGCATAGATTGTGTGATAGAGAAGATCAGTGCCAAGCTGGAACTGTGATTCAATTCTCGGCAGCACTGTGGAAGAACCCTGTGATACTCAGCAGAATGTGTGTTCAGTCTCACGTAGCCTGGTTATCATGGCAACTCAGCCCATGCCACCAAATGTGCAGCAATCAAATATGGGCAGGAGAAGGAAGAAGATGAATAAGGGCAATAAAAAGGACAGTCCATTTCTGGCCAGAGTAACCAAAAATAACACTTTAAGGATGTTTACTCCAACACTACAAAAAAAAATCACAATCCAAATTCCCCATTCACAATCTGTCCCACATTTCCCTTTTGTTTGTTGACCTTCAACAGCGTTCACTTGGTCAATATAAAGTGCAAAATAAAAGCCAACTCAAAATCAATATTCCAAACTACATTTCTAAAGTCCAAGCATGTAGATTTGAATGGAAACGTTCTCTAGTCTCATTGTCCATTCACATTTCTGCTTCTGCCTGTTGTGATGCACCTGCGCTGTGCAGAAAGGCTGGTAGAAGTCTGTTGAATTGCAGTGGAGGAAATTGCAGATGGCCACAAGCAGCACAGTCTTTTCCCTGACTGAAAGCCTGCTCTGTCTGTTCCCTGCCAGTTCACTGTTGCTCCCTGGGTAACTTATCACCTTATTTTGCAAGGATGAGCAAAGTGTGTAAGTTGCTGTTATCCATTGTATTTGGGTAATGTGCCCATCATTGTTGAACATCAAAGAGTATGCACAAGCTGTAAGATGTGAGTGTGAGGCACAGTGCAAGTGAGGTATAAGTGTGTGGGGATGAAGTGTAGGACTATTATGAAGGATATTGATTGCAGATAAGTGAATGATGTGTATATTGTACATTTAACAATAAGCCTATTCATACAATTGTTGGCATAAGGCAGCGTAAAAAATGCTTTTAATCACTAATGATGCATGTGATATTATTCAACCAATACTAAGTCATTTTCTCAGGACCTGAGTCTTAACGTTGATCACAGAAGTTATCTCTTCCCATTATATTTGGGAAGACTCTCCTTGAATTCAGGACATCTCTCCTGTATTTATCCTTCACTGAACTGTGCCATTTAATCCTTCCCAGGTCAGAAAAATTTCTGGAGTCATCGTTATTTTACACTGAAGCCTCAATCTATTCTGTGCTGGTTGCCTATAGTAACTATACATTACACATACACAAGCTGTTTGATGCTGATCAGAGCCAAAACACGAGTAATTTCATCTCATGATCCCTATTCCTGTTTTTAAAAATTAAGCAACTTCACCAAATCTAGAAACAAAACAAAGCAGAAAGTCTTCTTTTGTTACAAACCCAAGTATATGTGTTGTTTATGAAATTCAGTTCCTTTTGAGGTTATTTGACCCATATAACTGAGGGCT
Organism: Mobula hypostoma; assembly: GCF_963921235.1. Classification (NCBI taxonomy): domain Eukaryota; kingdom Metazoa; phylum Chordata; class Chondrichthyes; order Myliobatiformes; family Myliobatidae; genus Mobula; species Mobula hypostoma. The sequence goes on from NC_086109.1 coordinate 39,521,573, forward strand.
GTTGCTTGCAGCCCCATATTGGGACATTATTTTATGATGTGGATGAGCTCAGATTATTATGTACGCCTTGAGGATGAAACGCAGGGAGCTGTGTAAACAAGATCATTTTGTGAAATGCAAAATCTTCAACAATACTGCCACCAAGTGGAATTCTGTATGGATCTGTTCATTTCTAAATGCTGAATGCCACACAGATGTACACTGCCTGTTGCAGCCACCCGGGGTGGAGATGTCGGAGGCGTTGTGACATGGCAGGCTTCTATGTTGGTGCATAGCATCTGACATGTCGAAAACAAAAAGGACACATGTCAGAATGCTGTTTCTGGATTTCATTTCTGCAATCAGCATCATGTCCCGCAGACCTTGGTGAACGAACTCCCACTACTCAGTCTCACTGAGCAACTGGATGTCAGACTCTTGGGATTGCACATCTCACACAACCTCTCATGATCCCAGAACACATCCTATGCAATCAAGAAAGCCCTCCAGTGCCTATGCTTTCTGAGGAGGCTAAAGAGAACTGGACTATGCACATCACTGCTCACAAGCTTGCAGAGGTGCACAGTAGAGAGCATTCTAAACATGAGAAAATCTGCAGACACTGGAAATCCAAGCTGCAGACACAAAATACTGGAGGAACTCAGCAGGACAGAAGGCATCTATGGAAAAGAGGGAACAGTCGACATTTTGGGCCAAGACCCTTCATCAGAACTGGAAAGGAAGGGGAGAAGTTAGAATAAGAAGGTGGGGGGAGGGGAGGAAGAAGTAGAAGGCAGGAAGCTGCACCAATGCAGTCATCAATGTAGTGTAGGAAGAGTTGTAGAGTGATGCCGGTGTAGGCTTGCAACATGGACTGTTCTATGTAGCCGATGAAAGGGCAGGCATAGCTGGAGCCCATGCAAGTGCCCATGACTACACCTTGTGTTTGAAAAAAGTGAGAGGAGCTGAAGGAGAAATTGTTAAGGGTGAGGACCAGTTCCACCAGCTGGAGAAGAGTGATGGTGGAGGGGAACTGGTTGTGTCTGTTGTCCAGAAGGAAGCAGAGTGTTTTAAGACCCTCCTGTTGGGGATAGAAGTGTATAGAGACTGGACATCCAGTGAGAAAATGAGACGATCAGGGCCAGGGAACTTAAAGTCATTGAAAAGATCGAGAGTATGTGAAGTGTTATAGATGTAGGTAGGAAGGGACTGAACCAAGGGGGATAAAACAGAGTCGAGGTATGCAGACACAAGTCCAGTGGGGCAGGAACAGGCAAAAACAATAGGTTTACCTGGACAGTCAGGTTTGCAGATCTTGTGTAGGAGGTAGAAACGGGAGGTGCAGGGTAGGTAAACCATGAGGTTGGTGGCAGTGGATGGGGGATCTGCAGAGTCAATGAGGTCAATGATGGTGCAGGAAACTATGGCCTGATGTTACTTAGTGGGGTCCTGTTCAAGAGGTACTTAAGAGGAGGTGTCTGAGAGTTGCTATCTGGCCTCAGCAAGATAGAAGTCAGTCTGCCAGACTACCACAGTATCCTGCACCCCCCCCCCTTATCTATGGGTTTGATGGTGAGGTTAGGATTAGTGTGGAGAGTAGTGCTCTCCCTATGCTACATTCACAACTGCATTGGTGCTGCTTCCTGCACCCATCCTGCGCTCGTCAATTTCATCAACTTTGCCTCCAACTTCCACTCTGCCTTCAATTTTACTTGTTCCAGTTCTGAAACCTCTCTTTACCTTCTGGATCTCTCTGTCTCCATCTTTGGAGACAGTCTATCAACTGATATGTTTAATAAACCCACTGACTCTCACAGCTGTCTGGACGATACCTCTTCCCACCCTTGTAAAAATGCCACTCCCTTTTCCCAATTCCTCCGTCACTGTTGCATCTGCTCTCAAGTTGAGGTTTTTCATTACAGAACAACTGAGATGTCCTCCATATTTAGAGAAAGTGGCTTCCCTTCCTCCACCATCAACGCTGCCTTCACCTGGATCTCTTCCATTTCATACATATCTGCCCTCTCTCTATCCAGCCACCACTCCATCAGGATAGGGTTCCTCTTGACCTCACCTACCACCCCACAAACCTCTGTACCCAGCACATAATTCTTCGTAATTTCTGCCATCTCCAATGGGATCCCACCACCAATAACATTGTGATGTACCTGTGATGTACCTTCACCAGTGAATCTGTTGGGGTCATCTACTGTATCTGGTGCTCCTGGTGTGCCCTCCTGTATATTGGTGAGACCTGGCATACATTGAGAGACCACTTTGTCGAGCACCTTTGCTCTGGCCACCACAAAAAGCGGGATTTACCGGTGGCCACCCATTTCAATTCTACTTCCCATTCCCATTCCGATATGTTGGTCCATGGCCTCCTGCCACTGCCATAATGAGGCCACAGACGTAGATTTCTTGATCCTTCGATATTTGCCTCCTCCTTCACCGTTCCCCATTCTTGTTCCCCTCACACTTTTTCTTCTTATCTGCCCATCACCTCCCTCTGGCACTCTTCCCCCTTCCTTTTCTTCCATGATCTTCTGTCCCCTCCTACCAGCTCTTCACTTCACCACTCCCCCTCTCTGGGTTTCACCTGTCACCTACCAACTTGTACTCCTTCCTCCCCTCCCCCCTCCCCCTCCCCCCACTTTCTTACCCTGATTTCTCCCCTTCCTTTTCAGTCCTGATGAAGGGTCTCGGCCCAAAACACCGACTGTTTACTCTTCTCCATAGGTGCTGCCTGGCCTGTTGAGTCCCAGAGAGCATCCCAATATGCTGCATCAGTGCATGATATAAAAACTGCACTGTGGCAAACAGGAAGGCTCTACAAAGGGGAGTCCACCTGCTCAATTCATGACAGATGCTGTAGCAACCGTCGTAGCGTTATTCTGTCAGTAAGTGTATTGGTGAGTGTACAGAGTGACAGGAATGCTGTTTTTGATGTCTACCAAAACCAGCCCATTCAAAGCACTTCATGATGATTGGCATCATTGCCACTGGGCGGTAGTTGTTTGGTTCTGAAGGTGCAGAGTTCTTTGGTGCAGGGATGATGGTGGCTGATTTGAAGCATGTTGAGACAGAAGCCTGAAGCCTGAATGAGTGAAGTGTTGAAGGTTACAGACAAAAGTCCTGGGAAACTTTGAAATATGAATCAACACCTCTTAGATTCACAAAATTTTCATCATACATGACTGATTATGCAGATATGCTCTTGATTGCTAGCTAATTTCTGTTCAGAATCAGTCGTCTGGAAATTTATATGCACCATGCCAAAAACAAGTGTCGCACAGTTTGAAAATTGGCTTAAATGTTTTTGGTATCTTAGCATCCACTGGGAAAGCTGGTTCATGATCTTTGGTGGGATATTTTGCTTGCATTAGCACTTTTTTTTCCTGACATAAAACTGCTCTAAATGAAGTACATTAGTGCAACACACTGATCTTGTCTCCAGCAATATTTTCAAACTCACTGATCATGTGACTGTTTTAGAAGTGAAAATTGAACAAAAATAGAGATAATGTTAGTTGTCACATTGCTGAAATCAAGTCTTTGCCAATTTCATTTGACATGCCCATCTACTATTTATATTAAAGTGCCTGACATTTATCCAGTGCCTGTTGCACATTATTCATACATTGCCCATTACCCCCTTAGTAATGTAAGTTGGAGCTCAAAGGTGAGACCTACGAGCTACATGGAACAGTTTCAATTCAACTGGAACTCACTGTGTTACTTCCTTCCTTTCTTGGTTATTTACTGGAATACTTTTGTTGCCTTTGGGTAACCTGACTGTTTAGTATCACGTCTCTCAATGGACTGATCAATCACATGTGTAAGTTGAGCAGGGACTGCTTTCTCCAACACTTTAATCTGAAGGGAGTCTCAGTGATGGCACTCCAATGATTACCTCCCAAAGGTTATGCCATGATCTGCAAAGGTTATGCCAAGATCTGCAGCAATGCCAGCAGCTGCCATACCAATGTCACTTATCTGAACAAAGGATATAATTTCCCCTAAATGAGGACGTGCAAGAGTTGTTATAATTGTTAATGACAACAAACAAAAACTAACTAATACAAAACATCAAAACTCATTACTTTTGGATCTGAATTTCAACATTCCAATGCCTTTCCCACCTCACCACAGTAAGTGTAGGTTTCAAATCACTAGCATACCATTGTAGTGGCTCAGGTGTGCTGCAGGTATCAGTGCTGGGTCCATTATTGCTTATCATCTATGGTAATTATCTAGATGATAATGTGATAAATTGGATCAACAAATTTGCAGATGGCACCATGATTGGGGGTATAGTAGACAGCAAAGAAGGCTGTCAAATTTGTAGCAGACCTGGACTAGCTGGAAAAATGAGCAGATGGAATTTAATGCAGGTAAGCATGAGGTGTTGCATTTCAATAGGACAAACCAAGGTAGAATTTATATAGTGCATGGTAGGGCACCAAGGAGTGCAGTAAAACAGTGGGATCTGGAAATAGAGATCCATAATTTCTTGAAAGTGATTTCACAGGTAAATAGGATTGAAAAGAGAGCTATTGGCACACTGGCCTTCATAAATCAGACACCAAATATCGAAATTTAAATAAGATGTTGATGAGGCCAAATTTGGAGTATTGTGGGCAGTTCTGGTCACCTACCTACAGGAAAGGTATCACTAAGATTAAATGAGTACAGAGAACATTTTTCAAGCATATTGACGGACTTGAGGACCTGAGTTATAGGGAAAGGTTGAATAGATTAGAACTTTATTCCTTGGAGCACAGAAGAATGAGAGGATAGTTTATAGAGGTATGTAAAGTTATCAGGAGTATAGATAGGGTGAATGCTTGCAGGTTTCCCCCCTCAGGTTGGAAGAGACTAGACCTAGAGGTCATAGGGATAGGGTAAAAGGTGAAATATTTAAGGGGAAACTGAGGGGGAGCTTCTTAACTCAGAGGATAGTGTCGAACAAGATGCCAGTGCAAATGATAGATGTGGGTTTAATTACAACTTTTAAGAGAAGTTTAGATAGGTACAGCACGTGGATGAGAGGAGGATGAAGGTATGGTCCCGGTCGGGTACATGGGGCTAGGGTTGGATGGGCCAAAGTGTCTGTTTCTGTACTCTACTACTCTAGACTCTATGACTCGTGTGTGGCTGTAGTCAGTGTACAGGAAGGCTGCTCCCTTTCCCTTTGAGCTTGCACTTGCGTCCTTGTGAAAGGAAATTGCCATCAATGGATAAGGAAATTGCAAGTCCTGAAATGGCACGCTGCCTCAGGAAACAGAATGGGACTTAGCGACCTCGTATAAGGGGCATTGAAATCCTGGGCCTCAAACACCAAGCATAAATAAAGGTGAAACCACCTGCTGGTAGCAAGAAGATTCCATCATTGTTTCAACCTCCAGATCTGGGACTGAACTGGCTAACATATCCTGAGGTATTTTGTCAGGACCCTGCTGCCTTCAGCCCTTTTCTCTGAGTCCTTGCCATAGGATCTAAATGGTGAGGGATGTTCTTGAACACTGATGAAAAAAATGGAACTCTTCTTTCAGGGAAGTAATTCATATCTACTCTGAGCTCAAGCAGGATAGCAATCTGTTGACATGCAGTATCTCCCTGTTCATGCAGAGCAGCCAGATTCTCATAGGTAGAATCCCTTTGCCTTCTGAGAGCTGCCAATGGGCCCTATCCCTGAGTCCAATGGGAGCATCAACCAGAATGGCATCAACTTGCTCCGCAAGGACAATTATCTGCTCATGAGTAGAATGTTTTCAACAACAACATGCTGTAAATGTTCTTGGGGTTGTTGTTGATGGCGAAGCTCACTTTTGGAGGCAAAGTTACTTACTGCTATTCATAGAGTCCATTGGCCCATGCTGAGTTTCATGTATCCTTGAGCACTAAACCTATTTTGTTCTGCCTGCAGTGCTTTGAACTCATGCCAGATTCTATTACTTACTTATACAATTTACAATGGCCAATTCACGAACTCACACACCTTTTGAATGTAGGAGGCACCCAGGAGAATCCTGTGAGGTTATGGGGAGAAGGTGCAGACGCTGCACAAAGAGCACCAGAGGTCCAGATTAAACTGGGGTTGCCTGAGCTATGAGACAATCGCTCCCATCTTTGGGACTTCAACAGGATCTGACATTGACCACTGCAAAGTCCCATTCAGAGTCAGGTTCTCTGTGCACGCTAAGTTAATGGCAAGAGCAGAATTACTGAGATTGAATTGGCAGTGCTGGCTTCAAATGAGCATTTCTTGATGACTTATTTTCCATGTTCACCATCTGTACATTCCACATCATCAGTGTGCCTCACAGTGGTGTAACAGTGGTTTCATCCTCACCTCAACTACCGTCTGAATGGAGTTTTGCACACTCTCACTGTTTCCTCTGGGCCCTCCAGTTTCTTCTCACAGCCAGAGATGTGTGTGTTGGAAGATAAATTGGACTCCGTAAATTGTGTAAGTGAGTGATAGATTCTGGAGGGAGTTGATTAGAATGTGAGGAGAATAAAAATTTGGATGAATGTAAGGTTAATGCTGATGGTCAGTTTGTATTTGGTAGAACAAAGGGCCTGTTTCCATATTGTGTCTGGAAGAAGAGAGATAGTAGGATAAATTGGTCACTGAAAAGATTAAGGGAGTATGTATTAAAGATGCAGCTATCTGATTGCTCTTGTTTGTCATTGTATTCTCTTTGTTTCTCTGGTTTCAGGTCAAGTTCCAGTAGTTCATTGGTTCAAGTTTAAGTTGAAGTTTAATTGTCATTCAACCATACACATGTATGAGTGTATAGCTAAACAAAACTTAGTTCCTCTGCAGATGAGGTGCAAAACACTGTAAATTAAGTCACACATAGCACCCAGCACCTATAGTTATGATATCAGAAACAGAATGAGGTTTATTATCACTGGCATGTGATGTGAAATTTGTTAACTTAGCAGCAGCAGTTCAATGTAGTACATAGTATAGAGGAGGAAAAAAATAAATCAAATAAAAATAATAATAACTGAGTAAATCAATTACAGTATATGTATATTGAATAGATTTAAAAATGTGCAAAAAACAGAAATACTGTATATTAAAAAAAGTGAGGTAGTGTCCAAGGGTTCAATGTCCATTTAGGAATTGGACGGCATAGGGGAAGAAGCTGTTCCTGAATCGTTGAGTGTGTGTCTTCAGGCTTCTGTATCTCCTGCCTGGTGTAACAGTGAGAAAAGTGCACGCCCTTGGTGCTGGAGATCCTTAATAATGGACATTACTGTTCTGAGACTCCGCTCCCTGAAGATGTCCTGTATTGATCATCAGCGAGCAGGATATGTTATCACCAATCTGCACAGATTGTGGTGTTCCGATTAGGAAGTCGAGGATCCAGTTGCAGAGGAAGGTACAGAGGCCCAGGTTCTGCAGCTTCTCAATCAGGATTGTGGGAATGATGGTATTAAATGCTGAGCTATAGTCGATGAACAACATACTGACATAGGTGTTTGTGTTGTCCAGGTGGTCTGAAGCCATGTGGAGAGCCACTGAGATTGTGTCTGCTGTTGACCTATTGTGATGAGAGGCAAATTGCAATGGGTCCATGTCCTTGCTGAGGCAGGAGTTCAGTCTAGTCATGACCAGCCTCTCAAAGCATTTCATCACTGTCAATGGCGATAGTCATTAAGGCAGCTCACATTATTCTTCTTAGGCACTGGTATAATTGTTGCCTTTTTGACGCAAATGGGAACTTCCGCCTGTAGCAGTGAGAGGTTGAAAATACAGTCACAAAATAATATTAGCACAAGTCCATGAGTGCTACGTCCTGATGGTGCATAAAATATTGTCCTAGAGCCAAGTGTCTGGAAAAACAAGCACGCAGCAGTTTCTCATCTTACATCAGGTCAGCCACGGACAAAGGCAAATCAGCTTGATTTACAGGGAGTGAACAATGGAGAGCAGCACGGGCCAGCCCCAACCCAGCTCAGACTCCAGCACAACCAACAGGTCTCTGTTCTCTCCCTCACTACCTCTGCCATCTCCTCGCCTAGGTGGCTGCAACAGGGTTCACCATGACATGTGTGTCTGGTCTGTGCAACAAACTGGTGCCACACATCTCCTCCACTGGAGGAATCAATGAACCAATAAACCAGAATCATGGCATTCCACGCCAACAACATCCAACAAGGTCCAGTGACCACAAGAAAAACATTTAAGACAAACATCTGCACCATTTATTGCACCCAGAAAGGGCACTGTGACCAAGCATACTACCATCTTACTGGAAGACATTATGATGACACCTTCTACACCAGTGCTTTCAAGGTGTCCTCCTTTTTTCCTAACCATGGTCTCCACTTAAGCATAGCTGCCCAAAATCTTAATATTCATTCATTCTCAAAAATATTTCTAGCATTTCTCTATTTTCACTAAATTGTAATTTTATGTAAAGTACATGATTTATAACATTAAACCTCAACTGAAATGTTTGGATTCAGGTCATCAGCACCTCCCTCATACTGAGTATTCTTTTCTCATACAGCTGCAACTGTCCGCTGCATTTAGGAAGCACAAAAGCCACCAGGCAAGTGTCAGAAGCAGTTATACACTCAGTGTCCACTTTATGAGGTCCCTCTTTTACCTATAAAGTGATCACTGAGCGTGTATTCATGGTCTTCTGCTGTTGTAGTCCATCCAAGGTTCGATGTGTTTTGCATCTGGAGATGCTCTTCTGTATACCACTGTTGTAAAGCATAATTATTTGAATTGCTTTTTCCTCCTGTCACCTTGAACCATTCTGGCTATTTTCATCTGACTCTGTCATTACAAGGCATTTTTGCCCACAGAACTGCTGCCCACTGGATGTTTTTTTTCGTTTCTCGAACCATTCTCTGTAAACTCTAGAGACTGTTGTGCAAGGAAATCCCAAGAGATCAGCAGATTCTGATATTCAAACCACCCTGTCTGGCAGAAACAATGAGTCTATGATCATAAACCTCCCAGGAGGGGGGAGAAGATGGCGGCGCGACAGCAGTGCACGCGGCCACTTCGGTGGTGATGTCTGTTAACTGTCAAGTAGGGAACCGTGCACAATTCTGATTTGATGGAGACAGACGTGAGAGCACAGCGGAACATCTGGAAAACTTCTGAAGTGCCCGCTTTGCTGCCGCTGCTACTGTGTGGTAACCGGAATCTCTGGAGCTGAAGACCCCGAAATCCTTGGCTTTGCGTGTTTCAGCGGCTGGGGAGAGGGTGAAGGTGCTCGGCAGAGGACAGCGCTCGGGAGGCTGGTCGAAAGCTCGAAGTTTTCGGACAGACAGACTCAGTGTCAGCTGGGGTCGGCTGCTTCCAAGGTATCGGCAAGTTGACGGTGCCTGGAGGTTTATGGCAGGGAGCTTCTCCCTTTTGCCACCTGCTATCGGGGACTCGGGAGTCGATCGACTGGGGACTTTGAGACTTTTTTTTACTGTGCCCATGGTGTGTTCTTTATCAAATTATGGTATTGCTTTGCACTGCTGTAACTATATGTTATAATTATGTGGTTCTGTCAGTGGCAGTCTTTGGTCTGTCCTGTCTTCTGTGATATCACTCTGGAGAAACATTGTATCATTTCTTAATGCATGTATGCATTTCTAAATGACAACAAAAGAGGACTGAGTGTCCTCATAATCTAATAATCACTTAGCTCACATCTCTGATACTCGGTTTGCACAGAAAGTGAACCTGTGTCTGTGTGCTTTTATATGTTGAGTTGCTACCACTTGATTGGCTGGTTAGATATTTGTATTAATATACAAGTGTACAGGTGTACCTAATGAAGTGGCCACTGAGTGTATGGCTTAAAACAAAAACAAAATCATGCTGGAAAAACTCAGCTAGCCAGGCAGCACCTGTGGATAGAGAAACAATCAGTAGTTTAGGCTTGCAACTGTTCATCAGAACTGGGAAAGAGAGAAGCATCCCATTTTGCATTTCTCCGTCTCTCTTCAACAATTCTGATAAAGGGTTGCATAATCAAAACATTGTCTGTTTCTTTTTCCACAGAAGCTCGGTGACCTGCTTAGATTTTTTTTTCCAGAATTTTCTGCTTCTGCTTCAGCTTTCCACCACTTGCAGATTAAACTGTTGCCCAGAAAATCTGCCAGTCAGCCTTTGCAAATAACAACTATGAGTAAAAAGTAATTATTATTTTCCACAGTTTTGTCAAACTCCTTTCATCCTGAGTGAACCAATTACTTTGCAACATTCAGTAGGTTTACAAAGGCGCACAATCAGAAGCTACCTAATCTTTCGTTGCTGCAGTGGAAGTTCAGACTGCAGTCACATGAAATTAGCTTGCTGTCATTAAAAGAGAATCTTTCTCTAGCCGTGTAAGAGCCGTTGACTTGCTCTGTACAGAAGCACTGGGACAATCAAAGGAACCCCCACAGAAGACCAACGGAAGACAGAAATGAAAGGGTGAACATTTAAAATTCCATGCATTGAGGCATGATTTGGTTCATGAATTATTCAGAAAGTGTTAATTTGTGGTGTTTTTAGTTTTGTTTAATGGTCCTGAAGATGACCTATGACAAAGGGAAAGTGAAAATGTGAAAATATTCTTTAGTGTGGAACTTAAATTATGGTTTCTCATGTTGAACTGAATAATTCTATGTATATTATCCAGGCAGAAGCTGGTTGTTTAGATTGTTACTTCAATTCCCCATTTTCCTTGTGTTTCTCCTTCTCTTTTCTCATGTCCTTCCTTTCTTGCCCTGCTCTGTCTGACCTCTGCTTACTCTGGGCAACCTCCCTGCTCTACACTCTGATACACCCTCCAGCTCTTTCTCCCATTATCCTCTTCTGACTGCACAGCTTACTCCAGCTCCAGCCTATACCAGGTCTTCACCTTCCCCCCTCGGATCTCCCTACATCTGACATTGAATGTTCTGACCTGAGCGGAGGTCTCACCTGAGTCCACATCTCAACAAGTTCTCAGTGAGCTCTTCTTCGATGGCCACTTCCTCCATGCCTACGTATTTCTTTTACAAGGAAACCACCAACCCCTCACCTGTAACCCCACCCCAGTGACAATTCTCATGTCTCCAATACTCTTCTTCCTCTTGGATAGCCCTCTGGCCTTTTGCCATTTCTTCACCTATTCGTTTCCAGTTGCCAATACAATATCAAATGCCTTGACTTCACCACCTCCCTCATCCTTGCCAACACACCACCTCAGAATGGGCAGCTCAACACCCACTTCGCACCACTGCCAACCAAATCATAAAATCTCTCAGACAAGTGTGGTGCCTTTGTGGTCTGGCACACTGATCTCTACCTTGCAGAGGCCTGACAGCAGCTCTCAGACACTTCCCCATATCTCCTCTTGGCAATGATACCATCAACAAATACTGGGCCATTGGTTCACAGATCATTACAGGTCTCATCACATCAGGAGATATCCCCTCCACAGCCTCTAATCTAATCATGCCCCTGCCTCACACTGCTCGCTTCTATCTCTTACCCAAAATGCACAACCAGGACTTAGTTGGTAGATCTATTAATTTTTGCCTGCTGTTGTCCCACCAAACTTATCTCTTAACCCTTCAACTCTACCCTATCTCCCTTTGTTTAGTCCCTTTCCATTAACATCCAGGACACCTCTCATGTCTGCCTTCATTATGAAAGCTTCCAATTCTTTGGCTCCATACACCTGATTTTCACCTTGGAAATCCAGTCTTTATATTCCTCTGTCCCCTATTAGAAAGGTTGTAGGGCTTCTGCTTCTTGCTGAAAAAAAGACCCATTCAGTCCCACTCCAATAATATCCTCATTTGCTCAGCAGAATGTACTCATGCCCAACATTTGATTCCATCCGCTCTCTATAAGTCAGTGGTGTAGCCATGGGCATCCACAGTTATGCCTGGCTAAATGAAGGTTATTGTTTCAAAACCCCTTTGACTCCCCTACCCACCTCTTTCTTTGCTACATCAATAGGCGCTGCTTTCTGCACATATCCAGAACTCATCAATGTCATTACCTTTGCTACTAACTTCCAATTTGACCGCAAATTTACCTAGACCATTGTCACTTCTCTCAGGAGACAAATTAGCCACTGATATTTACTTTAAAACTACCAACTCCCACAACTACCTCAATAACACCTTCTCCCTGCAAGGTTGGCACCTGTTTTTCTCAGTTTTCCCAGTTCCACTGTACCTGTTCAAAATGGGGCTTTCCATTGTAGGAGATTAGAGAACTTGCACGCTATCCACAATGGTCATCTTGAGCTTCAGGTGGCATATCATTTCAACTCCCCTTCCCATTCTCGCTCTGAACTGTCTGTTGAGGCCAAACACAAAAACAAAGAACAGCACTTCATGTCCCATCTGAGGAGTATACAATCCAGTGGTATGAGTAATGAATTTCTCACTTTCAGATACCACACTCCTTTTAGATTCCCACTGGCCCAGCCAAATTTCCTCTCCCTTTGTTCACTTTTCCACTTCTTCAACTCCTGTTACCTAAATTCATCACCCTCCTCCCCCTGGTTCATCACCCTTCTCCCCCTGGTTCCACATAGCCGTCAATTTCCTCGCCTACCTTCCCTTTCCCCTTTGCTCCCCAACTGGCTTCATCTGCAATCTCACTTGGTTACATCTATCACGTAGTAGCCCCTGTCTCAACCTTCCCTCTCGTACTGATCCAGACACATTCTCAGTTCTGATATAGGAACTCAAACTGAAATCTTTTCCTTGGAGACGCCGCTTGATCCTTCGAGTTCCTATGGCAATTTGCTTTCTGCCCAGCTTTTAACATCTGAAGTCACTTGTGTCTCTGCTTATACTTCCAGATTTTCTTAGTTCCAAGGGAAGTCCTGGCAGTTTAGACTGTAGACTGGCAGCACTTTGTTTGCACATAACCTTTAAAGTCAGGGAAACATTCTTGCCACATCACACCCCTACTGACTTCTTCAGCTTAGAACATCAGCAGAAAGCACCAAACAATGGCATAATTATACAACAATCAGAAATAAAAAGTCAAACCAGTACCAATGTTCAATTAGTTGCTGATATCTTCAAGTAGTTTGCTCGGTGGATCTCTTCATGCAGGTGAATTAAGTTTAGTCATGCAAGATTAAAAAAAAACAAGAGCACTGGCAAAAACATAAGGTATCAACACTGGTATAGAATTGCTGTAACATGGATGGCAAATATCATGATCTGCTTAGTATACATACGTATCTTACAGTTTACTGACACTGCTTCCAGCATGCTAGGTAGCAGAAGTGCATAAATATACATCACATGTCACTTTTGTCCTCATTTAGACACGGTCATTGTCAAATCACCAGTACATGAGGATCAACATCGTCCATGACAGCCTCTGCAGTGCTGAGTTGTACTTGGCTAAGCATAACCGTGCAATTTGCTGAATGGCACAAATGCAAGTCAACATGTGCATTCGTCATCCGAACTCCAAATTGGAAGTAATTAAGTAATTGTAAAACCAAAGAAAAACACTAAGCCATCAAACTTCACGGACATTGCCGAAACCTCCCCAAGAAATCTCAACCCAATTTAAATTTTTAATAGATTTGGTCTTTCCTAAAATCAATCGTAAATCTAATAATTCTTTCTCATAACATAATCGATACTCCAACTTCACAATAAAAGCAGAAGTCAGAGTTACATCTATTGTACAAAAGCAATGGCCGAACAAAGCACACATGCCATCTCATTATTTACTTCTTCTTTCCTTCAAAGCACTTTTCTTTATTTTCTGCCTTTGACCTGGTGCTTTAATGGAATAAGGAAGTTTAGAGCTGACTGTGCTCACATTTGGATATGAAGTGACTCTCACTGCCCCAGAGGATGGACCACACAGGGACATCTTATATTCATTAATGCAGGAGTAACTCCTGCCCTGCCTGTTCTTTTTTGGAATTAGAACTGGAATTGGATTAATATTGTCACGTCTACTGAGATACTGAAAAGTACGTCCTGCATTCTGTTCATACACATCAAATCATTATACAGTGTATTGAGGTGGAAAAGGGTAAACCAATAACAATTCAGAATAAAGTGCAACAGCTACGGAGGAGGTGTAGAGCAGGTAAAGAAAATAGTGCAAGATTACAACGAGGTAGACTGTGAGGTCAGTCAGAGTCAGAGGCCTTCATTGGCTGAGGATGCAACCTTGTGGAACACCATTTTTCAGAATAACTGTGGACTAGGTGTTGCTGCCTATCATTACTGATTGAGGTCTGTTGGTCAGGAAGTCAAGGATCCAGTTGCAGAGGGAGTCATCCCAGGGTCCAGAATTTGGTGATGAGTTTGCCTGGTATTACAGTACCAGAGGCAGATCTGTAGTCAATAAACAATAGCCAGACAATAGCTGCCTTTACTTCAAGAGATGCTTCTGATTCTAAACATTTAATGAGACTGCACGAGGCAAATCGGCCTCTCTCTTCAAATCTGGGTGAGAATGTGACTGAAAAAGTACAGAGTCTTACGAGTTACTTGGACAGTAAGCAATTGCATGACTGTTGCAGTGTAATGTGAGGTTATTCCCTTTGATGGTAAAAACAGACAGTAGATTATTACCTGAATGCTGATAGATTAGGAACGGGAAGATGCAGCAAGAGTTGGATATCCTTGTATACCAGTCCAGGAAAGTAAACAAACAGTTGGAGCAGGTGGTTATCAAGGCAAGTAGTATGTTGGCTGTCTTAGTAAAGAGAGTTCAAGGTCCTATTGCAAATCCATAGGGCTTGGTGTGTTGACACCTTGGATATTATGTGCAGTTTCAGTCTCCTTATCCTGGAGGATAGTTTTGTTGTAGAGGGAGTGTAGTGACAGTGTACTGGTCTAATATCTTGAATGGAAAGACTGAGTTATGAAAAGATATTGGAACAATTGGGCTTATACTTCTTAGGGTTTAAAATGATGAGAGGATGCTTATTGAAACGTATGCAATCTTGATGGAACTGTACAAATGAGATAAGGAAAGAAGTGAGATGGGTGAATGGCCCCTCTTTCATAAGGGATAAGTCAATTTAAGACTAGAACATCTATGTTCAAGTAGAAGTCCTGATCTTATTAGAATCAGAATCAGGTTTATTATCACCAGCATGTGTCGTGGAATTTGTTAACTTAGCAACAGCAGTTCAATGTGATACATAATATAGAAGAAAAATCAATTAATCAATCAATCAATCAATTACAGTATATGTATATTGAACAAATTAAAAATCGTGCAAAAACAGAAATAATATATATTAAAAAAGTGAGGTAGTGTTCACAGGTTCAATGTCCATTTAGGAATGGAATGGCAGGGGAAGAAGCCGTTCCTGAATCACTGAGTGTGTGCCTTCAGGCTTCTGTACCTCCTACCTGATGGTAACAGTGAGAAAGGGCATGTCCTGGGTGATGGAGGTCCTTAATAATGGACGCTGCCTGTCTGAGACACTGCTCCTTGAAGATGTCCTGGGTACTTTGTAGGTGAGTACTCAAGATGGAGCCATCTGAATTTACGAACCTCTGCAGCTTCTTTTGGTCCTCTGCAGTATCCCAACCCCATACCAGACCGTGATGCAACCTGTCAGAATGCTCTCCACGGTACAGCTATAGATGTTTGAGAGTGTTTTTGTTGACATACCAAATCTCTTCAAACTCCTAATGAAGTATAGCCGCTGTCTTGCCTTCTTTATTGCTGCATCAATATGTTGGGATCAGGTTAGGTCCTCAGAGATCTTGAAACCCAGGAACTTGAAACTGCTCACTCTCTCCACTTCTGATCCCTCTATGAGGATTGGTATGTGTTCCTTCGTCTTACCATTCCTGAGGTCCACAATCAGCCCTTTGTCTTACTGATGTTGAGAGCAAGGCTGTTGCTACGTCACCTCTCATCCAGCTGGTATATCTCACTCCTGTATGCCCTCTCATCTCCATCTGAGATTCTACCAACAATGGGTTGTATCATCAGCAAATCAGCTAATCTGCATCCTCAGTGAAACATCATGGAAAGGAATAGAAAAGATAAACTGGTGAAGATCAAGGTGGTAGTACTGGCTGTTTCCTCCAGTCTAGAAACTTCTGTGAAATTAAGATGTTAAATTGTATTCTACAGAGAAGGGGGATGTATAAATAATCTGTCTTTATAAATGCTTTCACAGCACTGAGATTTGATTTTAATGCTATTTTTGAACACTTAAAAGGTTATTAAAAAACATGCAGCTTAAGTTTCTCAATCAAAGTTCACAGTCTATATCAGGCCAAATCTCATCCAACTAAAGTAAAGGTTAATTAAATTTTGAACTGATATCTGTAGTGCTGTTACTTGGCCACTACAGATGTTAACCACATTTACTTTAGATCATCTCACAAGGCTCAATGCACAGGTTGGATTTTGCATTCCAAAGGGACATTCATAGCCTGCAAGACCACGGGGAGAGATGTATGCAACTGTATAATTCTCATACTCATTGTTTCTTGCAGAAGATCAATTTTTTTCTATTTAATGATATCATAGTAAGTGAATGAAAGAACTTACCTTTCATGACCTCATGAGGATGTTGCCTTATGCGTGAAACAGTCTCCTCCAGTCTCTCCATAGAGTGACGAGAATGCCTCGTGTATTATTTGCTGTTGCACCAGAAATATCCTGTTGTTAAGGAGCCCCCAAGGTACTCAACCCACCTACCTATTTCCAGCTGAACAGAGCTTGTTGGATCCTGTCACTCCCCCACTACTGATTTATCACAGACAATCCTTTCTTGGCCGTTTGTTCTTGGTCATGAGCTCAGTACAGTGCGAAATCCCAATCATCTGGTTTACCGCATCTATCAAAGTGGGAGTACCTGCATTGGTTGGCTTAAGTGGTGTGATGCTACAATCTTTAAAGAGGGGTCATACTTATCTTCCTGCTCAACAGGAGGGGGTTTTTGTCCAAGCTTTAAGACGTGGGCATTTAACATTTCCTGCATGTGGGGAGATGAGCGTTATTCATTACTAATAGGCTGAATGAGCAATAAGACTGCATAATGTAACTTTGTGCTATGTCTTTGCTACAAGATATCCCTGATCTCCAGGGTCACTTCAGTGGTGTTAGAAGGGCTAACATCTGTGCTTTGTCTTTCCCTGGTGTATATTGCATCTCACATAATGGTGGAAAGAGTAGAGCCCTTAGTGAGGGCGAAGACATTTGTTGAGTAAATGGTATGGAGAAAATCTTGATTCATTTAGCAATATAGCACAGAATGAGCCCTTCTGGCCCTTCAAGCTATGCCACCCCAGCATCACCTGGCAAACCAGATTAACCCTAACCTAATCATAGGACTGTTTACCATGTCTGGGTGATGTCTCTCCCAAAGGAGGTATAAAGTGCTCCCTTCCTCCGCTAGCCTGCAGGTCACCCCTAGTCAAGATGTAACACCTACTTAGCCCCCAATCAGGGTCACGTGAAGGCATGGGAGCAGGTGGTGGATGGTCGTATGAACAGCTGGTGCAGATCACAAGTCCTGGTTATGCGACCACAGTCACCAGGCAGACCGTCTCTGAAGAGTATTGATAAAGGCTGGGGTCACCCGTCTTGTAAAGACACTGCCCAGAAGACAGCAAAGGCAAACCACTACTGTAGAAAAATTTGCTAAAAACAATCAAGGTCTTGAGAATATGATTTCCTCCGTCATACAACACGGCATATAGTGACGATGGTAACAATCTATAAAGCCATTTAACCTAGCCGATACATCTTTGGACTGTGGGAGGAAATTGGAGCACCTGGGGAAAACCCACATATCCCACATGGAGGATGTACAGATTCATTTCAGAACGGCGCTAGGAAAGAGCTCTTAACTCCAGAATGCCCCGAGCTGTAATAGTGTCGTGCTAACTGCTCTGCGAGTGTTGCGCTCAGATGAGCAAATGTAGTTTTTATATGCCTGCTACCTTTGGAGATCTCTATACATCTGTAAGGAAGAGGAGAAACATCCAAGACTCCTGCAGAATTAATATGAAGTCAGGTGACTATGCATACTCCAAGGAAGCTGCATGTATGGCTTATGTGGTACTGTAAAACTTCAATAATCTGACACATCCAAGATTTTGGTGGTGCACGTTGAGCAAATTTTCCAGATATTGGATGTTATTCCCCATTAATGCCCAACACAATCTTTGAATCGCTTTGTTTTCAGATGTTATACACAGTATTAGACATTTTGCAGTGAACCCAGTAAGTACAGGAAAGGAGATCCTGGTCAGCTTGAGGAGAGCATAGGAAATAAGGCCCCAGTGAGTGGAAGAGAGCATTCGAAGCAGGGCCTCACTGAGCAGAAAGGAGCATTGGAACAAGGGCCTTGGTGAATGGAAGGGAGCATTGTAACAAGGGTTTTGGTGAGTGGAAGGGAGCATTGTAACATGGGCCTCAGTGAGAGGAACGGAGCATTAGAATAGAAGCCTCAGTGAGTAGAAGGAAGTGTTGGAACCATAAGACCAAAACACTCTAAGGCATGGGAGCAAAAAAGGCAATTTGGCACATTGAGTCTGCTCTGCCATTCCATCATGGCTGATATATTATCCTTCTCAACTCAAGTCATTTGCCTTCTCCCTGTAACCTTTAATGCCCTGACTAGTCAAGAAACTATCAACCTCCACTTTAAATATACTCAAAGACCTGGCCTCCACAGATTCTCCAGACTTTTGCTGAAGAAGTTCCTCCTCATCTCTTCTAAATGGACTCACTCTTTCCCGAGGCTGTGTCCTCTGGTCCTGGACTCATCCGCAAAAGGAAACAATCTCACCACATCCATTTCAATGAGATAGGTTTCAATGAGAGTCTTTCCCTCATTCTTCTAAACTCCATCAAGAACAGGCCCGGAGCCATCAAACGCTCTTCATATATTAACCCTTTCATTCTCAGAATCATTCTGGTGAATCTCCTCTGCAATGCCAACACATCCTCTCTTAGGTAGGAGCCCAGTATTGCTCACAATACTACGTGTGGTCTGATCAATGCCTTATAAAGTGTCAGCATTACATCCTTGTTCTTATATTCTATTCCTCTCAAAATGAATGCTAATATTTCATTTGCCTTCCATACCAAAGACTCAACCTGCAGCTTAACCTTTAGGGAATCCTGCACAATGACTCCCAGGTCCTTTTGCACCTCTAATTTTTTAATTTTTTCCCCCATTTAGAAATTAATCTAGGCCTTTATTCCTTCTACTAAAGTGCATGACCACACACTTCCCTACACTATATTGTATCTGCCACTTCTTTTCCCATTCTCGCAGTCTGTCTAAGTCCTTCTGCAGACTCCCTGCTTCCTCAACACAACCTGCCCTTCCACCATTCTTGGTATCATCTGAAAACTTGTGCACTAAGCCATCAATTCCATCATCTAAATCATTGACGTATAAAGTGAAAAGAAGTGGCCCCAATACTGACCCCTGCAGAATACCAGCAGCCAACCAGAATAGGCCCCCTTTATTCAACTCTTTGACTCCTGCCAGTCAGCCAATCTTCTATCCATAGTAATATCCTTCATGTAACACTATGATCTTATATCTTGTTAAGCAGCCTGATCCTGTCAAAGGAACAAGGGCTTGGTGTGTGGAAGGGATTGCAGGCAGCAGGCCCCTGATGACTTGGATGGAAGCAGGAGAAGTGGGTCTTTGATGGGTTAGAAGGTGCAGAGGAACCAGGGCTCCAGTGGAAGAGAATGGGGCCACAGAAACCCAGCTGGTTCAGAAGGGAGTCTAGGAACAGGATTCCAGGTGAGCTGGAAGACAACATGGGATCCAGGGCCCTAACAGATAGAAGAGTACATGACAAGCATTAACTGCTGATTCAGGTGCTGAAACATCTGGATTTCTGAATGGCTGGGAAATGAGTTATCAACACTTTACTAGGTCGGGAAACTTTAAGTTATATGACATATTACAAATTTTGTGGGATACGCCAGAGCTGTTTTTTGTCAGGCTTGGAATGATTTACCTAATTTCTAGACTATTCACTGAGCAATCACTTTTCCAAATGCATTACAGCATTTAATTTCAAATTAGAATGGTAAGCTCCATGAATAACGTTGAAGTTGAGTATCAATGCTGCTGGACTGATGCAGGTGTGAGGAGGTGCATTGAGCAGGAATTGATGGATGTTTCTCCAAGAAGATTGGGAGAGAAGTGATCTGTTAAAATGCACATAAAGGCAGTGAGGAATGGGAGTGGTGTCTAGAGAAACATCTGGTTCTCTAGCTGCACGGTTTCCAAGGAGAGAAATGGCCTCAGTCCTATTTCCTTGTAGCCTATCAACTTAATTCAACCACCTACAGCATGTGTCTGCTGAAGCTCAGTAGAAGTGGTTCATCACCCTTGCTTCTGACTTCAGTGGCTACCTCCTGCCACACATGCATAATGTCCACGGCAGCCTTCAATAGCGGGGACTATGATCTACCAGCTAACCCTTACAACTGCCAACAAGATGCCCAGCCAGTTGTCGATGATTCTGAGGGCAGACTTCGTATATCTACTTTCTATTCAGCTCTTTGAAGAATAGATAACACTATCATTTCAATATAACTTTAAATACTCTGGCTGACATTGAGTTGTATGCTTGATCATTGTTGTCTTTCAGAATAACTGGTGAGCAAAAATATAAATTTACAGAACTGTAGAATCAGATACTTGAACAGTACAGAATCTGACCCTATGACCCACCTCATCCATACTAAGCATAACGCCCAAGTATGCTAATCCCATTTGCTTGACTTGGACCCTGTATCATTTTATTCTATTTCTATCTAGTTTTTGGACTTATCCAAATGTTTTTTTTAAATGTTGTAATTGTATCTGCCTCTTCTACCTCCTCTTGGAGGCTTGTTCCAGATAACCACCACTCGTTGTATGCAGAGATTTCCTCACAGATAGCCTTTAGTTTTCTCCACGTCACCTTAAACCTGGGCCACCTAGTTCTAGACTCTCCTGCTCTGTCGATCCTGTAGGGAGGCCTCGGTTGGTCAGGGTTGACGATGGATGTTGCATCCCAGCAGTCTAGATATGCCAGCTAGGGCATTGAAATATGAAGAACAAGCTGTTGCCCATGTAGCAAGCTCCCCCTCTTCGCGCATCTGATGAACCCAAAGGAACAGTAGAGATCGATACAGTTTGGCACCAACAGTTTTCGCAGGGGTTGCCAGTCAGCATTGATCTGAATGTAGGACTGCCTTACAGACTCCAGCTCCATACTTTTCCCTCGGGGTTTACTCCCGAAGCTTTCCCTATGAGTGACTGTAGCCACAAGGCAGCAGATCTTTGAGATGAGAGTTTTCTTTCTCCTGGATGAGGTGCCAACCATGACGGATGAACACCATCACAGATGCCCCCCAAAATTTTATGAAACCCTATCAGTTCACACCTCAGCCTCCTATGATTCAACAAGAATAAACCAGCCAATCTAATTTGTCTCTATAACTACAGCTCTTCATCCACGGCAACATTCTTGTGAATCTCTTCTGCACACTCTCCATTACTACCACATCTTTCCTGTAGTGTGGTGACCAGCACCATACATCTGTGCAATATACCTCTGATCCATTATAGACAATAGCCAATGAAGGCAAGCATACCAAGAGGCTTCTATATAACCCTATCCACTTGTATGACCACTTTCAGTGAGCTGAGGATTTGCACCCCAAACACCTTCTGTACATTAATGCTCCAAAGCCTCTTGTCACTTAACTCATGTGCCCCATTAGAATTTGACTTTTCAACGGTTTGATTGGAAGGAAGAAAAGGTTGCCTAAGGGTATAGCGGGACAAGGATCAGCTGGAAAGTTGGTTGGTGATTAACGGAAGTTAATCCAGAAAAGTGCATTCACTCATATTTTTTCTGGATTAAATTCTATGTGCCTGCATCAAATTTCAAGATCCTTAGACAAACTTTTTCACTATCAACCACTCTACTAATTTTTGTGACATCTGCAAATTTATCAATCAGACCACCTACATTCTCATTCTAGTGAGTTATAGTCCTGGCACCAATCCCTACTGTATTGCATTTATTACAAATTTCCAGTCATAAATAAGTCCATCCACCACTATCACCAAGCCAATTTAGATTGAGTTATTTGACACATCCCAGATCCCAAGTGCCTTTTGTTAATGGAGCAGCTGAATTAAATTTGTTCCAACAATGGTGCTGCCATAAATAAAATTGGCAATCGTAACTAAAGCTATGAGCCCTTCGCTCCTTGCCCACATTCCTCTTAGTGGCATTGTGGCTCATCTAATAGAGCTGCTGCCTCTCAGTTGCTGTGATCCCGGTTCAATTCTGACCTCTGGTGCTGTTCATCAGACTTAGCAAACTGATGGACCTGCTTCTGGGCTGCGTGATTCTCTGGACCAGAGACTTAAAATTACTATTAAAATTATCATAAATACCTATTACAAGCTCAGCAGGTGTTGAGGATGATCTGTTAGGATGTCTTTCTTATTACTTAGGTGGTATTTGTTATTGCTAAAGCTGGCATCAATTGCCTGTCTCAAGCAGTATATAGAAGAATAATGCTGAACCACCTTCTTGAATCACAGGGTTGTTTTTTAAGAAGTTCTTGGATTTTGACCCACTAAAAACAAAGGGAATTTCCACTCAGAAAGCAGATCATGGAACATTTTAATTCATTTTAAAAGTAAATGTTATGATCCATCCAGAGAAATGATTATTTTGTAAATGGTGCAGAACGTAAGCAATTTTTTCCATGCCTGACAGGAAAACATGGTTAACAACCATAAGAATTCATGAAGTGTTATGATAGCTCACATCTTCATAATCCATTGGCACATCATCTACTGAGCTTCAGCAGTGCATATGCAAGTTTCTTGGATGATGCAAATACACTGCTTTCTGAATCATCACCACTCATTCTATGAATTATATAGAACTCTTTGATGTTTTTTCCTCCTTCTTGGTAATCTAACAGATATCATCAGAAGTAATAATGCTCCAGTATCTTAAAACACTATTTCTAGCTTTGATGGGCACACAGGAACTGAATCTTTAAATCTGATAGAATAAAGTGGACAATGGAATCTGCAGAAGTGCTTTGCTTCATTCTCTGTGACCATTCCTAATCCGAATTGCACAATCATACAACAAAGGTAAAGTGCACTGGTTTTGAATCCGTCACTAAAAAACCCACTGGTGCTTGGAGAATCTCTGGAATGCACTAGAGCATCATATATAATCTCTGATTTGCTTTCTTTTACATATCCTTTCAGGGCATTAATAAAACAAAACTGGCAAAATTAATGGCACTGAAGACCAATAAATCCCCAGGATCTGATGTTCTGCATTCTAAGGTTTCGAAGGAGGTGACTCCAAAGATAATGGCACACTATTGCTAACTCTCAAAGTTGTATTTGGACTTTCAGAAAAGCTTTGGAAGATTGCCACATAAGAGGATAATACACACAAAATGCTGGAGGAACTCAGCTGGTCAGGCAGCATTCTGAAATATAGAAGGCAGCAAATACAACATAACTAGATTCAAGATTCAGGATTCAAAGATTCAAAAAATTTTATTGTCATTCTAACCGTACATCAGCTCTGCAGGGTAGAATGAGACTGCGTTTCCCAGGAGCAGTGCAATCATAACATAACAAACGCAACACTAAATAATAAACATAACAATAAATAGTAAAACACAACAGCCACATGTCAGTTAAAATCAAGTTATAAGTGTCCAGTGCAGAGTCAGGTAGAGCAGCTATTTAGCAGTCTGACTGCCTGTGGGAGGAAGCTGTTTAGTAGCCTTGTGGTTTTAGTTTTTATGCTCCTGTAACGTTTGCCTGATGGCAGAAGAACAAACAATTCATGGAGAGGGTGTGAGGGGTCTTTAATGATGTACCGTGTCTTCTGGAGGCATCGACTCTGAAAGAGGTCTTGGACAGAAGGTAGGGAGACCCCAATAACCTTCTCTGCTCCCCTAACCACCCTCTGCAAGGCTTTTTTGTCGACAGCACTGCAGCTGGAGTACCAGGTTGTGATGCAAAAGGTCAGCACACTCTCAACCACGCCTCTGTAGAATGTAGTTAAGATGTTAGTGGGGAGTGATGCTTGTTTAAGCTTCCTCAGAAAGTGCAGTCTCTGCTGGGCCCGTTTCACAATCCCAGTGGTGTTCCTGGACCAGGTGAGATTGTCCGAGATCTGCAACCCAAGGAACTTGATGTTTTCCACTCTCTCCACTGTGGAGCCGCTGATGCTGAGGGGTGTGTGTTCAGGCTGAGACTGTCTGAAATCGACGATCATCTCCTTGGTTATGGAAATGGGTAGGGACAGGCAACATTCTATCAGAGGCAGGGAAAATGCAGAATATTATTTTATAAATGGCTATGTAATTGAGATTACATTGGACCACAAACTTGTCATCGGGTTTGGAGGCTTGCGTGCCTCAATGACTCGGAGAGCTATGTTGGCTGGAGTCAAGGCTTTATGCTTTGGATCACCCGTTCCAAACAATTCAAAGGGTAGAGCCCAGACTAAAAGTGGTCCACTGGCCCTCCAGGTCTGGGGGTTCAGCTCAGGGCTAATAACGCTGGTAAAACAAAATGAAGAACCCTTCTACATCTGAGTGCAACAGTATTCCTGAGTCTCCACTTGCGTGAATGACAATAGTGAAAACCGAGAGGAAGCTATTGACATGATGAAGGAAGCCCTGCACACCGCCAGAGACAGAGGACCTTCATTGCTGCCCTAAACACCAGTGGTGTAATGGGCAGTAAGTAATACTTGTTACATACACCTGTTAGGGTGTATTCTCTGGTTGCCTTATAAGGTAACTGTAGCCTTCAGCCAGGAGCAGATGTCATCAGGTGGTTCCCAACTTCCACCGAGTGTTTCGACCCTTAACCACGACACTCTCCAGTTGGTGGGCCGGCAGTGGTGGCCAAATCACTGCCCATCTGCTCCTGGCTTCCAGCTTCCCTCCTCTCGCCTACTCCAAATCTAACAAGAGGCTCATTCTGCCTCTTCCCCCATCCTACGAGCTGCTTGTTTTTTGGCTCCTTTTGTCCAGGCTCAGATCTGACAACAACCACCATGCTGGTTTGGCTGGGAAACCTCTGCAGCTGATCTCCACAGGGAACAACCATGCCTGCCATCCCTTGTCTTTACACTCCTGCACTAAGGGCTGGTACTTCAAGGTCTTTCTCTCATGGGCCTCTTCCCATCCCTCCTCCCATGGCACAGTCAGCTCAGCCAGAATTATTTTCTTGTCTTCAGTTGACCACAATACAATGTCTGGGCGTAGGGTTGTGTGCACCACATCCGAGAACTGCAACCTCCTTCCCACATCGACCATCATCTCCTAGGACCTGGCTGTTAGCAGCAAATTGGGCCTTGGTTGTTTGGTTACGAAAGGCCTAGCTCCTTCTTTGATGAAGGTGACAGCTTCCTCAAATCTGTGCCAGCCGTCCTCTTCTTGCATCTCTCCCGCTCTAGTGTGTCAACAAGAGCCAGAAGCACCTTATCATGGCGCCACCTATACCGTCCTTGAGTTAAAGCTGTTTTACACCCAGACAGTATATGACCCAGTGTCCCCTTTTGACCACAGAGCTTACAGTTCAGGTCCTCTCTCATTCACCATGATGTAATGGTGAAGGAAGAGTGTCATACATGGATTGCAAGAGGAAAGAAATATGGAAGGGCTCCAGTCTCCATAACTCTGCCCATGAGATCTTGCACATAAAATTAGGTTGGGCCAACATGGATTTATGAAAAGGAAATCCTGTTTTCTGATACTGTAACTTGAAAATAAATAAAAGGGAAATCAATGGATGTCTTGTATTTGGACTTCCAGAAAAGCTTTGGAAGATTGCCACATAAGAGGATAATACACACAAAATGCTGGAGGAACTCAGCTGGTTAGGCAGCATCTATGGAGAGGAATAAAGAGTCCATGCTTTAGGCTAAGACCCTTTATCGGGACTGGAAAGGAAGGGGGAATGGGCTGGCATAAGGAGCAGGAGGGTGGGAAACAGTACAAGCTAGATGGTGATAGGTGGAGCCATGTGAGTGGGAAGGTAGGTGAATGGGGCAGGGGAGATGAAGTGAGAAGCCAGGAGGTGATAGGAGGAAAAGGTAAAGGGCTGAAGAGGAAGGAATTTGACAGGAGAGTGGACGATGAGATAAATGGAAGGAGGATGGGCACCAAAAGGAGGTGATAGGTAGGTGAAGAGAAGGGTTAAGAGGGAAGCCAGAATGGGGAATAGAAAAGAAGGGGGTAGAAACTACCAGAAGTTAGAGAAATCGATGTTCATGCCATTAGGCTGGAGGCTACCCAGACAGACTATGAGATCTTGCTCCTCCATCCTGAGAGTGCCCTCACTGTGGCAGCAGTGGTGGGCATGGGCCAACATTTCAGAATGGGACTGGGGAGTGGAATTCTCCTTTGGGGAGGTACTAGACAGACTGGATTTATAGTATCTTCAGAAGGATGAATCATAATCTCGTAAAAACATGCAACTTCCTTGCAGGTTGATGGGGTGTAATGCAGGGGTGATGCTTCTGCAAGCTGGAGTGTCTAGAACTGGCTACATGGGTTGGGAGTGTAGTAAAGAAGGCCTATGTAATACTTGTCTTTATTAGTCAAGGAATTTAGGTTCAAGGGTCAGGAACAAAAAGTTACTGCAAATACCAGTATTTTATTCCTAGGTTTGAAATGCTTAATACCAGAAGGTATGCATTTAAGGTGGGAGGGACAAGTTCAAAGGAGAAGTCTGGGGCACTTTTGTTTTTACACAGAGAGTGGTGGATGCCTGGAATGCACTAGGGGGTGATGGTGGAGGTAGATACCATAGATGTTCTTCGTGCAGAGGCCCATGAATGTACAGGAAGTGTAAGGATATGGGCATTGTGTAAGCAGAAATGATTAGTTTAGTAGGGTTTTTGATTGCTAATTTAATTAGTTTGGCACAACAGTGTGGGCCAGAGAGAATTCTCCTGGGCTGCACTGTTGTTGTATGTAGAATCAAGAAGATCGATGTCAAAATAAGCAATATTATCAAAATTAGTAACCAGGAATGTTGAGTTTCATTTATAATGAGTACCAGTTCACACTCCCCCAGCCAAACTCTTTGAAGAAATATTGTTGTATTGTCAGTTATGAACTCAGCTCAGTAGCCTTGCGTTGGCATAAGCACAAAAGTAATCAGGTCCCGGTCTGACGCTGGAATATCATTAGCTAACCAATTTGAAAATCCCTCAGGGATGTTCCCTCTCTGAGCTGAGTGATAAATGTAATAAGAGTCCAACAAGTTTAAGTATCTCCTGAATCTAAAATTGAGAAAGCTAACCTCTCTGTGCACACTCCCACATCTTTCGGATAGAGTCATGCGTAATTTTTTTTCCACGCAATAATATAAAAGTCAGATCCCTCCGCTGCCACCCAGTCCAAACTTCGAGCCCGGGCCATGACTATCACAAGTCACATTTTGATCAAAACATTGAACAGTCGCAGACCAGCAGTGCACGCAGTGTTTGACGGACGGAGCATTTTGATCAAAACATCAAACTTCAATCGCAGTTTTCTTCAGTAAAAGACGGACAATGAAGTAGTTACTAGATCTTTAAACCGCCAGATTCGCAAAGAGCCCCCGAGTGCCGTCTGAAATACGCTGCTCGTCCCGAATCCGAAGCTTCTGGTTTCATTGTCTTCCACAAGTGGATCTGGCGGCTGGTCGAGAGGGAGAGACAGAAAGCGCGGGGGCGGTGCGAGCTCCGGGAAGGAGGCGGCACCCAGTTACTACTGCAAGGTAAAGGCTTTATAGCGCCGAACAACCCGACCGCTGGTTCCGACGCGACCAAATGTGTACGTGGGGCTGTTAAAGACAAACGTAAGGAGAGATTACCGTGCCCGTGGGGTGCTGAGGGTACTGAGGTCTGCCTGACGACCACCAACGGCGAGGAGGGCTCGAACAGCAATTTTGTGGCAGCATTGTTAATTTAAAAGGTAATACTGGGGAAGCGGAATAAAAGAAAGAAAATTGCGACATATTAAAATCAGTGCGGTGTTTGTGTGCAGTCACACAATGGAAGGGGTCTGTGTAAACAGCGCCCTCGCAATGGTAGAGACGGGAGGGGGGGGAATCAACATACAGCCACGACCGATCCAACCGCAAATGTGTTGCTCTCCATTGGAAACTTTAAGGCTGCTTTCTCCTACAGTCCTCTGAATAAATAAACGGTACCACTAATGAAACTGCCATTTAAATAAGGCAAAGCATTGACAAACCTGTTCTAAACTCTCCTCAGTTCCAGCCGTGGGTATGTTTGCAAACCCATTCTACAGCGCTGTCTTCTCTTTTTGATCATTAAAACTGTACTGATCCCCATCTTTGTTGATGATGTTTGTAGTGGTTTGCAACGTGAACATCGACAAACTGAAGTGTGTTTCTTTGCATTCTTCTCAAAGAAGCATTGAACTATAATCACATCAAAAGAGAGCACACAGATAAGTCCAAATATGTTTTTCAGAGCCTGAAAAGCTATGATCCTAATGGGACTGCACAACGTGGACCTCAACTTCACAAATTAATTTTAATTGCAAGGTGTCCATTCTTTCTTTTGTGGACCTTCTTCTATAATTGGTGCTGAACGTTTGTTACTTTTATTGCAGCTGTTATAAAATTTAATCTCTATATAAAATGTGTATGCAAATACTGCAAGATTTATTACTTGTAGCTGGAAATAACTTTGTTTTGTTTCTGTTAGGTTTTATAATTGAGGACATTTTTGTGCAGCCATCCTTAGGACTGCAATGTAAAATGACATTAAAGAAGCTCTTTGTATTTGAAACTGCTTTTACTCTTGTCTGGTAAATAAGTGGACAAAACTTGTATTTAGTGGTTTGTGGCTGTGTTTTTTTAATGTGTCTTTTGCATGTTTGAATATAGAAGCATATGTGCTGCAAACATTCTGTATTCTATGATAGAGGAGTCTTGATACAACAGAACAATGCCTAATCCAGGTGGAAATGTATTATATTTTTCATATCATTTTTAACTATTAAATGCAAGTAGCAATTTGAAATTTTTTTTTGGTTTAGTTTTTGTCAGGTTGCACATCAGAAGCGACTGTTGTGTGAAATTGCTCAAGAGCTGAATTATACAGGTCATTGTAGTAGGTTGGGTGCCTGGTATGCAGTGATTATCTGATTTCAGTTAGGGTGTTTTGATTTTAAATGATGCCACAATTGGCTCTGCCATAACTTCCCATTGAGGGGTGTGGACAGAATGGGACTTGATTATACTAAGCCCCTGTGCTCAGTGGTTCATTGCTCCTAATCTTGGCTTCACGTCAAGAGCAGTGACTGGCGCAAGTTACTACAAGATCACTGTTTGTTGATGGATCTCTATGGGATTGAATGGCAAAGAGCAGAAAGGATTTAATATAGCCAGTTGATGCTACAAACTTAAATCTCAAGTGACAACAGCGATCAATAATATGATTTTATTTTAAACATTGCAAAATAATAATTCAAAACCAGTTCATTTACTTTACACTGTATGCTTAATAAATGGTCAATTCGTTTTACTCCCTTGGGCAACTGTAAAACCAATTTCTGATGAAGTAGGGATCTTCGGTATTATTGTATTTTCCATTCTAAAGGCAGTCAACACAGATCTATCTCTACTTTTGCTAATATTTTATTCCTTATCCTGGCTTTGTAGTTGGTAGGTTGGTTTATATAAATACTTTTCCATAATGAAAGGGAGCATTTTAAGAAATCAGGATTGAATATGCTAGCTCTTGAAACTGACTCATAACATGGAGAATTGATTTTATATCTCCTTGGTCAGGGAGAAGTGTTTGAGAAAGGGGTTCAGGTCATGGTTAAAATGTGTATCTTGGAATACTACTGTGATCTTATAATGCACTAAGAAATCAGGTAAAACATGAAATTATTTAAGTTGAAAGTCAGCCAATCATTGGAAATTCACCAATATACAGTGTGCTGTCCTGTCTGCCAGGTCCTTAAAAAGCCCATCAGGTACCACTGTTCCATTCTGATGCCCACTACACAACCTTGTCTTTTGTTTGACATTTCTTAACTCTTACGTACTTTGTTCCTTCTCTTTCTCATTGCCTTTTAAATTCACGAGAGAGCATAGGCCATCAACTTTTTTGCTGTTGGTGTTTCTGTAGCAGGCAATTTTTTTTTTACGACTTCAAGTTGTTAGCTCGACTCTCAACCTAGCACGGATGGAAGGCGTGCCTGGGGAGCCAGCTGCATTCGAACACAGGAGCCTTCGCTCCGAAGTCCAGCGCTGGTACCACTACGCCACCAGCCGGCTTCTTTCTCATGGGTTGCTTGGTAATATTTCCTGATCCATTTTTCAACACCTGAGTGTGTTAATTCTTAAAGCTGTTAAGAAGCTTTTACTGCTGCTGAGTATCCAAGAAGATCACAGTACGTTTATTACAGAAAGTCTGATTACATCAGGAATGGATCTCTGCCTCATTGCCATGTGCCACTAACATGGCAATAGTAGGGTCAATCCTGATTTTCATCTGTGGACGTCAGTTTGACTTGATTGGTTGGGAATCGATATTTTTTCAGCAGATCTCAGTGCCAATTCTGGAGAATCTGAGACCTTTTAAGGTCATAAAAATGGAATTCCAGGGGTAGTACAAGAATTCCCTAAGCTTTAAAAAATATAAATGATTCCAAAATGAACAAGGTTTATTTGTCTTCCTGGATTAAAAATGTACAGAAAGCACATCCATGTACTGTTAGGCATATGTTAGAACAAGAACAAAATGGATCTGCTTACATTTCATATCAGAATGCAGGATCAATATCTAGTCCAAAATTAATGCTGGAATATGAATAAGAACATAAGAAATAGGAGCAGGAAAAGGCCGTCTGGCCCATCATGCCTGTTCCACCATTCAATAAGGTCATGGACTATCTGGCCATGGATTCAGCTCCAGCTACCTGACTTGACTATGGATAGTCGAGCTACTAGGACTTGATGTTTCAATCCCTATGGTAAGTTGGCACTCTCGATGTTGGAAGTGGGCTTGGAGTGGTGACAAGGATGGAGGGTAGGTACGTCATCGGGGTCATCAGGTGGGCATCCTCCTTCTTTGATGTTTCGTTGATAAGCTCACGACATCTCCAGAGGGCTCAACGGTGCTACCTGGTGTCCCAGATACACCCCTCAGTTCCATACCCTCCTGTCTTCATCTTGCAGCCCAGTTGGTGTCTTTCCTTTTAATCCAAATCCTATTACTGCTTTCTTCTGCTGCATTTGACAAGGACTTGATTGCTTGTTGGAGTGAATAACCCCTCACGCCCATCTTCTTCAATAGGCTGGTTGTAGATATAGCAACGAATCCCCTGCATCCCACTTCTACAGGGAAAATCTTGGTCTTCCAGCCATTCTGGGCAGCTTCAGTTGCCAGTTCAGAGTACTTGGTCTTTTTCCTCTCATAAGCTTCTTCAACTCCATCTTCCCATGGGACTGTCAATTCCACAACGTATGCCAGCTTGGCTGTTGTGGACCACAGGACCATGCCTGGCCGGATAGTTGTAGCCGCAATGTCTGGGGGAAACACAAGTTTTTTTTTCAAGAACTTTATTCAGTCTCCTCACCAAGGCCAAGTTAAATATTGGCTAAAGTAGTACTTGGGGTTTAACAACTTATCCCTCCTGACTGCCAGAATAAGTTTTTACTGCGGTTAGCTGGCGAGGTATGGGCTGGAGTTTTCAGATGTTTACAAATTGTTCTTGGATTATGTTACTGAGAGCCCAGTTGAAATTTAATTTGGGTCCCTGAAGGGTCTTCCATCAAGTGAAATCAGGACATGGGTTCCAGGCTCCAAGAGGAAACCTCATGGCCTTCCTTTATGTGTCTTCGACAACCCAGCTGAGACTTTGTCCACATGACCAACCTGCCAGCTGGCAGCATCAATTGGTTCTGGCACATGATCATTGACCCTCCCAGGAAATCATTTTATGCTTGCCTTAGGTTGGCAGATGAGGCCAGGACAACTGTCTGTGGATGTTTTCGCACTTGTCTTTCTCTTCCCTGTCCTATATCTGCTGAGAAGCTCATTTTCATCTATATTTTTACAAACCTTGGGGCAGATCATCTGAGACATTGACTTTGGATATAGGGTTTGTAGTGCATTAAGTGGATTGCATAAGTGGAGCCTTAGCCTGGACCACATAAGAGGTTGGCTAAAGGCAGTTGTAAAACAATACAAGCTATTATCAGGAAATATATAGATACAGTTCCTCTAATTTGTTTGATATTAATGCTTCCTAAAATCCTTTCTCATAAACTATTTTAAGTGACTGTGGCCGACTGTGTGTATTTATGAGTAATCATGTGACATGTCGAAGAAGCTTCTGAATTCACTAAGTAGAAGTCATTGGCCTTGGAATCTTGCCATGGATACTTAGTGCTTGACCGAAATTTCTCTTTGCACATGTAGCAGAGATAAAATGCAGTAATGTGAGCACGACACAGATAATTTCCTCTTTAGCTTATTTTAATACATTTGTTAGGAAAGCTTAACATATAAGCCTTATTTGCCACATCTTCGAATTATTTCCCCATATTTTATTTGTGAGGTAGCTATATTTTGATCAAAACAATTGTGATTTATAACATGCTTTACGAACACATAATAACTTAAATTCGTACTCAGATATGTATTTTTTGGTGGGGATCACAATCGGAATCAGATTTGTTTTCACCGGCAGATGTTGTGAAATTTGTTAACTTTATAACAGCAGTACAATGAAGTACATGATAAATAAATATAGAAAGAAAAACTGAGTTACATTCAGTATATATTTGTATATTAAACAATTAAGTTAAAATAAGTCATGCAAAATAACAGAAATATTAAAAAAAACTAGTGAGGTAGTGTTCATGGGTTCAATGTCCATTTAGAAATTGGATGACAGAAGGGAAGAAGCTGTCCCTGCATCACTGATTGTGTGTGTTCAGGCTTCTGTACCTCCCTCCTGATGATAACAGTGAGAAGGTGGCAAGTCCTGGGTGGTGGGGTTCTTTAATGATGGACGCTGCCTACCTAAGGCACCGCTCCTTTAAGAAGATGTCTTGCATACTATGGAGGCTGATACCCATGATAGAGCTGATTAATTTTACAAGCTTCTGCAACTTATTTCAGTTTTGTGCAGTAGCCCCCGCCCCTCCCCCTCCCCCGCGTACCAGTCAGTGATGCAGCCAGTGAGAATGCTCTTCACAGTACATATGTAGAAGTTTTTGAGTATGTTATTTGACAAACTAAATCTCCTCAAATTGCTAATGAAACATGGCCACTGTCTAGCCTTCTTTATAGCTGCATCAGTATGTTGTGTCCAGGTTAGGTCCTCAGAGATATTGACACCCAGGAAGTTGAAATTGCTCACTCTCTCCACTTCTGATCCCTCTATGAGGATTGGTTTGTGTTCCTCGTTTTACCCTTCCTGAAGTCCACAATCAGCTCTTTGGTCTTGATGATGTTGAGTGCAAGGTTGTTGCTTTGACATCACTCAGCTAACTGGGATATCTCATCACGTTCGCTGTCTCATCAACATCTGAAATTCTGCCAACAATGGTTGTATCATCAGTAAGTTTATAGATGCTGTTTGAGCTATGCCTAGCCATACAGTCATGGGTGTAGGGAGAGTCATGCATTGGGCTAAGCACACATCCCCGTGGAGCACCAGTGTTAATAGTCAGCGAGGTGGAGGTGTTATTTCCAATCTGTACAGATTGTGGTCTTCTGGTTAGGAAGTCAAGGATCCAGTTACAGAGGGAGGTATACAGGCCCAGGTAGCTTTTTGAGCAGGATTGTAGGAATGATGGTTTGAAATGCTGAGCTATAGTCAATAAGCAGCATGCTGATTGCATTGTCCCGGTGATTCAAGGCTGTGTGGAGAGCCACTAAGATCACATCTGCTGCAGACCTATTGTGACGATAAGCAAATTGCAGTGGGTCCAGGCCCATCCTAAGACTAGTGTTGATTCTAGCTATGACCACCCTCTCAAAGCACTTAATCACCGTTAATATGAGCGCTGCTGGACGATTGTCAATGAGGCAGCTCACACTGCTCTTCTTGGGCACTGGTATAATTGTTGCCCTTTTGAGGCAGGTGAGAAATTCTGACTATAGCAGTGAGAGATTGAAAATGTGTTTGAATATTCCCGCCAGTTGGTCAGCACAGGTTTTCAGAGCCTTACTAGGTACTCCAGGCCCTGCTGCCTTGCAAGGGTTCACCCTCTTGAAAAACAGCCTGACGTCAGACTCCAAGACAAAGATCACAGGGTCATCAGATGCTGCAGGGATCCTCGTAGCTGTGGTTCTATTCTTCCTTTCAAAGCGAGCATAAAAGGCGTTGAGCTCGTCTGATAGTGAAGCATTGCTGCCATTCATGACGTTGGGTTTTGCTTTATAGGAAGTAATGGTGTGCAAACCCTGTCCGAGTTGATGTGCATCCGATGTTGCCTCCAACCTCTCCCGAAATTGTTTCTTGGCTCTTGAAATCACCCTCTGCAAGTCATACCTGGTTTTCTTATACAGACCTGTATCGCCAGACTTAAATGCCACAGACCTAGCCCTCAGCATACGAACCTTCTGGTTCATCTAAGGCTTTTGGTTTGGGAACGTACAGTAAGATTTTGTAGGCACACACTCACCACATAGGTTTTAATGAAATCGGTGACAACTGTGCATACTCATCCTGGCTCGAAGATGACTCCCTGAAAACAGTCCAGTCCATCGATTCAAAGCAGTTCTGTAAGCACTTCTGTGCCTCCCTGGTCCATATCTTCTTGGTCCTCACCACTGGTGCTGCAGTCTTCAGTTTCTGCCAATACTCAGGGAGCAGAGGTGCAGCCAGGTGATCAGGCTTACAGAAGTGTGAGTGTGGGTGTGGGATAGCACAGTAGGCACTCTTGATCTTAGTGTAACAGTGATGCAGTGTGTTATTTCCTCTTATACTACAAGTGATTTGTTGGTAATAATTATTTAGTGACTTTATCAAGCTGGCCTGGTTAAAATCCCCCAGAATGATGGGGAATACTGTTTTATGCCTGTAGATTAAATTGCTCAGTTCGTGTAGAGCCTGTTTGATATTAGCCTGAGGTGCAATGGACAACGCTACCAAAAAGTTTGATGAAATCTCCTGTGGCAGGTAGAATAGCTGGCACTTAATTGCAAGGTATGCCGGGTCTGGTGAGCAATATTAGGGCGTCACTGGCACATTAGTACACCATGAGGAGTTGATCATGAGGCATACACCTCCAGCTCTACTTTTGAGAGGCTTGACCGACCTATCCTGATGATGAACTGTGAACCCATCACTGTGTCTGGCAAGGAAGGGGTTAACCAAGATTCTGTAAAACAAAGGACACCATGCGTTCCTAACGTTCCTCTGCTATGGCACCATAGCTCTGAGATTGTCAGTTTTATTTACCAGGTACTGTGCGTTTGTCAGCAAGATGATTGGTATTGGGAGTCAAAAACCTTGTTCTTTTATATACACCATCGGACCAGCACGTCAACCCCTTTTTCGCCAGTGGCTTCTTAAAGGGCCAGTGTGCTGGCGGCATTCTGTGGATCGTTCATTCCTGATTGTACACATCATAGATGCAGTTTTCATTCTCAGCTGTAGCAAGCTAAAATGAGAATATATCATGTTTTCCATTGTTTTCAATGAGAGCTGCCATTAGGGTCATCTATGATGTTATCGCTCTGGATGTAGAAACTTCCGGATTCCCAATTCCAGAGGGATTAACACCACTTGGTTGAAATATAGCAAGATAATTGTTGATCAGTTGTGTTGCTCTCATGTGGGATTAGCAGATTAGCTGTTGCAAGATTGGACACACAATACCAGTGTTTGTATAACTCCTTAAACTTGTGCCATCCAATAATACCATAATGGATCAAGTTCACTCTTCCATCTGATCTCCATACTCCATCAATTCCCTGACTGTGAAACCTACAGATTTCAGCTTTAAATAATTGAGCCCTCTGGAATAGAGAATGCCAGAGGCCATGACCCTCAGTGTAACAAAACTTCTTCCCTTACTGAAACTCTTGGTCTGAGACTTTGCCCTTTAGTTTGAAGCTCTTAATCTTCATCAAATAGCTTTTCAACATCTATCCTTCTAAACCTTTTTATATTTTTTTATGTTTCAATGAGACTGGCTCTCATTGGCTATGTACTGTGTTCTCTACAGACTATATACTCATGCCAACTCATTTATTCCTACTTCCAGTCCTTTAACCAGTCCGCTACCTAATACGTAGATCCATAAGCCATGTTTGTTTTCTGTAACATCTTGCCTGATGTCTTATTGAATTTTCCTAAAATCCACATATATTGTGTCTCCTCGCTCTCTACTTTGCACTAACAAAGTCAAAAATTAGAAAGACAAGAGACTGCAGATGCTAGAAATCTGGAGTAACACAGGATGAAGCTGGTCAGGTAGCATCTATTCCAGGTTGATTCTTTCATCAGGACTGGAAAGTAAAAAAGGGTGATGGTCAGTATAAAAAGGAAAGAGAAAAGAGAAGGGGTGCAAGAGCTGATGAGCAAATGCAGGTGAGGAGGTACGATAGGCTGAAGATGGAATCTGATAGGAGAGAACAATGGACAATAGAATAAAAGGAAGAAGGTGGGAGGGGTCCAATGGAAGGAATATTTTGGATGATGGGCAGATGGAGGGGATGGGGAGGGGTAAGAGATGGTGTTGGGAAGATTAGGATCATGAAGAAAATAGGGAAGGACTGGAAGGTTGGAGACTTGCAAAGTGGGATATAAGGTACTATCCCTGTAATTTACATCTAGTCTCAACTGGACAGTGAAGGAGGCCATCAGCAGATGTGATAGTATGGGAGTGGGAAGTTGAATTAGAATGGCTGGCCATCGGGAGATCTTGGTTGGTACAGCAGATGGAGCAAAGGTGGTCGACATGATAATAAGATCTGTAATTACATGATTTCCCTTTCAGAAATTATTAAATCAAATTATGGTTTTCTGAATGCCTGTTTACCAAGTCAGGTAATAGATTTCATCATTTTTCCTCACAACTGATGTCAGATTAACTGGCCTGTAATTCCCTCTTTCAGTGCTCTCTTTGTGATTTTCAGCCAATTAAGTCAGTTTCAAACTGCAGTGAATGTTGGAGGTGCCTCACGGATGCACCTTTTGCATCTATTGACATCTATTTTATAATTTTGTGTTCCTTTAATTTCTCAATAACTTTCCATTTACTGATGCAAATTAATCTTAAGCCTCCTAGTCATTACATCCTTTGTTCCTGGGTATTTCTGGGACATACGAGGGGTGATTAATAAGTTTGTGGCCTAAGGTAGAAGGAGTCAATTTTAGAAAACCTAGCACATTTATTTTTCAACATAGTCCCTTCCTACATTTACATACTTGGTCCAGCGGTTGTGGAGCATACGGATCTTGGACATCCAGAAAGTGCCCACAACAGGGGTGATTGATAAATTCGTGGCCTAAGGTAGAAGGAAATGAGTTATACAGCTCTTATTACATGCACATGTAGTTCAACTCTTTGAGTGATTATGCAGAAAGTTTGAGGTTAATAACTCTTCAGTTAACAACTTATCAATCACCCATGCTGTGGACACTTTCTGGAAGTCCAAGATCCGCATGCTCCACGACCACTGGACTAAGTGTGTAAGTGTAGGAGGGGACTATGTTGAAAAATAAATGTGCTAGGTTTTCTAAAATTGACTCCTTCTACCTTAGGCCATGAACTTATCAATCACCCCTCATATATTGTAGTTGGGTTGAGTTGTTCTCTGAGCTTGGCAATCCATTTGCAAATGTTTCGTCACCATACGAGGAGATATTATCAGTGTTCCTGACCAAGTCAGTAACAGATTTCATCATATTTCCTAACACAAATGAACAGTGCATTGATGAAGTCTCCTCAAATGGTGACGAAATATTTGCAAATGGATTGCTAAGATTGGAGAACATTTCAACCCACCCACCAACCACCCACTACCCAAACTACACATTTTCTGAGTTATTTCCACATATATTGTACTTTGTAATAGATTCAAAATTTGTTCAATACTTCAGTAATTTCTTTAATGCTCTTTATAGTTTGTTTCTCTTGCATCTGCCACAAGCCCAAGTTTATTTTTGTTGCTCTATTTATGTGGTTGTAGGAGGGCCTAGTATCTTTATGTCTTGCTGGCATATACTAATTTTCTCTTGCTCTCTTTACCAGTATTTATTCATCCTTTATCAGTTGAACGAAGACCAGGGCTTGTATTTATATATCGCATTCATCACCCACCAAAGTTCTTAGCGAAAAAGCAGTGTAAAAAGTGATGTGATAACATCTGAATAATATATTTTGGACTCCATTCTGTTTAGTAATATTGATTAATGGCCAATTATTGGACTGGGACACCAGAGACACCTCTGTGCTCTTTGGAATAATGTCATGGGACCTTTTGCTTCTACTGAAGTGGGCAGGTCCTTGTCTTAACTCCACATTTGAAACATAGAACATCCTACCATTCAGCGCAGGAGCATCAAGCCTAGAATTTCGCTTTGTTTCAGACTCTGGAGTGGGATTCATACTCAGAACATTCAGATTCATGAGAAAGAGGTCCATTTGCTGAGAAGTAACAGATATGGAAATTTGATGATCAAAGTTATTCATGGAGATAGATTAGGGCTCAAGGAAGAAAAAGTGAAATAAGATGAAGAAAATTTAAACATTTTTGATGCAATGTGCATGACCAAGATAGATTGCATTTCCATTTGCAAGTGTGTCTTCAGACTATTATCATTCATTGAGCCTTTTATTTTTTATTTTCATACAGATGTACAAATCTGGTGACATGTGAAATTTGTTGGTATGCCTGAAGGTCCCAGGAGGATGGTGGTGGATACAGGCGTAGGTATAGCATGAGATGGAACAGATAAATGCAGAAAGGAGAGAAATTGTGTTTTTAAGACCAGAAAGTCAAAATCTCAACAATTTAGAACATAAGGTGTCATGGTAGTGTATTGGTTAGCACAACGCTTTACAGTACCAGCGACCCGGTTTATTCCTGCCGCCTCCTGTAAGGAGTATGTACGTTCTCCCCGTGATGACATTGGTCTCCTCCCACAGTCCAAAGCCATACCAGTTGGTAGGTTAATTGGTCATTGTAAACTGTCACCTAATCAGGCTAGGATTAAATCGGGGGATTGCTGGGTGTGCAGCTCGAAGGGCCGCAATATTATCTCAATAATAAAACATAGAACAGTAGAAGCACAGAACAGGCCCTTCGGCCCGTGGTGTTGAGTTGCCCTTTTGACCTACTTTAAGATCAATCTAACCTTTCCCTCCTACGTAGCCCTCCATTTTTCTATCACTCATGTGCCCACCTCAGAGTTTCTGAAATGCCCCTGATGTGTCAGAGTCAGAATCAGCATTGCCTCAGCTACCTCCCCGGCAGTTCGTTCCATGCACGCACCAATCGGAGAGAGGGGGAGAGGGAGAGATATAAATAGATATTACCTCTGACATCCCCCTTATGTTTTCCTACAATTACCTTAAAATTATGACCCCCAGTATTAGCCATTTCCACCTGGGAAAAAGACTCCGGCTGAAAACTCAATCTATGCCTCTTATCACCTTGTGCACCTCTATCAAGTCACCTTTCATCCTCTATCACTCCAAAGAGAAAAGCCCTAGCTTGCCCAGTCTATCCTCATAAGACATGCTCTTTCATCTAGTCGGCATCCTGGTAAATCTCCTCTACACCTACTCTAAAGCTTCTATATCTGTTCTATAATGAGAGGACCAGAACTGAACACAATATTCCAAGTGTGATCTAACCAAGGTTTAATAGAGCTGCAGCATTTCCTTGTAGCTCTTGGATTTAATCCTACGACTAACGAATGCCAATAAACTGTATGCCTTTTTAATCACTCTATCGACCTGCATGAAAACTTCGAGAGTTCTGTGGATGTTCATCAGGATAGATGTTCACTGCAAGATCCCACTGTTCAAAGGTCAAAAGATTCATTATTAAAGTATGTATACAGTATAGAGCCTTGAGATTCATCTCCTTACAAGTAGCCACAAAACAAAGAAGCACCAAAAGAACCCATTAAAAAAAGAGTCAAACACCCAATGTGCAAAGAGAAAGAAATATAAACCATGCAATCGATAAAAGTAAGCAAATAGTATTCAGATCTGAAGTTTTACAAAAGACACAAAGTCAGGTAGCACTGCAGCTGAAGCAGGCCACGACTTCTGTTCGGTGCAGAGCCGAGTAAATATGGTGGAGCAGCAAGCAGAACTGCCCCGTCCTTCGCCTCTGGTCCCAACACCCTGACCTTTTCTATCTTGCTCGACACCTAAATCGTATCACCATTGGATTGTTCCTCGCTTTCGGACAGCTCTGGGGCCTGGACCTCGCTGCCACTATTTGGCCTGTACCTGACCTTCCTAATTCGGCCCAGCACTTAAATTGATCAGATAGCGGGACTTCCCTCGCTGCTGTCTCCGCCTCTGCTTGCCTTGACCTTACCTAACCTCCACCTCTGCTTGCTTCTACATTGTTGGTGTTTTGCCGCCGATAAGTAGTCGCTGGGCATCACCAGTGCCACCTTAAACCTCCACACTGCTAAGTATCTTGTCATTAACCCTGTATTCTGCCTTCAAATACAACCTCCCAAAGTGAATCACTTCACACTTCTCTTCAGTCATGACTTAATTTGGGAATGAATTGCTGGATTATGGAAAACAAAACTCTAGGTGCCCAATGGTTGGGGGGGGGGGGGCGGAGTAGGGATGAAGAGCATCTGGTTTTAAAGCAAAATAAGTGACTATTGCAGAAATTTGATGTACCATCACATACTCAATGTCTTTACAAAATTGCAGTTAGTGACTTGTTGCATTGTTCTTTTCTTCATTCAAAAAAAACTATAACCTCTCGGAGGAGTCACTGATTGAAGTAGATTAAGTATCTGAAACTCTTGTGATTGTTTCCCATTCTGGTTAAAGGGACAGTCAAATCTGTGGCAGTAGTTCTAGCTGCCTTTTGCCAAATAGTAACTTAGTTGGAGATGGTAGTATACAATTATATTGTAATTTACTTGGAAGTTATTTGACTCTGACTCTGGATGGAATAAGCATTTGAGATCTTTTTGTAGAATTCATTGAGGATCTGTAAGCCACTACATTTAACTTAATGGTACTTTTTGTAGAGCTTGTTGAAGATTTGTAGATCATTGCATTTAACTTAATGGGAGGGAATTTTTCTAGAAGAGAGAAGATGATTGGCTACTATTTTGTGAACATCATCTGCATTCTTTACAAACAAGAAAATCTACAGATGCTGGAAATCAAAGCAACACACACAAAATACCAGTGGAACTCAGCAGGTCAGGCAGCATCTATGGAAAAGAGTAAACAGTCGATATTTCAGGCCGAGACCCTGAGTCCTGATGAACAGTCTAGACCCAAAACATTAACTGTTTGCTCTTTTCAGTAGATGCTGCCTGGCCTGCTGAGTTCCTCCAGCATTTTATCCACATTCATTATGCATGTTTGTGGGTATTGTGTGTTTATTACAATTATGTAGTGTGGTCCTCCTCTCCTGAGCTCAGTATGCCAGCCAGCATTGGCGCTGTTGCAGTCTTGTTCATAGAAAGTGGGTGAATCACTTAGCACTTGTATGGTGGAGAGGGGGCACTGGTCATCTCAAGCAGATCTTTTCCTTAGATTGAATTTGTTTTTGCCATAGAGGAAAAGAGTGAAGATTCGCTAATCATTTCCAGGAAAGGTGGAGGTATTGATGGGGGGAGAGAGTGAGTAGTTTGAGATTACATTCTCAAGTGTTCAGAAGAATGAGAGGAAATCTCATTGAAATTTACAACAATATTTAAGTGTTTGAACAGGCTGCGTGCCGAGAGGAGTTTCCCCTTACCAAGGAATGTAGGAGCAGCCGCACATTTTCACAATAAAGGAATGGACAAATAGGGCTGAGTTGAGGAGAAAGTTCTTCATTAAGAGGCCAAGGAAGCTTTTGAATTCTCAAATCGCATCATGCGGTTCTTTCAAAAGAAATATTGATTTCTTTGCATGGAGGAGGGAATTAAGGATTTGGGGAGAGTGCTGGAAGTGATACTGAGACTGAAACTGTTGTAAGTGAATGACAAAGCAGGAGAGAAGGAGCTAGCCCTTTGCCTGCTTCTTCTCTTCTTGTGATCTGTACCTGGAATGATGAGGTCGTGCCTGCATTTGAGAAAGGGCGGGAGTTTGTGGTTGGTGATGAAAAGAGGGAAGCCAATAGCAGTTTTGTGGGAGAAAGTATTGGGCAGAGGGGTTGGTGAGCCTGGTATTGTGGTTGAAGTGGGAGGATTAAGGATGAAAGCTAGCCACAGGATAGGGTGGCATGATTAGCAGAGGTACCTACATGAGAGAAAGATCTGTGAGATTGGAGGGGATAGGGAGAGTTTTCAGGTTTGGGAGAGGATGTGCTTTTAAATTATTTGATACCTCCTAGGTCAATGCAGTGCTCTCCCAAGACCACAGTGTTAGACGTGCTTAAAACAGTACAGAGCATAAAGTTATTTTGTGCATCCTTGATTGAGGAGTCATACTAAAATTGCACAAATAATTTACACCAGCCTTCCAATAGATGGGAAACAGTCACAAACACTATTTTATCATAGAATCATAGAGCCACAGAAATGGACCCTTCTGGTACACACGCCCGTGTCCTATCTATACTATTTTCATTTGTCCATGTTGGACCATAATAATGTAAGACATGAAAGCAGAACTAGGCCATTTGGCTCACTGAGTCAATTTCACCATTCTATCATGGCTGGCTGATTTATTGCCCCCCACCACCCCATTCTCCTGCCTTCTCTTTATAACCTTTGACACCCCGAGTAATCAAGAACCTAGCAACTTCCGCTACAAATATACCCAATGCCTTGGCCTCTGCAGCTACCTGTAGCAATGAATTCCACAAATTCACCACCCTCTGGCCAAAGAAATTCCTCCTCATCTCTGTATTCCTCCATGCCTTTTCTATCCATGCAACTCTCCATTCTAATTGCATCTGCCTTCATTGTCTTCTCTGGCAGCTTGTTTTCTCTGGGTTAACTTGATTAATGATCATTTCATGCTGAGAAGACCAGCACAGCATGTCACATATCTCAGTAGAATGGTGGTTTGTAAAGCAACATTCTTGTAAATCTTGAAAATTGGAAAAAAAAACTTGCAGATTCTGAAAATTTGAGATACAAACAGAAAATGCTGGAAATCCTCAGCTGCTGAAATGTCATCAGTGTAATGAATAACAGAGTTAGAGTCTCAGATCTAAGACATTTAACAGACAAAAGCAGTTCTGCTGAAGGATCTTGGATGTGAAATGCTAAACTTTTCACCTTTCGCAGATTCTACCTGATCTACTGAGTGTTTCCAGCATTATTAGTTGTGATAAATCTTGTCTGCACTGCTGAGTAGTGTCACCAGTGATATCTTGTGGTGCCCTGTAGTATTTTGACCAGAAATGCACTCAATGCTTGATACTTAGTCGTGCTCAACGTAGTTGCATGATCCTTCTACCCTTGTTATCCGTGGCTTGGTCCAGGACACAATTATTTACTGCCTAAGTCTTCAGGGATCTGTGACTACATGCTCCAAGGTCTCCTTATTCCTGTATGCTTCTTAATTTCCTATCATTTGTTATGTATTCCCTTGTTTGTTTTTTTTCCCAGATGTATTATATTGCTCTTCTGTTGACCACTTCGTATCCTCCAGTGTTTTTACTCGGTGTTAACTACTTCAGCACTTTGATAACTTCGATATTCACAGAGGAAGGTGAAGTGTTGCTGGCATAGATAGGAATATTGTGTTGAGGTTACAGTTAGAACATAATCTTCCTCCGTGTCAGAATATGTCTTGGGGGAGGGTGTTGAGAAGTGTGCTATTTCTGCACCTAAAAACCTGCATTTTCATTCAAGGAAAACTGAGGTCCATGCATCAGCTGACTAGGACTAGATCACAGCTTCCAGTCCAATCTTTTCGGGAGTCACTTAAGTGATAAGACATCTTTGTTTTTGTCTCTTTGTTCATCATAATAAGGTTATCGATAACCCCACCGTCAGTCATCAACGTATTAAGCCTAGCAGAAATATTTGGCAACTGCAGAAAATCTCTGTTAGCTCTTGTTTATCCACTTTTGTACAGAACTATTAAAAGCACAATCTGCTGCTGGTAGTTCTTGTATAGGCATCACACATGAAGGTTTGTCAGTTCCTCGTAGCTTACTGATGGCATTTCAGTTTGTTTTTGGGAGTTGTGCTGACATCAGCATTAATTGAATATAAAGTTAATTAATTTTATTATCTATTCCTGCCTAATTGCCTTTGGGCTATTTGCAGATCCTCTTTTGCATCCAGATAACTTAGAGAATTCCCTTCACTGTCAGTGTTAGTGTTGGAGGAAAGGGAATAAACAACCTGCATCATTCAGTGAATGGGTGATCATCCATCCCCCATAGTTCAGTCCCTTCCCACCCATATCCACAACACCTCTCAGGCTCTGGAGCTCCTCCTTTCCTTCCAGTCCTGAAGAAGTGTCTTGGCCCGAAACGTCGACTGTTTATTATTTCCATGGATGCTACCTGACCTGCTG
Source organism: Mobula hypostoma (assembly GCF_963921235.1). NCBI lineage: Eukaryota > Metazoa > Chordata > Chondrichthyes > Myliobatiformes > Myliobatidae > Mobula > Mobula hypostoma. The sequence continues at coordinate 39,566,245 of NC_086109.1, forward strand.
AGTTCCTCCAGCACTTTGTGTGTATTGCTTTGGGTGATAATGCTGTTATTTCTGCTATTATTTTTAACAACAATGAGAAGTATAAGGTGAGCTCAGAGCTGAAGCAGATTTTCCAAAATAAAGGGCTTTTGCTTTTTCAGGTAGTTATGCTTAGCAGAACAACTTTTATTGTTGTCATAGAATTCAGGTACTTGTGAAAGAAGAGTCCTTGTGTAGCAGATCAATAGAGGATTATCACTTATTTTAAATTGGTAAGACTTTTTGATGAAAAATTGTCTAATGATGAGAAAAAGTAGTTTCACCATAAAAAACTTAATTTGGTATTTAAATCATTGAAATGTTTCCATGGCTTTTTAAATTCCAATTATGTCAGTTGTGGACAGTCTAAGTGTATCAACACAGTAGTGTTTCAAAATCAGAATCAGGTTTATTATCACCAGCATGTGACATGAAATTTGTTAACTTAGCAGCAGCAGTTCAATGCAATACATAATCTAGCAGACAGAGAAAAAAATAAATTAAATTAAATAAGCAAGTAAATCAATTACATATATTGAATAGATTTTTAAAAAAAGTACAAAAACAGAAATACTGTATATTAAAAGAAGTGAGGTAGTGTCCAAAGATTCAATGTCCATTTAGGAATCAGATGGCAGAGGGGAAGAAGCTGTTCCTGAATGGTTGAGTGTGTGTGTGTGCCTTCAGGCTTCTGTACCTCCTACCTGATGGTAACAGTGAGAAAAGGGCATGCCCATGGTGCTGGAGGTCCTTAATAATGGACACTGCCTTTCTGAGACACCACTCCCTGCAGATGTCCTGGGTATTTTGTAGGCTAGTTCCCAAGATAGAGCTGATTGGATCTACAAACTTCTAGAGCTTTTTTTGGTTCTGTGCAATAGCCCCTCCATACCAAACGGTAATGCAGCCTGTCAGAATGCTCTCCACAGTGTTTGAGTGTATTTGTTGACATGCCAGATCTCTTCAAACTCCTAATGATGTATAGCCACTGCCTTGCCTTCTTTATAACTACATCAATATGTTGGAACCAGGTTAGAACCTCAGAGAACTTGACACCCAGGAACTTGAAGCTGCTCACTCTCTCCACTTCTGATCCCTCTATGAGGATTGGTATGTGTTCCTTCGTCTTAACCTTTCTGAAGTCCACAATCAGCTCTTTCATCTTACTGATGTTGAGTGCCAGGTTGTTGTTGTGGCACCACTCCACTAGTTGGCATATCTCACTCCTGTACGCCCTCTCGTCACCGCCTGAGATTCTACCAACAATGGTTGTATTGTCAGCAAATTTATAGATGGTGTTTGAGCTATACCTAGCCACACAGTCATGTGTCTAAATTGAGTAGAGCAGTGGGCTAAGCACACACCCCTGAGGTGCGCCAGTGTTGATCATCAATGAGGAGGATATGTTATCACCAATCTGCACAGATTGTGGTCTTCCGGTTGGGAAGTCGAGGATCCAATTGCAGAGGGAGGTACAGAGGCCCAGGTTTTGCAACTTCTCAATCAGGATTGTGGAAATGATGGTATTAAATGCTGAGTTATAGTCAATGAACAACATCCTGACGTAGGTGTTTGTATTGTCTAGGTGGTCTAAAGCCGTTTGGAGAGCCATTGAAATTGTGTCTGCTGTTGACCTGTTGTTGCGATAGGCAAATTGCAATGGGTCCAGGTCATTGCTGAGGCAGGTGTTCAGTCTAGTCATGACCAACCTCTCAAAGCATTTCATCACTCTTGATGTGAGTGCTACCAGGCGTTAGTCATTAAGGCAGCCCACATTATTCTTCTTAGGCAGTGGTATAATTGTTGCCTTTTTGAAGCAAGTGGGAACTTCCACCCGTAGCAGTGAGAGGTTGAAAATGTCCTTGAATACTCCCGCTAGTTGGTTGGCACAGGTTTTCAGAGCCTTACCAGGTACTCCATCAGGACCTTCCGCCTTGCATTGGCCTCTGAGATGGAGATCACAGGGTCGTCAGGTGCAGCAGGGATCTTCACAGCTGTAGTTGCTTTCTCCCTTTCAAAGCATGCATAGAAGGCGTTGAGTTTAACTGGTAGTGAAACATCGTTGCCATTCATGCTATTGGGTTTCGCTTTGTAGGAAGTAATGTCTTGCAGACCCTGCCAGAGTTGCCATTCATCCGATTTTGCCTCCAACCTTGTTCGAAATTGTCTCTTTGCCCTTGAAGTAGCCCTCCACAAATCATACCTGTTTTTCTGATACAAACCTGGGTTGCCAGACTTGAATGCCACAAATCTAGCCTTCAGCAGATGACGTACCTCCTGGTTCATCCATGGCTTTTGGTTTAGGAATGTACAGTAAGTCTTTGTAGGCACACACTCATCCACTCAGGTTTTAATGAATTCATTAACAACTGCAGCATACTCATCCAGGTTCGAAGATGAATCACTGAATACAGTCCAGTCCACAGATTCAAAGCCGTCCTGTAGGCACTCCTGTGCTCCCCTTGTCCAAACCTTCTTGGTCCTCACTGCTGGTGCTGCAGTCTTCAGTCTCTACCTATACTCAGGGAGTAGAAGTACTCATTTCTTGGTACTTCTATTTAAATGACAACTCACTTGGGATGGTTAACGTCTCTGGTCAGTGAGAATCCAGCCAAACTAATTGAGTCTCTGTTGTTGAGAGCAGAAACAGTCTTATTTGCAAACATGAGGAAATCTGCAGATGCTGGAATTTCAAGCAACACACATAAAAATTGCTGGTGAACGCAGCAGGCATGAATGGCAGCATCTCTAGGAAGAGGTACAGTTGACGTTTCGGGCCGACACCGTTCGTCAGGACTAACTGAAAGAAGAGCTAGTAAGAGATTTGAAAGTGGGAGTGGGAGGGGGAGATCCGAAATGATAGGAGAAGACAGGAGGGGGAGGGATGGAGCCAAGAGCTGGGCAGTTGATTGGCAAAATGGATATGAGAGGATCATGGGACAGGAGGCCCAGGGAGAAAGAAAAGGGGGAGGGCGAGAAGCCCAGAGGATGGGCAAGGGGTATAATGAGAGGGACAGAGGGAGAAAAAGGAGAGAGAAAAAGGAGAGAGAGAAAAAGAATGTGTGTACTGTATATAAATAAATAAATAATGGATGGGGTATGAGGGGGAGGTAGGGCATTAGCGGAAGTTTGAGAAGTCAATGTTCATGCCATCAGGTTGGAGGCTACCCAGACGGAATATAAGGTGTTCTTCCTCCAACCTGAGTGTGGCTTCATCTTTACAGTAGAGGAGGCCGTGGATAGACATATCAGAATGGGAATGGGACGTGGAATTAAAATGTGTGGCCACTGGGAGATCCTGCTTTCTCTGGTGGACAGAGCATAGGTGTTCAGCGAAACGATCTCCCAGTCTGCGTTGGGTCTCGCCAATATATAGAAGACCACATCAGGAGCACCGGACGCAGTATATCACCCCAGCCAACTCACAGGTGAAGTGTCGCCATACCTGGAAGGACTGTCTGGAGCCCTAAGTGGTAGTGAGGGAGGATGTGTAAGGGCATGTATAGCACTTGTTCTGCTTACAAGGATAAGTGCCAGGAGGGAGATTGGTGGGGAGGGATGGAGGGGGATGAATGGACAAGGGAGTCACGTAGGGAGCTATCCCTTCAGAAAGCGGGGGAGGGGGGAAAGGGAAAGATGTGCTTAGTGGTGGGATCCCGTTGGAGTTGGCGTAAGTTACGGAGAATTATATGTTGGACCCGGAGGCTGGTGGGGTGGTAGGTGAGGACAAGGGGAACCCTATTCCTAGTGGGGTGGTGGGAGGATGGAGTGAGAGCAGATGTGCGTGAAATGGGGGAGATGCGTTTGAAAGCAGAGTTGATGGTGGAGGAAGGGAAGCCCCTTTCTTTAAAAAAGGAGGACATCTCCTTCGTCCTGGAATGAAAAGCTTCATCCTGAGAGCAGATGCGGCGGAGACGGAGGAATTGCGAGAAGGGGATGGTGTTTTTGCAAGAGACAGGGTGAGAAGAGGAATAGTCCACATAGCTGTGAGAGTCCATAGGCTTATAGTAGACATCAGTAGATAAGCTGCCTCCAGAGACAGAGACAGAAAGATCTAGAAAGGGGAGGGAGGTGTCGGAAATGGACCAGTAAACTTAAGGGCAGGGTGAAAGTTGGAGACAAAGTTAATAAAGTCGACGAGCTCAGCATGCGTGCAGGAAGCAGCGCAAATGCAGTTGTTGATGTAGCGAAGGAAAAGTGGGGGACAGATACCAGAATAGGTTTGGAACATAGATTGTTCCACAAAGCCAACAAAAAGGCAGGCGTAGCTGGGATCCATACGGGTGCGCATGGCTACACCTTTAGTTTGGAGGAAGTGGGAGGAGTCAAAGGAGAAATTATTAGGAGTAAGGACTAATTCTGCTAGATGGAGCAGAGAGGTGGTAGAGGGGAACTGGTTAGGTCTGGAATCGAAAAAGAAGCGGAGAGCTTTGAGACCTTCCTGATGGGGGATGGAAGTGTATAGGGACTGGACGTCCATGGTGAAAATAAAGCGGTGGGGGCCAGGGAGCTTAAAATCATTGAAAAGTTTCAGAGCGTGAGAAGTGTCACGAACATAGGTTGGAAGGGATTGAACAAGGGGGGATAAAACAGTGTTGAGGTATGCAGAAATGAGTTTGGTGGGGCAAGAGCAAGCTGAGACAATGGGTCTACCTGGACAGGCAGGTTTGTGGATCTTGGATAGGAGGTAGAAACGGGAAGTGTGGGGCGTGGGAACTGTAGTGAATGGGAGATCCCCTGAGTCGTATTTGTATCTGTTGTCAATCAACTGATTATGTTGAGCTGATATCATGGGTGTAAAAATGTTGGAGATTTTTACATGAGGGGGAACTTTCATGAGGGGTGTGAAGAGTACAGTGTGGAAAATCACACAGATAATTTACCAATAGTTTAAATAATGATTTATTACTATTTATCTGAGGGAAAATCAAACATGTTATCTAGAGATGTACAATCGCTATCTCTGCAATTTTTCACTTTGTACTTTGCTTAACAAAATCCTAAGTGTAGGTAGTTTACTCTAAAGTAAAAATGTTAACTATAGTAAAATGTAATTATTGTTTCAAGTTTTCAGCAGTAGATTGAAGTTCATGCATTGATTTTTCAAAATTGGAAATTATGTATTTCATTGATTTGCTGCTTTCTTTTTATCGTTTAATTTTTGTTTCGCTGCTTAGAGTTTATCTTTACAGAAGTATTAAATTGCAGCAGTTCAGGTTTGTTTGGAATAGATATTATGAATAATTTCATTCATTTGTAATCATTTATCATCCTTGATATGAAATTATCTCTCAAGGAAATTTAAAAACTGTGTATACTTTACATGTCTTGTGCAGTTGTTTTAGCTCTAAAATAAAATACTTGTGCTAAGGCCTGGTTTTGTATTTCTTCTAGTTTATAGGTCATTTTTATTATTCCATATTTTTTCTTCCCATTGCCCCCTTCACCCCACTCAACCCATTTTCCCCAAATTAGAAATATTAGCATTGATACAAAATGAGAGCTAATCCAGCGGAAATTTTTGAATAGCTGCCAAGTTTTGTGTCTTTGTCAGGTCAGTAATTTCTTATTAATTTATTACTGAATCTTTTTCTTCTTTTTGACGTTGCTGTTGTCAGGAGGCCCTCGCACGAGCCTCTTTTGCTTTCCTGCAGCCTCATTGTATCTAGGCGCCAGCTGCATATGCAGTTGAACCAGTCACAATGAGCAGCTTTGGAGTTAAAATATATCTTTTGGAAGTAGGTTCTCATTAAATCATAGTTAATTCCAAGTGTGACTAGAAGTACATCTTGTAAAAGGTATGTGTTTCCAGATAGCAGTCTTCAGAGGATTTTTTTTTTGTTCAGTTTACTCCATTTGGGTGCTGATATGTAGTTTTATAAGATTTTTTTTATTACAATGATTCATAGCATAAGTCAGCCTTGATTTACAAAACCTCATAATTAATTTTTTTTAGTGAGACTAAAACCCAGATATTTTATAGAGAATTTTATTGACAGAAAACATTGAAAAAGCACAAATCTGCTTTGAGCTCTGTGGCAGTAAAATTGTTTCCTCAATTAGGTTATCAATGGTGAATCCAGAATATTGATAGAGAAACTTCTGTTTTTGCTCCATTTAAGCAGACTATGGTTGCCGGGCCAGAGTTTAACTTGGTGGTTCCAGACGATTTGTGAAAGGAGCTTTGTTGCTTAATTCGATGAGGGTGTTTCCTTTGCAACTGCTGCAGTAATTAATGAGATCTTCCTAAATGCACACCACTGATGTGCAGTGAGACACAGTCACTAAGGAGATTAGTATTCTTGAAATGCCATAAGACCTCTATTGTAAACTGCAGCTGCACAGCAGTCTTCATAGTGAAAGTGTAAAAGCTGACTGGTGCCAAAATGCAAATGAATTGGGATAAATATTTAGTAGAGATTAAAAACATGAGACTGATCATCTTTGAACTTGACTTTTTTTTCCAGTCTTATGAGGGCTATCTTCAGCGAAAATATGCAGCAAATTTTCATGGATGAAATTGGAGGATAAATTGAAATGGAACTTGGTAGTCATCAGCTTTCCAAGAGTAAGTAACCTTTGTGTAACTAATTCCAACAATTGCAAATAGAGTATAAATGAACTCTGTAAGTCGAATTTATTTAATTGACTCTTAAATGCTCATTTTGTTTTGACCTTTTAATGTGTACTATTTGTAAAACCAGAAATGCAACTTTGTTTTTCTTTCCTATCACAATAAAGATAGTAAGTAGCTTTACTATCTAAAGATGTAAGTATCTAAAAATGTAGACTTAGAGATGCTATATTTAAAATTATTGGTTTTTCATTTTTGGCAGACAATTTGTCTCCATGATTGTGCAGGTTTTTTTTAATAAAGGGGTCTTTTAATCGAAACTTTTATTTCGAAATGCATCTAATAAAGAAAAATCTGCCACTTTACAGAATTGTAAGGATAATGAAGGGCTCAAGCACTTGAGTTTAAGAAGGATAACTGCATCTTTATCAAAGAAGTTGGTTCTATGGGGAATTGTTGCCAAGTGGTTTTCGAAATGCACAACCAAAGTAGTATATAACTCTGGAGCCAAATTTGATCTGAATTTGAAATACAACAGTACAAGATCCCCTCAGGGAAACATCTTACAACATTTGGGGACTATTCTGTATGGTGTGTGTTCAGTTCTATTTAATGACTTGAGGAGGTGGATATTCCAGTTTTAAATTTTCCAAGACCAGCAGTCTTGTGAGCTCCCATTGCGAAAGAATTTTGATTCACAGGTTTCATTGACGAAGATGTCCTTCGGTTCTTCCAAGCATACAGTTTGATTCAAGTTAAAACATCTAACTGTAGGTGAATCAATTTGATTTCAGGTGACCAACATTTTGTGTTAATTATTTAAGAAAGTTCATTGATTATATCTGAAATGATTGTTTATTAATGCTCTGAGAAAGATAGTTATTTTGAACCTACATAGTACTTTTGTAGGACAAATGTGCTTCCAAAATTTAGATTAATTTCACTGTAACATCAACAATTCAAGCCTTCTGTCAGTGCAATCTTATGGAGTATTCACTGTAAGGATTTCCATTTTTATTGTAATGCACCATCAGCCAACACATGGAAGTAACTTTTCTTTGGTCTACATAATTCACAAATAAAACATTTGCCACATGTACTTAATTTGCTTCCATACACTTATTGGATGTACAAATTTTGCATTAAGAATAATGCAAGTTAAGTTTAGTGAATTTTTTTTCTATCAGATTAACAGTGTATGGGGGTTCTTCATTCGCCCTGATTTATTTTGAGACAGCCCAAAGTTAATGAGTACCAAGGACCAGCAACAGTGTAATCCTCCCATACTGGCAACATCTGGTTTATCTGCTATTGCCCAACAATAGATTGGAGAAAAATACGAACAAGAAAGAATCTGCAGATGCTGGAAATCTGAGCAACACACACAAAATGCTGGAGGAACTCAGCAGGCCAGGCAGCATCTATGGAAAAAAGTCGACGTTTCGAGTTGAAACCCTTCGGCAGGACTGGAGAAAAAAAAGCTGAGGAGTAGATTTGAAAGGTTGGGGGGGGAGGGGAGTGAGAAACACCAGGCCATACGTGAAACTTGGAGGGGGGAGGGATGAAGCAAAGAGCTAGGAAGTTGATTGGTGAAAGAGACAGAAGGCCATGGAAGAAGAAAATAAGGGGCGGGGGGAGGAGCACCAGAGGGAGACGATGGGTGGGCAAGGAGATAACATGTGAGAGGGCCAAGGGGATAGGAAATGATGATGAGGAGGAGGCATTACTGGAAGTGGAGAAATCGATGTTCATGCAATCAGGTTGGAGGCCACCGAAACGGAATATAAGGTGGTTTTCCTCCAACCTAAGTGTAGCCTTATCCCAACAGAGGAGGAGGCCATGGATGGACATATTGGAAAGGGAATGAGAAATGGAATGGGTGGCCAGTGGGAGATCCGCTTGTTCTGGCAGGCGGAGTGTAGATGCTCAGTGAAGTGGTCTCCCAATCTACTTCGGATCTCACCGATATACAAGAGACCACACTGGGGGCGGGGGGGACGAATGGACAAAGAAGTCACATGGGGAGTGATCCCTGTGGAAAAGCAGAAAGTGGGGGGGAGGGAAAGATGTGCTTGGTGGTCGGATCCAGTTGGAGGTGGTGGAAGTTTTGGAGAATTATGTGCTGGATGCAGAGGCTGGTGGGGTGGTAAGTGAGGACAAGAGGAACCCTATCTCTGGTAGCATGGTGGGAAGATGGGGTAAGAGCAGACGTGCGTGAAATAGAAGAGATGCGGTTGAGGGCAGCATTGATGGTGGAGGAAGGGAAGCCCTTTTCATTGAAAAAGGAGGACATCTCCAATGACACTTCCCTTCCCTTTCCTGGATCCAACTTCCATCCTGCCCTCAAATTCACCTGATCCATTTCCAACACACCTCTTGCCTTTCTCGATCTCTCTCTGTCTCTATCTCCAGATGTCTATTGTAAACCAACAGACCCTCACAGCTACCTGGACTATACCTCATCCCATCCTGCTACTTGTAAGAACGCCGTCCCCTTCTCTCAATTCCTCCATCTCCGCTGCATCTGCTCTGAGGATGAGGGTTTTCATTCTGGAATGAAGTATATATGGTGTTTTCTATTGTAGGTATTCAGCATCTGCAGCTCCTTTTGATTTTCACTCAAAGCAGTCCTCTTTTGGCTAAATGGAGAAACTGTGAAAAAATAGTACATTGGTAGTTTCCTTAGACAAGATCAAAGAAAAATGGAACTTTGCTTTGGAGCAAACAAGCTGTACCAAGAGAATATGATGCTAATACTGAAAACTGGGGGATAGAGTTCTACCTATTGCAAGGACATACTTTAATTGATAAGTGTACATTCTTCAGTTTCTATTTGCAGTTCTGAAAATGTAGCCCATGGTTGCATATAGGAAAATAACATTCAGGGCTGAGCTGGTGAGTGGAAAGCAATATTTTCCTTCAATAAGTGGGGCGATACTAACCATCAACTCTGTTGATATTTAACTGCATTTCCATTGCTAATTCCACTGCCATCCACAACCTTGAATCACTATTGACTGGAAATTTGGCTGGATCAGCCAGAAAGCACTATCAGCTGGATGTCTTGTGGTGACTATCTTGCCTTCTGACACCTCAAAACATTTCATCATTGACAAGGCAGGAGAATGATGGAAGATCCTTCAGCAAATTCTTCACTCATCAATTATTGAAAAAGCCTTTGACAAGGTAGACAAAGACTCTGTGGAGAATCCTGTGTACCTTGGAGTAGCAGGCACAATGGTCAGACTGATGAAGAATTTGTACAAGGGAATATGCTGAAGAGTCAACCATAGCAGACAGCTCACCAGTGGCTTTTAGGTGAAGGAAGGGGTCAGATAAGGGTGCCTGATGTCCCTTTCCTGTTCTTTCTGGTCATCGGCTGGATCATGAAGACATCTACAGCATAGAAATGGAATGGAATCCAATGGACCCTACGGAAACAGTTGGGACAATGTGGACTTCGCTGATGATATAGAAACTGACCAATGTACAATTATCAACTCAGTTCTGGTCACCTCACTACAGGAAGGATGTGGAAACTATAGAAAGGGTGCACAGGAGATTTACAAGGATGTTGCCTGGATTGGGGAGCATGCCTTATGAGAATAGGGTGAGTGAACTTGGCCTTTTCTCCTTGGAACAACGAAGGATGAGAGGCGACTTGATAGGGGTATATAAGATGATGTGGGGCATTGATCGTGTGGATAGCCAGAAGCTTTTTCCCAGGGCTGAAGTGGCTAACATGAGTGGGCATAGATTTAAGGTGCTTAGAAACAGGTACCGAGGAGATGTCAGGGGTAAGTTTTTCACACACAGAGTGGTGGGTGCGTGGAATGCACTACCGGCAGCAGTGGTGGAAGTGGATACAAGAGGGTCTTTTAAGAACCTCTTAGATAGGTACATGGAGCTTAGAAAAGTAGAGGGCTATGCAGTTTCTAGAGTAGCTTACATGGTCAGCACAACATTGTGGGCCTACTACTACTCTGTCGACTCAGGCCTAGGGCACCGGCGTCGGGCACTATGACGGACTCTCCGCTTCTCCTTCTCCCTCATCAGTGTGTTCAGTTCATCTACATTAGCTGTGCCGTTGTCTTCTAGGAGTGTGTTGACCATAGTCTTGGGAGGGTGCCCAGGGTTCATTAATGTCGACTTGCGTTAGTATCGTGGGCATGTTCCCTTCTTCTTCCGTGATCATTGGAGGGCCAAAGGGCCTGTAATGTGCTGTAGATTTCTGTGTTCTATGATATATCTCTCCTGCCCCATACCCACAAGACAATGCAGAAAAAAGCAATAGACCTGACAACCACATCACTGCGAATGGGTTTTAATATCCACAAAGATGAAATTGAAGTCCTCAAGATCAACTCAACCTGCGTCAACTCAGTCACTCTCAAGGGAAGTAAACTTGAGGAGGTAGGAGTCTTCACCTACCATTGACAGACAGGGCGGCACTGATGCTGATGTCAAGGCAAGGGTCAGCTCAGCTTGTGCTGTCTTCATCCAGCTCAGAAACATCTGGTCAAGGATCTGTCACAGTGGACTGAGATCAGGCTGTTCAACTCCAGGCTGCTGTTCTCTATGGGGCAGACTTGGAGGACAACAAAAGCTTTCATCAGGAAAGTGCTGACCTTTATGAATAGCTGCCTGAGAAAAGTCCTTCAGATTCACTGGCCAGAGGTTATCAGCAACACTGATCTATGGTAAAGGACATACCATCTGGTAGTGGAAGAAGAATTAAGTAAAAGATGGGATAGGATCGGACACAAGCTGTCCAACATCACTAGGCAAGCAGTAATGTGGAATGCAGGGAATGCAGAAGAGTGGCCAGCCAATGAACCCCTGACAATACAACCTTGACACTGACACCAAGAAAATAGGCTGCACCTGTGGTCTGAGGAGACTTGGTATGACCAAAGGCTCATGCAAATTTCTACAGATGTACCATGCAGAGCATTCTAACTGGTTGCATCACCAGCTGGTATGGAGAGGGGCTACTAAACAGAATAGACAAAAGCTGCTGAAAGCAGTGAACTCCGTCAGCGCCATCAAGAACACTAGCATCCCCAGCATCGAGGACATCTTCAAAAGACGGCATCCATCATTGAAGATCACCATCATGCAGGACATGCCCTCTTCTCTTCTCTACCATCACGGAGGCACAGGAGCCTGAAGATGCTCACTGCGCTTTAGGAACAGCTTCTTTCTTCCCTTTTGCCATCAGAATTCTGAATAGACAAAACCGTGTACATGACTTCAATATTTTTTGCTCTCTTTTTCCACTACTTAATTTAATTTTTCAAAATATATTTCTCATTGTAATTTATAGTTTTTTATTATTATGAAATGCAATGTACTGCCACTACAAAACAATCAATCTCACGAAACACACGCCAGTGATATTAATCCTAATTCTGATTCTGACAACTTGAAAGATTAGCCCAGGACAGAGGACTCTGGCAAGCTGCTGTTGGTGGTAGGGGTTGCCTTTGCCCCAGTTGGGGTGACAGGCTTAACTAACGAACTGAAGGAAACATTTGACAAAGCAAAAGAGCCTATTTCATTTTAATTTCATCCAACATTCTTTTACCTGCACAATTTGTGCAACATCGCTGGAGCAAAATGATAATTACTGAACATTCTGTTACTTATCCAAGCAGGAATTTCAGGTATAAATTGCCAAAAACTAAGTTATTAAATTATGTGGTGTAAACCTTTCAAAGAAACCATCATTCATTTTAAGGATCCACTTGGTCATTTAAAACTTTTGAATTCGGACACGCCCCAGATTTAATAGCTTAAGTGCTGTTTCTGATTGTATCTTGGGATTCAAAAGCTGGCATTCTAGCACATGAACAATGTCCCAATAGTGTTCTGCCACTTTAAACGTTGCATAATTATTGTCATTATTTATGATAATAGGTCCCAAAAGGAACTGTATTCATTTGCAGTCTCTCATGAAGCAGGAACAACATTTTAATTTTTGACTGAAGTATTGAAATCTGGAATAATTTTATAGCTCTCTCCAGTTTCTTGTTTACCATTCAAATTTCAGTAAAAGATAATTTTCTCCCCCTCCCCTCTTCTTCTGTTCCCCACTCTAGCCCCTCAACTCTTCTGACCTGCCTATCACCTCTCCCTGGATCCCTCCTCCTACCCCTTCTTCTCTGGTCCACAATCCTCTCCTATTGGATTTCTTCCTCTCCACTCCTTTATCTTTCCCACCCATCTGGCCTCATCTGTCACCTTCTAACTAACATTCCCCTTCCCCCACCTTTTTATTCTGGCATCTTCCAGTCCTGAATAAGGGTCTAGGCCCAAAACGTCGACTGTTTATTTATTTCCATTGATGCTGCCTGACCTGCTGAGTTCCTCCAGCATTTTGTGTGTGTGGCTGATGGATGTTCTATGCAGATAAAGTTGCTGTATTTGTGGTGGCCCGTACTAAGGATTAAGTTCTGTGAGGCAGTTCACCTGATATCTATATATTAAGATGAGGATTTGGGTATATTAGGAACATTGTTTGATTCTAGGATTAAACAAATAGTAGATGATTAACCAGTCTTGAATGTTTTAATAGGTCTTATTTCAATAATTATAGCAAGAAACTGATAGAGGCTTTTACTCTGCACTGCTTCTGCTGTTTTTGTTTGAGGTGAATAACAGAAAAGATTCTGTGAATTTGCAATGCAGCTTTGGCACGGGAGTATTTTTTTTACTACCTTTTGATTCATTTCTCTTTGATGATCAAAGCATATAAATCTCAGATATAAAAGTGTCAGTTGATCTTGCTTCAGTTTCTATTTCTAGAACTTGGTGCATGGATGTACGTCTCAATTGTATTGAAACAGTCAGGCTCTGATGTTCCAACCTGTAATCTTTGGCTTTCATTGAATAAAAATGATTTTTATTCAATCATGTGAATAAAAATAATTTTTTTTACCAGTTTTATTTTCCTTAGCTTCCTGAAACTTTGAGCATTACTCTCTTAACATCAAAAAATGATAATGACTGCAGACCTATATCTTTTCTTGGCATAATTTAACCCTTTTGGTGCAGCTGTTATCTGGTAATCTTAATTTTTATTCTTCACAAGGCTAGTAAATTCTTCCTGAGTGTCCAAAACTGCTTTCAGAACCCCTGCCCCCCACTTCAGTCCTGACGAAGGGTCTCAGCCCGAAACGTTGACTGTTCGATTCCACGGATGCTGCCTGACCTGCTGAGTTCCTCCAGCGTCTTGTGCATGTTGCTTTGACCCCAGCATCTGCAGAGTATTTTGTGTTTAGAACGATAGATTTTTATAGACTAGTAATATAACTTGAGCCATCCTGTTTTGTAGTCCCTCACATACAAAATTCGGTGTTTTATATCATTAATTTCTGAATCTGCAGTCACTTTAATGTTCATAGATCTCTGACTCTGTGAACCGCCTAATTTTTTTATCATTTAGGATGTATTGTGTTCTGCCTTCTCAGATTAAAAATATTTGGTTTACATATTTGACACACATCAAAGTTGCTGGTGAACGCAGCAGGTTTACATATTTGCTTACTTTGAAATCTATTTGCCATCAATTATTATCTTCAGTTTAATGCTTCTATCTAGGCTGATTGCAGTGTTAATAATATCATAGTTAGCAACTCTCAGGTGCTATTTGTTATATTAGTCAATATTAGTTATATCTGTAGACATCCTTGTCCACTACATCAGCCAAATTTCTAAATAGTCAATCAGCTCTGTCAGACAAGACCTATGTGTTTTAGAGGATTGCTTTTATATTTATATTTATTGTGTTTTATGGTTATTCTGTTTTTTTTTATTGCTGCCTTGGATTGGGAGTAAAAATCATTCCATTCTCCTTTACACTCACATGCAGAAGAATGACAATAAACAGTCTTGAATTGTGAATTTCCAATAGTTGCAATGAGACCAGAGGCTTATCAATGACTTGCACTGCAGTCTTAAATGTGAGAATCAGATTCAGGTTTATTATCACAACGACATTTTTTATTGTTTTTATGGCAGCAGTAATAGTGTAAGACAAAAAAAAAGACTATATGTTACAAAACCAAATTATAAAAGAGAAATAACAGGTGTTCATGGACCATTCAGAAATCTGATGGCAGAGGGAAAGAAGCTGTTCCTAAAACACCAAGTGTGAGTCTTCAGGTTCCTGTATCTCTTCCCTGATGGTAGTAATGAGAAGATGGCATGCCCTGGATGGTGAGGGTCTCTACTAACGGATGACGCCTTCTTAAGGCATTGCTTTTTGCGCATTTCTTGAGGTTTTTTTTCTTGTGATTAGAGAAGTGGTTTTATTTCCCCTTGGGGTTAGAAATTAGTCAATGTGCAATATAATGGCAATGGAATTAAAGTCAATTGTAGCATATTTCCAAAACAGAGTAGTATGTTAAGCACTTATTGTGTTTAAGAAATGCAACCAATGGTCCCTCTAATCATTTTTTTTATATAGCTGCGTGGACCAATCATTGCTCTGAGCAGGAAATTTTTGCACTGTCTGATCACTGCACGACACTTTAATAAAACATTATATAAAAGAATATTCCATCTGTGCAGCAACAAAGGCTATGTGCACGGGAGCATTTCAGTTACTGTGCGGCAATGCACCTGTGCAGCTTAGAGGGAACAGTGAATGCAACTGAGGACTAATTTCTATTACATTTTCTTGATGCCCTCTCTCATTACTGGTGAATTTTGCCCCTGATCACAGAGCCAGTGCTTCCCCTCCATCATTTCCCACACCCTTTCCTGTGTGCCTTTGTTTACCTGGTGTATTGAATTTCTACTCTTGTCTGTCTGCATCCATCTTTCAGTAACTGCTGTTGTATCACACACTCCAAGTTGGATTAACATCTTCCTGTAAATTGTTCTTGCGTGTGTTTCCCTGGGTTCACATATTAATATGTCATTGTGGTCTGTTATTTTCCACACTAAGTTCTCAGTTCTGTTTCCTGGTTTTGTACACAGGTTTTACCTCCCCATTTTACTGTCATGGCTAAAACACAATTCCTAACACATAATATAAAGTTTAGCAAAGAATATGAAGAACCAGACAGTATCTAGTATCTGGTCACCAAAGCGTCTAAAATTTAACAAGTTTATTGAACCTTTTCGGTACAAGATCCGCAGCCATTCATAAGTGCTCGCTATTATTTCCAGACAGACATTAAATAATGGTCTGATGAGGAACAAAGACATTCACCGCTGATTATTTTGGTTACGTAATAAAAAAAAACTATAATGGTAACATTGTCTCAGTGATGCACACATTACATGAGTCACCAGAAGAGATATGTCCTGGAATATATTTTGTTAAATGAAATTTCATATTCAAAGGCTGAGAGCGAATTTTGAGAGTTGGTATTCCTTTGTGTTGAGAGTGATGCACAATTTGTTATAGCCCAGGATGGTTCAGTTAGTCAGGGGAACTAATCATGTATCTCAAAGAATCAATGTGTGTTGCAATTCAACAACACATTTGGTAATTATTTCTTTCTCTTTAAGCCCAGTCCTGGGTTCATATTTCTCCTGATTTTTATTCATGTGTATCGTTGAGTTGGGCACTTGGGATTACTGCAGTATGGTGAAAATGTATATATGCTTTTAACAACTTATTTACACTTAACTATTTAAGATACATGTATATATAATTAGAGTAATTACATTTTTTTCTGTACTTTTCATTGTACTGCTTCTGCAAAATTAACAAATTTCTTGACATACGCCAGTGATATTAAACATGATTCTGATGGCTTGCAGTATTTCAAAGAGTTACATTCAATATACTGTACCAATGGGGTTTCATATGGTAAAGTAGGGAGTGCTGGGTATAATGCATTGCAATAGGGAAGCATACTGAAAATTATGCCCTGGAGATTCTAATTCTCATGCAAAATAATTTAAAAAGTAACTTTGTGTTTTGTATGAATGACCATTGGGATGACGGACTTTTGGAATGGAAGAAAATCAGATTTTCCCTTAATTCAAATTTGGATGATAAATGTGTGCCTCTCCATTCCATTACAGAGAACAGTGGCACTTATTAGACTGTTGAGGAATCTTTAAGCTTTAACAAATATTGGACGGTAGCGAAGCCTGGCTAGAACTTTCAACAGGGCTTCATATTTGAAGGAGCCAGTCAAATTATTGAATACTACATATAGGTCCTGACGTTTTTTTAGATTTCTGATACTGTTCCAAGATTTTGTGAGCAAGGACTATCATGTTTTTTTTTGTGTGTGAGATTTTCTGAAACAGGATCTCCTTTGCGAGGAGAAGTAATCAGTTTGAGATGATGCTATAGAGAAAAAGCCAAAGTCTTGACAGTTACAACACTCTGGTTTGTCTCCTTTCTTAAAGATTGTAACTACAACAGCACTTCTCAAATCAACTGGAATCTTCTCAGTGTAGCAGATTTGAATAGAGAATTGTGGAATTTCTGTACCTTATTGACTTTATCTGATACTTCCATGGATCCCACACTCTTGTTATTTTTTATTTTGCGTGTTGGTGCATCATAGTTTTCTGAGGAGGGCAATCGATTCTCTTTGAGCACTGAGGGATGGGTTTGATAGCGCTTAGTTTGCCAACTAAGTTGGCAAAGCTCAGGAGAGTCTTGGAGATATTCCTTCTATATCACTTTGATGCTTTCTTTTTCTTTGAAGAGCATCTTTGGCTTGGAATGTGTTGGGATCTTAGGATCTTGGATCATAATTATCCTTGTAGCCTGGAAAAAGCTTAGAGTCATTTTGCCAGCATGTAGCTCCATCTACATCACCTCCTGTTGATACCCCTTAATTTTGATAACACGAATCATCTCCATTTTGGCTTCAACATTGAGTTGCTGGATTTAATCTTTTCTTTGCTGGTTGAGATGCTAATCTGCCATATGCAATATAATGCATTAATATTAATACCATTCACAACGAACACTCGTGTTTTATTTCTCAATGTTGGACATGTAGAATCATGAAGAATTATTGCATGGAGACAGGTCCTTCAGCCTATTGAGAAAACACAGTTTTACTGTCATTCTCCCAAACCCATTTTATTCTACCTACATCACTATTAACCCCCACTAAATCCTACCACTCATCTACACCCTAGGGGCAATTCAAAGTATTATGTAAATTACCGTCCTGCACATTTTTGGAACATAGACGTAAACTGAATGACCCAGAGGAAAACCATGCAGTCACAGGGAGAACTCTACACAGACAGTACTAGTGGTCAGAACCAGACTGCTGGGGTTGTGTGAGAGCAGCTTTCCTAATGGTGCAACTAAGTAGTCAATCTAGTTGAAAGGGTCAAAAGGCCCTGCCTGGTCCTAATCAGTTAGCGAGTCAGAGAGTAATTAAAAAACCCAGAGACAGGCCCTTCAGTTCCACTGGTCCATGTATCCTCCCTGCTCATCCCAGTTGCCCACAATCAGTCTATAATCCACCAAGCCTTTCCTCTCCACATACGTGCCCAAATTCCTCATAAATGCTGCAATTGTACCTGTCTCGAAGAATGGCTCAGGCAGCTCATTCCAGATACTCAGCACCCTCTGTGTAAAAAGAAGTTAAATCTGGGGTCACTTTGAAATCTGTTCCCTTACATATCTCTGCCCTCTAGTTTTGGACTCCCTAACCACGAGGACTGTCTGCCTTACCTGTACCCCTCATGATTCTATGAAGTCTATGATAGCATCACCTCACACTTAGCCAAGTTGAAATCCATTTGCCATTCTTCAGCGCATCACTCTAACTGATTTATAATTCATTGTAACCTGCTTTATATCAACAAGTATCATAATTTAGTATCATAATACTTGCTAATTGTGCTATGTACATTCACATCTAAATCATTTATGTACGTGATGAATATCAGAGGTCCCAACACTGACTCCTGGGGCACCCCACTAGTCGCAGGCCTCCAGTCCGAGAATTGACCTTCATCCGTCATCATCCTGTGCTTCCTATCACTGAACCAATTCTGAATCTGCCTCGCTAGCTCCTCCTGAATCCCAATCTTCCGAATGCAGGACCTTGTCAAAGGCCTCACTAAAATCCATATAGACAACTTCCACTGCCCTACCTTTATCTACTCCTTAAGTTACCTCTTCAAGAAACTCCAGAAAATTTGTAAAACATGACCTTCCTTGCACAAAACTGTACTGATTATTCCTGATCTGTCCTTGACTATCCAAATGGTGGTAGATATTGTCCCGCAGAATTCCCTCTAGTAACTTCCCTACAAACAAAGTCAGGGTCACTGGTCTGTAGATCAGTGGGTTACCTTTGTGAGCCCTCTAACTATAAAGCAGGATTAGCCATTCTCTAATCATGTGGAACTTCACCCGTGGCTAACACCAAAGCAAATGTCTCTACAAGGACCTCCATAAAATACAAGGACTTTTATAAAATCCAGGGGTGCACTTTGTCAGGCCAGTGGTGTTCCTCACCTTAACCACTTCAAGGCTACAGATGATGATGGCTGGTTCTTTGCTTGTGAAGATCAGGAGGGAAAAGGTACCCCTTCTCCATCACTGAAGGACCTTTCTTCCCACCTGTTCTGTGTGGGTTTATAGTGAGGTTCAGTGCGTATGGACTGATTCTACTGTTTAGGCTGGGAGATGTTCCACAATGGCATAGTGAGCTGCAGCGATTGCAGAGACCACAAGGCTGTAGATTGAGTATCGGAGTTTTCCTTCTCCAAGACAGACTGCCTGGCAAGGCTAACGAGTCCCATCCACCCGGGTTTGGAATCGGAATTGTCCTTCTCCTAGGCTGGCTGGCTGCCAGCCAAGGCTGCAGAGCCCAGGCTGCCCGCCCAGTTATAACCACTGGGCACTTGGTTGCCCGATGACATAGCAGACTCCGTAAGAACAAGGACCCCATGTGAAGGCATTGCTATGGGCACAGTGGTGTAGGAGAGGCCATATGTGAGTGATCTTCTGCATGGCAATCCAAACAGTGGTCCTGTGGCGATCACTGCACCTGGGAAGGAGAGGCCATGGAAGACGTTTCAGCTTCCTTAAGTGAGCAGGGGTGTCCAGCCCATGGCTTGTCCAGGCTGCCAGTACCTCCTTAGTAATAGGCATATGACCCTAGACCTCATGACTTATTACACTCATTTCTCTGGCATCCATGATATTCTTGTACTTCATTTCTTGTTTAATTGATAATTGAGCAGTTCAACATTTTGTATGTTATAATACTTGGGTAACATAATTTGCTAAAGTATGTATGTTTTTGGTTCAAATGTAATTATATGAGATGGAATTTGCATTCTGTTGTACTGCCAGAGAAATCGCAATTCCTCAGCCTTACAGATAATTAAAGCTGGGGATATGGGCAATGATGTATGAAGTTGGTCTTCAACATATTTAAATCAAAACATGGATACACTGTAATTGCATCATACAGACCACACAGCCATCAGGTCTCCATCAATGCTCTGCTTCTTGAATCTTCTCTAACCTAAACTGAACCAACATTTTCACCATATCCGGTTATTTCTTTCTCCCTCATTGTTTTTTGTTCTATTTCTGTGATTATATTTGTGTGCTCATTTTGACTTTGAATCTCTATTTTAATATTTATTCTGGTATTGCATCCCAAACACCTGTGTGAAGGAAGCCAGGAGTCAATTTATCTCCCGAAAATGTATAAGTTAAGGTATTATTTAAAAATGATTGAATTGCCAATGATAGCCTCATTATTTAGATTGTTAATAATTTCTATATTTTCTTTGCTTTCCATTGTATTAATTATAATCTCGTACCCACCTCCCATACCGCCTTCTCTCTTCGCATGCAAAAAGGCCTGTTGTTACTTACTTCATTCATTTTACCGATACTGCTATTGCTAGTAAGATCAGCATTTATTGACAATCTGTAATTATCTTTGAGAAGATTCAAAGGAGCAGCAATCTTGAAATGCTTTGATCCTCTTAATAAGGTACTACCATTCTGCTGTTGGATGGTGAATTCCAAGACTTCAACATGAAGAGCATGTAGAACTGTCAGTATTTTTCCAAGTCAGGGTAGTGAGTGATTTGAAGAGACACCTTCTGGTAGTAGTGTTCCCATTGTAACAGCTGCTCGTGTTCTTCTTTTTGCTGATTTGGGCAATGTAGTTGGAATTGACCAGGAAAGTAATTTTAGTACACTTTGTGTATGATATTTGGTGCAAGTTGCACCAAGGAGGAAGGTGTTGGATGGGGTACTGATGGAGAAAGCTGATTTGTTCTGGATACTGTTGAGATAACGGTGGTGTCTGAAAAGAGGATGCTGTCTAAGTTGCATGCCATCTTGGTCAATGTCTCCCATCCACTACATAATGTACTGAGTGGGCACAGGAGTACATTCAGCCAGAGACTCATTCCTCCAAGATGCAGCACAGAGCGTCATAGGAAGTCATTCCTGCCTGTGGCCATCAAACTTTACAACTCCTCCCTTGGAGGGTCAGACACCCTGTGCCGATAGACTGGTCCTGGACTTATTTCATAATTCACTGGCATAATTTACATATTACTATTTAACTATTTATGGTTCTATTACTATTTATTATTTATGGTGCAACTGTAGCGAAAACCAATTTCCCCCTGGGATCAATAAAGTATGACTATGACTATAACTCAAGTTGGTGCTCTGCTTATCCAGGTGGATGGAGAATGTTCCGAGCTTTGTGCCCTTTGGATTGTAGAAAACCTTCAGATGTCAGTAGATGAGTTACTTCCACAAGATATTCAGCCTCTGACCTTGCGACAATGTGACTTGCATGACACGTCCACTTGAGTTTCTGTCCAATGATACTGGTGGTGTGAACTCAGCAATGGGGTGAGATGGTTTATGTGATTCAGAAGCTTTATCCTAGATCAAATTATGTTTAGTATATCACTTACCTCTCTTTTTTACCCTGGATAACTGTACAGGTTTCCCCGGCCATCTGAAGGTAGAGTATTCCTATGAAACGATTTGTAAGCCGAAATATCGTAAAGCGAAGAAGCAATTACCATTTATTTATATGGGAAAATTTTGTGAGCATTCGCAGACCCAAAAATAACCTACCAAATCAAGCCAAGTAACACATAAAACCTAAAATAACAGTTATATATAGTAAAAGCAGGAATGATATGATAAATACACAGCCTTTATAAAGTAGAAATACTTTTCCACAGTCATTACTGAACTGTTCTCCGTAGCGAAAATCTCACACAAGCGCTATTGGCAAAAACACGGTGCAAGCGCTCTCCAGTAACCTTTAAGCTATGAAGCTGCCGAATCATACCAAATAACACGTAAAAATACACAGCCTATATAAAGTAGAAATAATGTATGTACAATGTAGTCTCACTTACCAGAATCGGGAAGACAGCGCAGAGCACACGGATGATGGTGTGTTAGACTGAGTCGTTGCAGGTTGGGTGGTGCAGTGGCCCCCACCCTGCAGGCCGCCGACCGATACATTGCCGCGAAGCATGCAGGAATGCAGAGGTAGCTGGGAGGCACACAGCACATCTTTAAGAAAAAAGCCGAAATAAACATGCTAATTAATTAGATGCCGCCGACACGTAATTGTCGGCCCAGATCAGAGACGACACGATCGAAAATCGGCACTGATCTGGGCTGGCAATTACGTGTCAGCGGCACCTAATTAATTAACATGTTTATTTTGGCTTTTTTCTTAAAGATGTGCTGTGTGCCTCCTGGCTACTGTTGCATTCTCCGCGAATTGGAATCTGTCTGTGGCCTGGGGGTTAGGGTGGTGGGACACTGGGGTGTCATCTCGTCGTCTGTTTCTATTAGGGCAGGCAGCTCATCTTCTCCTATGACTGCTCACTCGATGTCGAAGGTCGAGGTTCGTCGTCTGCTGTGGCTGATGTGGAAGGCTTGCTTGACTGCTGAGCCTCGCACATTTCTCTATCACACAGTTCTTTGTAAGGACTCAAACCATCCTGCAAATATCCCCTAAACCAACATACCCTTTCAAAATTAAAGTTGTACTTTATCATTATTCATTTGGTTTCGATTGTTCTCCTTTTTTCTTCCAATTGCATCAGCTCTTCATCTGTCAGTTCTTGGTCATGGGATGCCAAAATCTCTTCAACGTCATGTTCGTCACCTTCCACAGGCCAAACTCACTTTGTCCTTATTTCGTTCACCACGATCGAAACGCTTAATTATGTCTAGTTTTATGCTAAGTGTAACACCCTTATGAGCCCTTTTAGGCTTTTTCGACATCATAGAACTCATCTTGCAAACGGCTGCTCACGGGCAAGTGTTTAAGCAATGCCGTTCCGAATACAGGGGGAGCAGCTGCTCGGGGCACGCGCTGCCTTTCTTCGTAACAGTGAAAACACCTTCTGAAAGCGAAAACAGGGTACCAATGTAGGTCTTTCATAACAGTGAGGTTTCGTAAAGCGAACGTTTGAAAAGCGGGGGACACCTGTATATCTTTATTGGTTTCTTCTCCAACCTGTACCTCCATTATGTTATCACCCTGGTAAAAATGCAGGCAGGGTAATAATTTTAACTTTTGATCATTTGCCATCAGTATTTACTGAGCCTGTTTTGTTTCTCATTTATTTTTCTTAGCTCAATCATGTTTTGTTTTTCTTTTGTTATTTGTATATCTGCAGAATCATTCCTTAAAATTTTTAATTTGGCAAGTGTTTCTATATAGCCTTGATTGTTTTTATATTCTTGTCAAATCTCTTTGTTTGCTGTCAATATTTGATTTTTTTTTCTCATTTTATGTTTTACGAGCATAAAGTTATTTAGTACATTGCTGAAAACTGAAATCATTAACACATGTTTGTTGCATGAGATGAAGGCAAGGAAACTGAGAGTCAGCTGAAGAACTTCAGAGCAGACATCAGGGAGTAGATGAGCAGTGCAGTACTTAAGTTCAGGTTCAAGTTTAGTTGTCGTTCAACCATACATGAATATAGCCAAACAAAAGTGTTACTCTTCAGCCAAGGTGCAAAACACGATATCAACAGACATACACAGCAAAAGGCACATGTGATAGCAAACACATACAAGATATCAGTTAAGTACCATCACACAAAAAAATGTAGTCCAAGACCCTGTCCATGAATATTGCAGCAATCTACAATTGTACACAATACAGTTTACCTTCTGCCAAGCGAATAATGGAGAGCAGCACTGAATCCAACTTGAGAGCCATGCCACACCGCCTCCGGTAGAGCGCACTGACTCCAACACCTGTCTGTGGGCGGCTGTAGACAGGCGGCTCCTGCATCTTGAAAGACAGACTGAAATCGTATCTGTATGTATCTCACATTTTTCTTAATTTTTGACTGATGAGGTAGTTACTCGATACATGAAATCTGTGCTGCTTCTCAGTGCAATTCCAGCAAACCCATTCAACAATGGTCACAAAATGTTGGAGCAACTCAGCAAGTCAGGCAGCATTTATGGAGGGGAATAAACGGTCAATGTGCTGGGACAAGATTCGTCATTGGAACTGAAAAGGAAGGGGGCAGAAGCCAGAATAGGAAGGTGGAAGAGTGAAGAAGGAGTACAGGCTGGCAGGTGATAAGTGAGACCATGTGGGGGAAGGTGAGAGATGATGGATGGAAGAAGTAAAGGGCTGAAGAAGGATTCTAACAGGAGAGGACAGTAGACCACAGAAGAAAGGGAACGAAGCGGGGAACCAGAGGGAGGTAATGGGCAGGTAGGGAGAAGAGAAATGGCAAGAGAATATCCTGAATGGAGAATGTGGGGGGCAGGGGGAAGAGGGAGGAAGGAAGAAAATATTGAAAATTGAAGAAATTGACGCCATTGGGTCAACAGCTACCTAGATTGACTATGAGTTTGGCCTTATCATGGCATAGAAGACAAAGAGACATGTTTGAATGGAAATAGGAAGTTGAATTGAAGTGGGTAGCCACTGGGAGTTATTTCCCCATTTCATACATACATTAGTTCCTTACATTCTCTTGCCACCCCCGGCCCCCCAGCCATGTTAACCTGTTTTTGTCTTTTGAATTAAACCAGAGAACCAAAAGGAGACCAACAAGATCACAATTATTTTATGCAAACACCACTTCATGAAGGCCCACCTAAGGTCAGGATCAAACCTGAATTACTGAGCGGTGCAGAGATGTTCAATAAATTAGAAAGAAAAATGAAACCAATAACTGCAGATGTTGGAATTTTTAAATGAAAACAGAAAATGCAGGAAATGCTCATCAGGTTAAGCCCCATTTGTGGTTCTCTTATTCATTGAGCGCTTGAATGGTTTGGCTAGATGTGAACTTCACTACTAGAGGGGTAAAAAAAGAAAAAAGGGAGAACATAATTAAACAACATGAGCCATATCACAGATAACAGATACAGGCAGAGAAAGTGGGTTATATTAAGTTGTATAATTTAATATTGAAGTAGACTTCAGTGTGCCAAATGGAAGATGGTCCTCTTTACAACAACAGTCCACAGACCAATTGGCCAGAGTGGGAGTGGAGTGGGGAATTAAAACTAAATGAGAGAAACTGTTTATGGTAGCAAAAAGGCCACTGACTGAAGGGCAAATGTATAAGTTTATTGCTAAAATTGAAGTAAGATTGTGTATGCCATGGCCTGAAAGAACAGTGCAAACAGATTCAAGAACTAAATTAAGAAGAAAGTAGGGTAAAAGGATCAAAAAAACGAGAGCCATTAAGGTGAATGACCGCTGGCTCTGGATTGTCAAGTGTGTGGAAGTACTGGCAACAGTTTGACCTGTGATCTTCTCCAATGTAAAAGTCATCTCCCAAATACAAAGCCTGAGCACCATGTTCCAAATATACAGAACCTCGTGCACCGTAACGTAATTCTGCATCCCTGCTAAGTCTAATGAATGGAAAATTGTTTGGTGACCTCCTTATACATTAAAATCCATAATATGTTATATGACTATTTGGCTCCAATCAATCTGTGTCAATGTTTATCCTTCCCAACTTGCCTTGTGACATCTGCAGCGTACTACCACCCACACTGGACCCCTTACAATTCACCTACCGACATAATCGATCGACAGATGATGCAATAGCCACAGCTCTACACACCGTCCTTACACACCAGGAGAAGAGGCAAGGTTATGTGAGAATGCTGTTCTTGGACAACAGTTTAGCATTCAACACCATAATTCCCTCCAGGCTCAACAAGAAGCTCAAATTCCTTAGTCTTCACCCTGCCTTGTGCAGCTGGATCCTGGACTTACTGTCAGATCATCGGCAGCTGGTACGAGTGGACTCCCTCTGACCTTCAACACAGGTACCCCTCAGGGCTGTGCCCGAAGCCCCCTCTTTTACTCTCTGTGTACCCATGACTGTGTCACCACCCACAGTTCCAAACTGCCAATTAAATTTGCTGATGATACTACATTGATTGGCTTAATCTCAAATAATAACGAGGCAGCCTACAGAGAAGAAAGCATCACCCTGACACAGTGGTGTCAAGAAAACAACTTCCCCCTCAATGTTGCAAAAACAAAGGACCTGGTTGTAGATTACAGGAAGAATGGAGACAGGTTAACCCCTATAGACATCAATGGCTCTGGATTTGAGAGGGTGAACAACTTGTTCCTCAGTATACACATCACTGAGGATCTCACAAGGTCTGTACATACCGGCTGTGTGGTGAAAAAAGCACAACAGCACCTCTTTCGCTACAGGCGGTTGAAGAAGTTTGGTATGGGTCCCCAAATCCTAAGATCTTTCTACAGTGGCACAATTGAGAGCATCCTGACTGGCTGCATCACTGCCTCTTATGGGAACTGTACTTCCCTCAATCACAGGACTCTGCAGAGAGTGGTGCGGACAGCCCAGTGCATCTGTAGATGTGAAATTCCCACCATTCAGGAGACCTACAGAGACGGGTGTAAAAATGACCCGAAGGATCACTGGGGACCTGAGCCACTCCAACCGCAAACTGTTCTAGCTGCTACCATCTGGGAAATAGTACCGCAGCATAAAAGCCAGGACCAACAGGCTCTGGGACAGCTTCTTCCACCAGGCTATCAGACTGATTAATTCACGCTAATCTAATTGTATTTCTAAGCTATATTGACT
This sequence comes from Mobula hypostoma, assembly GCF_963921235.1. Taxonomy (NCBI): domain Eukaryota; kingdom Metazoa; phylum Chordata; class Chondrichthyes; order Myliobatiformes; family Myliobatidae; genus Mobula; species Mobula hypostoma. The sequence continues at coordinate 39,592,919 of NC_086109.1, forward strand.
GTCCTGTTGTACATACTATTTATTACAAATTACTAGAAATTGAACATTGCACATTTAAACGGAGACATAATGTAAAAATTTTTACTCATGATTGTGAAGGATGTAAGTAATAAATTCAATTCAATTCTTTACAAGTACTTGTTGTTTTGTATTTTATTGATTTATCCAGTCAAATCTTAAACATTTACTCCCTCACTGAATAACCCTGTGAGTGAATTCCACTTCCTTCTATTTGACCGCGTCTCTCTTCTCAGTAACTGACGCAGATATCCTTTTTGTTTTAGGTTTCCAGCATCTACAGTATTTTGTTTTGACCGTCTTCGTTCTTGTTTGTTAACTACAGAAAGTAATCTGCTTCAGTCAGCTGTGCCACATTCTATCATTTTCATAATAATTCTGCTAATGGAATTTTTTTTTACTTCAATGAGATAGATAGGAAGATAAATCAGCTTTATTCATTACATGTATATCAAAACAATAAACAACAGTCCAAGGATTGTGGTAGGCCACGTGCATGTATCACCGCACTTCCACCACCAGCATAACATGCTCACAATTTACTAACACTAAGCCATACTTTAGAATGTGGGCAGAAACTGGAGCGCCCAGAGAAAACCCACACAGTCATGGGGAGAATGTACGTGCAAACTCCTCACAGACACACTTGGGAATCCTCATCCCATTGTTTGCTTGCACTGTAAAGCCATAAATACTACCACGCTACCCCACTGGCTATTAAATTGACTATGTGGATTTACAATATACAATCTATCTCGGAAAGAGCAAAGCACTTTAGTCTTGAATGCTTCTTTTTACCATCTTACTAGTAATGGCATAAACAAGTTTTATCTATGCATCAATGTGTCATTGAAATTAGATTACTGATGTCATCCACTTTTTGTGTACTGATCAAAAATAGATTTGGCCACAAACCATTTCAAACATAATAGAATATGTGTTCAGGTACTAAAATCCAAAATCTTCAAAGGTTTACTTTCCTTTGAAAATACCAAAATCATCAGACCTGATGCAGAGTTTCAACACAAAATATTGACAATACATTTCCTCCCACAGATGTTGCTCAACCTATTGAGTTCCTCTAACAGATTGTTTGTTGCTCTAGCTTCTAACACTTGCAGTCTCTTCCACCTCAACTTTCCTTTGTGTCAGGTAATGTTGAGGAGGCTTGACCCAAAATGGACAAGCTTGCTGTGAGCAATAACTTTAGGTATAATCTGCAAAATAACAAACCACAAGGGGCCACAAAGCAAAGAGAACAGATACTAAACACAACAGGCAATAAGGTAACTGAAGGTCAGGAGCAAGTCCAGTTGGGTGAATGAGTGAACAAGGACTGTCGATGAGAGCTGGGATTAAATAGGCTGCAGTTCATGAGTTAGGAACGAGCGGCAGGAGACTCCTATTTGCTGTGTGGAGCCTGTGAGTTGCCTGCCTGTATAGGCTTGGCACATTTTTATCTATCTTCTAATGTGTCTTTATCATACTCATAACACCTTTAGGTCTCTGTTCCCGAAACAAAAAGACTACATTATGTTAATTATGAACTTTAATTTTTGCTTTAAAGCTGATGCCTCGTTAAGGATTGCGGCCTATGACTGCTCCTTTGGGCTGTAGTAATATTTGTAGAAATTCCAAAGATGATGTCTGTAAGGAATCCTAGTATAAAGAGATCATAAGTTGCATTGAACTCCTTGTGTCTTGTATGTACTTCTGTGCATTTTGTTAGATGTTTGGAAACACACAAAGGCATTGAGGATGGGATGGCACAGAAGCTGATGTGTACAATCAATTGAGATGAGTTGAGGTGTGGACCAAAGTTTGTGATAAGAGTGTAGCATATGAAATAAAAAAAATTGTAAGTAAAGAACAGCCTGATTCTGCTGCTGTATTGGAAATTTCAGGAATGTTGTAGGTTTGGAATGTATTTCAGGAAAATAAATAGCAACTATGCAGTCATTCTGAAGAACCAATCACAAGTGTGTGTTTTTTTTTGAGTGAACATAGGCAGAGAGATCTTTGACTCTTGGCTAAACCTATCCAGTCTAAGTTATAAAATGTCCAAGATGCAACATTCAATTGAATGAGTAGGATTTTCACATCTAGGAAAATGGCCTCCAGGATGCAAAAGAAGCTTCGATTAGCACAGCACGTTGGTGTAGGTGAAGCGAGTGGACCTCACCACAGGAAAGGAGACGATAATTTTAGCATCAAGTTCAGGCCTGATGAGAAATTGCTTTGGTGAAAAACCTTGCCATTGTTGCCATGGGAACCACTTGCTCAAACCTATTGATTTAGATTTGCGAAATGCATTAATTGTTCTAAGTGAGGGCAGACAGCCTCCCTATCTACGCAAGGCTAGACAGAATGCAGTGAACCAGAATAGTGGCAGTTAAGCAAAATCCCACTGGATGGGAAGTAATGACAGCAGCATACCACAGAAGAAAGGTTACACAGCAGGAGATTGATGGGCAATGAGCGTTTGATCACTATAAATGCCACTGGCGGTGACTCTGAAGTAAAAAGTGATTTCAGAATTAGATCAATGATTGATACACGGTTTGAACATTGGCACAGCCGTAGACTGTTCCGTTAGAGACGAGATTAGGGAAGTTTTGTCAGGTGCCACTGCAGAAGCATTTTATAGTTACGAAGATACTTTGATGAGATCCTGAGCATTGAAACATGTGGCCGAGGGAAAAGTTGCTAATTACATTAACAGACCAACCTTCGAAGGAAGAGGAAGGTTGAAAGAGCTGAGGGTGGATTGGACAAATGTATTCAATTTAACTACAAAACAATTAAGTTTGAACAGGCATCTGCAACAGTATAATGATACGTCAAGGTTCAACAAATGTGCTTTCTTCCATAAGTAACTAATTTGGGTATGTCTGCAAGTATACAAAAATGGGCTACAGCCAATAAAAGAGAAAATTGAGACCATCATTAAAGTCAGGAAATATGGAAATATTGCTGAGCTCACATTGCTTTCAGCATGATTGTGTAGAGTGCCCCTGGTTCCTACCTTGTGTTGGCATAGTGCCTCCACTACATCATCCATTAAAGAAAGATGGACATTGCTGCTAGAATATGGCTCAGCAAATATCCTGTAATTTATTCATGGAAATCCTCAGCAGTGGTTGTTTTGATACTTTACAGCCACGTATTGAAACTAGCTTGTGATGCTTCACACTGTGGACCGGAGCAGTGATTAGATTTCAAAGATAACGCCTATCAGACATGCATCGTGCACACTGAACAAAAACCCAGGAAGTTATACACAGATGAAGAAAGGAGAGTTGACAATCTTATTTCAAATGAGATAGTTTCACTCCATCTTGCCGGAAAGATCATTTATTCTAGTTGCTGACCTCAAAATTCTGCAAGTGTCTTTTGTTGGAAGCAGTGTATCGCATTTTGCCATTTGCATCACGTATGCAGTTAGCAAGGAAACAAACTTGCTGTGTGGCCATTACGTGAACATATCCTCACACATTTATGTAGCAGTAATGTGGCTATTTATATGATGAATAGTTTTAGAGCATCATTTAAGCAAGGATGTCCTGATTTGTTACTTTATTTCCGACAGATTGGTTCTGTCATTTTGTTAGCACAAATTCTGATGATAACTGGCATCTTGGAAGTTTTTACTTTAGCATATGATTTTGCTGGTGTCCTCTGACAGTTAGCTACACAAAGACTTAGGGATTCGCACCATTTGCTTATCATACAGTTCACTAATCTAAAATCCAGTCACCTTGAATCCTTTCCAGTACCTCTGTTTTAATGCTTGACAAGCTGGATATTGTGTTTCATTTTATGGTTTTGGGATTTAGTTGTGGTGTGTATATCCATTTCTCTAAATTTGCTGTGCAGATTTGGATAATTGCTTCTTGAGTTATAATAACTCGGCATGTGCTTTTTACTGAATAATTTTCGAATCTAATAAGTGCTTTCAGTTGCCCTAGTACAATGACAGAATCTGATCAGCTTACGCCCGATGGGCACTCTTGGGTCTCCACAAACTTTACTGCACTTGGATGCTTTCCATTTGCGTTATTCAATGGTCATTTCTTATGCACTCCAGAAGTTCATGACGGTTTATTTGCTGGAAATAGTTTCTTTATTAAAGTAAATACTTCGTTTCTTATGATGGCAATCATGGTCAGATCACAAAAAATGGAGGGATAAAGGAACTTAGTTGAAATCTTCACATTCTTATCTGTGTCCCCCAGTTTAAAAATGTTTGACATGTAGAAAGATTAGCGCTACTTAAAGCCAGTAGTGCTTTTCTCTCCTTCGTCTAATCTTCTTGTGTTTCTCTGAAATGTACTTTATTTATTTCAGAGGAAGATAGATTAGATTGTCAAATTTCTCTCTTTGATTGACATTTTTGGAGTAATAATTACTTAGTGAACAATTTGAATTGTGTTTCTACTGCAGTTTGCAGCAGAGAATTTCACATATACGGTACTTAGACTTGTTGCTACCCGGTAAAGCATTGTTACATTATACTGCCCTCGTTCGTACTCACAAGCACTTATTGTTACAAAAGAAAAGGACGTTGACTAAGACTGCATGCTGCTGTGTCAAGAATTTGGCATGTACTCCTTTCCTTCTTTCTGGTATTCCCACAACAGTGAATTGCTTTTGGGGCAGAAAGTGGGCTAGAGTGTAAGGTGAGCTGGAGTGAGCAGTGCTGAGATGTGATGTTCAGGGCTGCCTGCTGGCTGGCACGAGGATTATGACCCATTGCTGGGGACAGGCAGCACTTGTGCCATGTTTTGAAAAACCACTGGGATTGTAGGGGTTCATGCCATATTTCCTGCAGAGTGGCACTATCACTAGCCCACTTCTCTATATCTACTGCCAGTACTGATCTCGTTAGCACTTCCATTCATGGCATGGAAGCACCAGTGTGCGGGAACGTAAAAGTGCTTAGAAAATGGTGTATCACAGGCAGAGCCCTCCCGACCATTGAGCACATTTACATGAAGTTCTGCCACAAGAAAGCAGCATCCATCATTATGGACCCCCACCATCCAGGCCATGGTCTCCTCTCACTATTACCACTGAGCAGGAGGTACAGAAACCTTGGGTCCCTCACCATGAGGCTCAGGAACACTTATTAGCCTATAACCATTAGGCTCCTGAACCAGTGTGGTTATCTTTACTCGGGTGAAATCTGAACTGATGCCACAACCTAACAGACTCACTTTCAGGAACTCCACAACTGATATTCTCAGTTTTATTTATTTATGTATTTTTATTTGTACAGTCCTTGCTTTTATATTTTAGTCCTCTCAAAATGAGCACTAATAATGGCATTTGCCTTCATTACCACTAACTCAACCTGCAAGTTTACCTTTAGGGAATCCTGCACATGAACTCCCAAGTCCCTTTGCAGCTCAGATTTTTGAATTTTCTTCCTGTTTAGAAAATAGTCTATGCCTTTATTCCTTCTACCAAAATGCATGACCATGCAGTTCCCTACATTATATTCCATCTGTCACTTCTTTGCCCAATCCCCTAATCTGTCTAAGCCCTTCTTCAGACTCCCTGCTTCCTCAACACCACCCTCTTCTCTACCTACCTTCATATCACCACAAGCCCCTCAGTTCTGTCATCCAAATCATTGACGTATAGCATGAAAAGAAGTGGTCACAACACCAGCTCCTGTGGAACTCTACTAGTCACTGGTCACAAACAGAGAAAGCTCTTTGCCTCTTGCTATTTAGCAGATCTTCTACCCAGGATAGTATCTTTCTCGTCGTACGATGGGTGCTATCTTGTTAAGCAGTCTCATGTTTGGCACCTTGTCAAAGTCCTTCTGAAAATCCAGGTATACAACATCCACTGGCTCTCCATCTATCTTGCCTGTTAATTTCTCCAAAAAATTCCAACAAATCTGTCAGGAAACCATGCTGACTTTGGCCTATTTTATTCTGCGCCAAGTACGCCAGAACTTCATCCTTAATAATGGACTCCAGCATCTCCCGAAACACTGAAATCAGGCTAACTGGTCTATAATTTCCTATTTTTTTATGCCTTCCTCCCTTCTTAAATAGTGGAGTGACGTTTAAAGAGTTTTGCACATTGGTTTTTGTTGGTATTTGTTTATGTATTGTTTTTCATAGATTACAGTGTATTTCTTTATTTTCCTATAAATGCCAGCAAGGAAATGAATCTCAAGATAGTATAAGGTATGATATATGTACTTCAATCATAAGTTTACTTTATCTTTGACTTTTTTTGATTCATTCCTGTATTTGCTAATGTGCAGTATTTAAAAACTTAATTTAATTATGCTCATAATTCTGTAATTATTTTGATTAACTTATAGTTTTCATGTCTCTGTTTCACAGACTTTTTAGTCTGAAATGCACAACCTTGGATGTACTAAATTGTCAGTTTCTCATCTGAAAAAAGGATGTTTTTAAGCAATGACTTGTCTCTTTGTTGCTGCGAGTCCAAGAGTCGAGATTCTTCAGTATCCTGCCAACATTTCATTCCCCCTTATTTATAAAACTTTAAAAAGAGGTTACCTGGTCTTTCATTGAATTCCCTTTTATGTAGATTATTATGTTTACCTACTGAACACCTGAGGAATAATGTACTGTTTGCATTGCTGTTTGGGTGATGATGAGACACTTTATAAAAATACATGTTTTTAGGTATGTATTCACATTTAAAATTGGATTGTTTCATGGTGCTTGGTGACATTCTTTACCATTATCACTCAGCGGAGGTCCTGAGTCTCTTTTCAGCACTATTTTGCAGTGTATATTGGCTCTGCCTTCAGTCCAGGAAGAATTTCTGCGTGCAGGAAGAAGTGAATACCAATTCTGGCTGAACCAATCCTGGATTGTTTTGTTTCTGGATATCCAGAGGGGGAAGAAAATGAGGATTGTACCTTAATAGCTGATCATGTTGCATCTCGTTGGTTCAAATCAATGGCAGTTTACTGTTATACAGCAAATTACATCAGTCACCCACCTCATCATATCAGTCATTTCATGCAAGGTTTATCAATGGAAGAGTCCATGGATCTCACATTGGCCTCACTAGCCATCTCAGATCCCAGAAAGCAAGAGAAAGTTCATTCTCAATCCCAAAGGACTGCTGAAGAAGTAAATGCAGTTTAACAATGTATAGTAGTACTTTTATTGTTCTTCTGATCCTGACTCATGAGTGTTTTGTGGCTTGGAGTTTTACTGGGCCTCTCAGGAGGTTGATCAGAATCCAACCAGCACAACTCTTTGTCCCATTCTATATTATTGTGTTCCTTTAGGTGTGACCACCCACCCCCGGCCTTTCCCAACACTGAATGGGGGGGGGGGAAATGCCCTGCACATTGAAAGCTGATGGCCAGGATCACTTTAATACAAACAATACTGTGACTAAAAGTGCCGGGAGCCCAATTTGGAGAAGCTGGGCACGTGGCAGGAATGGGCTGGAGTGGATGGCCAAGGTGAAATGAAACTGGGAACATGGGGGCAGTGCTCCCTCTTGATGGTGGCAGACACTGGAGTCATCAGCGTAAACAGCTTTTGGTGGTGCTCCACATGGTGCAGAGGTGACGTCCTATTCTGTGCCTGTGCAGTGGGAGCCATTGGAGCCACCTTCCATTTCATCTGTAGATCCGTGATAGATTGGGTCTGTGGGGGTCATAATGTACAAGTCTTCAGTCAGGGAGAAATGTACCTCCTATAGTCCTCATGACTTTGGTCAACTTTGTGTGAGCCTGTGCTGAGCTGTGGATGGAAGTGCAGGAGTCAAACACCAGGTGTCCCTACTTGATGAGGTTCTGCATGTCCTGGTTTTGCATCAGAATTGCTGGCCTCATTGCTACACCATGTGTCATAACCACGGGTCAATTTTAAAAAGAGTGTTTTTTGTTAGTTAGTAGGTGGACTTTTTTTTCCCTCGGTGTTATCTTGTGCGTGTGCTTTGCCCTTGGATCGTTTACCTTCTCTGTCCAGTTGTTTGTCTTTGCATTAGTTCTTGTTTCGACTGCTGTTGAAAGCTCATTTACTTGGAGAAATACAAACTCAAGTTTGCTGAAACTTGTTTTAAGGAGCTGGCCACAAACGAAAGCTGCTGACTGGCTCAGGTGCAAGAAATATGTGCCGAAGGACGTAGAGAAGCTCAATGCATCATAAGAAATAGAAGCAGGAGTAGGCCATCTGGCCCATCGAGCCTGCTCAGCCATTCAATAAAGTCATGACTGATCTGGCCATGGACTCATCTCCATCCACCTGCCTTTTCCCCATAACTCTTAATTCCCCTAGTATACAAAAAACTATCCAAGCTTGTCTTAAATATATTTACCGAGATAGCCTCCACTGCTTCATTGGGCAGAGAATTCCACAGATTCACCACTCCTCCTCATCTCCATCCTAAATCTATTCGCCTGAATCTTGAGGCTTTGTCCTGTAGTTCTAGTCTCACCTACCAGTGGAAATAACTTTCCTGCCTCTATATCATCTATCCCTTTTATAATTTTATATTTTTCTGTAAGATCTTCTCTCATTCTTCTGAATTCCAGAAAGTACCATCCCGGGCGACTCGAACTCTCATTCCAGCGTGAAGACTCTGTAGGGAGTGACTACTGTCCAGCTGTCATCAAACACTGGCTGTGCCCTGTGTACAGTTTCTCAAATGCTTCACACATGCATTGTTTAAGGACACATTGTAAGAGAGTGTTTTGAATGGTGCAATGAATGCAGCAAAAGATGAGTACTAATTATTATATATAAATTACAAATGTAATACATTTAAGATATTTAAAATGCAATGCATTGTCGGAGCAGAGTCCACTGATCTTGGAAGCAGATCTTCCTCAGTCATTGATGAAATTTTTATTGTGTGGTGGAGTTGCCTGTCATTACCTGAACAGTAATTACCATTGATTTTGCTTCTCTCACTTGTTCTATTGCCACTTAAGAACAGTGCTAGTGCATTAGAATGTGCCGGGACAGTTTTTCTTTCATTTTGTTTGTCAATAAAGAATGTAACAAGTGGAATTTATTGAGTCCCCAGGATCAAATTCTGTCCAACTCCAGAAAATCAGATCCAGTGGCACAGAGTCTGTTCATTATATCATGACTACTTCTCCCTTTTCCAACATAAGATCAGGGTTTGGTTCCTGCCACTGTAACGGGTTGGCACACTCTCCCCATGAGCCAGTGGGCTTTCCTCTGGGTGCTCCAGTTTCTTCCCACGTTACAAAGACAAATAGTTCAGGTTCGTGAGTTGTGGCCACACTGTGTCAGTGTCAGAGGCATGGCAACTCTTGCCGGTTGCTCAGCACAATCCTCGTTGATTTGATATGATGCAAATGACACATTTCACTGTAGGTTTTGAGATACAAATAATGCTAATCTTTATTTCTTCTTTCAAGCCAGCGACTTCCTCATCTCTTGTTATTAATATTCAAATACAGCGGACTCCAGTTGATTGGGACTCATCGGGACTGGTACATTTTGACCCAATTAGCTGAAATTTCATGGAAGTAGTTAAAAATGTATATAAAAAGACAAACTACCATTTAACTGATGGATTTCAATGAAATACAGAACAGATTAGACCACTAGCAATACAACTACAGTACTATAAAACTGTGTATATTAGTTCCTAATAGTTGTTGCCGTGTTCTTTTGATTGACTGTAATTGAACAAAATCAGTACAGACTCCTTGTGCAGATTAATGGACTGCTTAATACAGTGCTTTCGACAATTGCGTCCGCCATATCATCATTTTCATTCTAACATTCAAGGTGATTGTTGATACCTTTAAATTCTTCATAGTTTCTAATTTGATGAAGTAGTGAAACCACTTCATTTTCACTCCTGGCTGTTTCTGGCATTTCCAAGCCTGAATGCTTGAATCTGCAGAGAGCAAACCAGTTCCAAATGGTCTTGCTGCTTATTTCTTGCCAACCACCAGTGACAAAAATCCTGCTTTTTGAACTCAAACATATGCAACTGATGCTATTTAATGCTATTTAAAAACTGTAAGTACGGTGTACCATCTTAACAGCCACACAAGTGCACGCAACTGATACTAGTTAGAAACTATTCAATAACAATCTCCTGTCACAACTATGTGACACAATGTCCCAAATAAATGAAGGGAACCCCAGTTATTTTCTAAAATTTGTTTTTGTTCTTTAAAATTTGTCCCAAATAAGTAGCTGCCCCGATTAACCAGTGGCCCAATTAACTAAAATTCACTGTATATCCTTTCTTTCCCAATATACTCAGTCATTCTGAATTCATTGTCAGTGGGATGCAGCCTTACACTGTAGATACAACCAGGTTACGTTCTCATCACATATTTGGCTCGGGTGTGAAATGTAACTGTGTCCTTCTTCCCTCTGCTTATTATTCCAGAATCATCTTATTATGTAACAATAATCCTTGGCTTTTCTTTACAGAGGACTATCTAGTTAAATCACTCGCCTTCGTCATCCACTTTAGCAACAAGGCTGTTTGTCACTAAGACTGAAACTATTAGTTCAACTGCCTCAGTTTTCTCACCCAAGCCTGGCAGGCTAAACATAATCTTGTTTTAGCCCTTGGTTCATAATTTTTTCCTCTATTCGCTCTATATTTCATCTATGAATTCACCTTGAAAATGACATTTCCATCATAATTACCTGATCCTATTCCCACTAAACAACAGGCCACTCAATCTCCCTTCCGGGCCACCACATTTTTTGATTTATCAGTGTTCTCTCTTTCGTACTAAGCCCCTCTCAAGATTTGCCTCATCTCCTCAGTGTTGACCCTTTGGTTTTGATCCAAACTTCAACCTCTCTTTCGTCTCTAGTCTTTGAATGTTTTGGATCCTTTTGTATCCATGCCCACCTCTCTCAGAACTGATTATTTAAATTCCTTCCATTAGGTTTGTCTTGTCAATACTGCACCAACCGCTGCCACTGGGCTATAAACATGCAGGAGCAATGTGTGGTTAAGTGCCTTGCTCAAGGCCACAACATGCTGCCTCAGCTGAGGCTTGAATTCGTGACCTTCAGATCGCTAGTCCAACGCCTTAACCACTCTGCCTCAGCACTGAAATGTTTCCAAACCATTTTTAACGTGATGTCAAGTTTGGGAGTCCTAACCAAATGAATGAAGACTTTATGCCTGCAAGTCTGATGGAAGCAGTGGCTTCCCTTAGTAACATTGGGAAACTCAGCAAGTCACTGCTCCACTATTGGATTCTGGTAATGGAACATATTGACAATACCTATTTCTTGGCACGTCCTGGACTGAAAAGGTATACATGGATCAATAGAGTTGACATGCAGCTGCTTATTAATTTCATCCCACACTTACTGTCTCTCATCAGTAGTTACCACTTCATATAAATAGTCAAGTATTATGTAAATGTACGATTTCTTTCGCTTCCTCAGCAAAATCCACCTATTGTATTGGGAGAGATACAATGGAATGAGTCACTTCTTATAAAAATCCATAAATTCACAGTATTATTCAACCCAATAAATTGACATCTGGAAAGTTTTGAATTGTACTATATAGACTCTTTCTTCAGTCGTTGAAGGATTTGTTCAGTCAATAGGAGAAGCATTGTTGTCTGTTCGCACTGAATGCAGGATTTGGTATTGCATGTACTCTGTATTTAGCATCAGAAATTTAGTGCTACAAAAGCCATTGGAGTTAATTTTTCAAGAGCCAGATGCAATGTGTATAAACTACAATATTGTGTATTTGCATTCAATGTCAATTTTCAGTGCTATTTTGCATTAAAAGATGTACGTATACATATTTGGAAATGGATTCAGATTTCTGATGCACTACTAGGCTTGAGCAACAGAGGGCGGTGCCTCACTAAATTACCCTTTTGGAATGAACACTTCAAAACGTAAGACTGTGAGGCAGGTGCAATCAGGCCAGGAGAGGAAATGAAAAAGCAAGGATTCATTTAAAAAGCAACCTTATGCAGATTGCTGTAGCTACATGCAAGGATAACATGATAAAAAAGCCAACTAAAATATTGACTTCCTGAATAAAGCTAAGGAAAATACAGTCCTATAGTGCAAATATGCCCTTTCTATTTTGGAATGCAAAGTCCAACTATGGATGTTAATGTTAATTCTTAACTGAATCTGTTGATCCTGCTGATAATATTTGAGCCTGTTCCTGTAGCACAGTGTTGAATTATTATTCGATCATTATTGGGTGTTGTGCCTTCACAGATGCACTGAGATGCAGTATTTGTATCCAAAGAGATAACGGTTTATTGGAAAGGCAGCAGGTTTAAGCTATATGCAGTTTTATTAGCTACCTCCTGTACCTAATAAAGTAGCTACCAAGTGCATGTTCGTGGTTTCTGCTGCTGTAACCCATCCACTTCAAGGTGCAATATCTTGTGCATTCGGAGATGGTCTTCTGCACACCACTGTTCTAACGAGTAGTTATTTGAGTTCGTCTCCTTCCTGTCAGCTTAAACCAGTCTGACCCTTCTCCTCTGACACCTTTCTTTAACAATGGAGTTTCACACACAGATCTGCGGCTCACTGGATGTTTTTCCTGTATCACACTGTTTTGTGTAAATTCTACAGACGGCTGTGCATGAAAATCCCAAAAGATCAGCAGTTTCTGAGATTCTCAAACCACCCTGTCTGGTGCCAACAATCATTCTATGGTCAGTCACTTCTATCACATTTCTTCCCCATTCTAATGTCTGGTCTGAACAAGAACTGAACGTCTTGACCTTGACTGCATGCGTTTATGCGTTGAGTTGCCACATTATTAGATATTTGCATTAACGACCAGGTACCTGTGCACCTAATAAGTGGCCACTGAATACATGCTGAGTTTTTGAAGTGGCAGACTGAATGTTCTGTGATATTGTTCCATTGCTGAACTACAGACATGTCACATGGTTCTCTTGCCAGATAAGATCATAATATGAACACAAGTGGATGCACTTTGAACGCAGTGTTCATGCTGAGGAATGCACAACACTATTCCACTTTTGCTAAGAACAGTGACATCAGTATACACATTTAATAACAGAGCTGTAAATATTATCGAGTAATTGTGTATCAGTGTTCTAGATCTCTTGACTTGTTTGACGTTGAATAAACTTTTCTCCCATAAACACTAGAGCCAACTTAAATGGCCAATTAATCTGCTAACTCACAAATACTTATGATGTAGAGCATGAGGAAATTTCCCTACAGTTAGCACTGAAGGACCAGAAGATGAAGGTCAGATATGTTGACGGGAACACAATATTACTGGAGAAAAACCTCCCGGGAGGGTGGAGAAGATGGCGCGACGGCAGCGTGTGCGACCACTTCGGTGATGATATCTGTTATCTGTCAAGTAGGGGACTGTGCACAATTCTGATTGGATGGAGACAGACATGACAGCATGGAGGAACATCTGGAAAATTTCTGAATTGCCCGCTTCGCTGCCGCTGCTATTGCCTGGTAACCGGAATCTCCGGAGTGGAAGGCCCCAAAATCCTCGGCTTTGCATGTTTCAGCGGCCGGGGAGAGGTCGAAGGCGCTCAGCAGAGGATGGCGCTCGTGAGGCTGTACCGGAGAGGCTGGTCGGAAGCTGGAAGTTTTTGGATGGATGGGCTCGGTATCGGCTGTGGTCGGCTGCTTCCAAGGTATCGGCAAGTTGACGGTGCCTAGAGGTTTATGGCAGGGAGTTTCTCCCTTTTGCCGCCTGCTATCGGGGACTCGGGAGTCGATCAACTTGGGACTTTGAGACTTTTTTTTACTGTGCCCATGGTCTGTTCTTCATCAAATTATGGTATTGCTTTGCATTGCTGTAACTATATGTTATAATTATGTGGTTCTGTCAGTGTTAGTCTTTGGTTTGTCCTGTTTTCTGTGATATCACTCTGGAGAAACATTGTATCATTTCTTAATGCATGTATACATTTCTAAATGACAATAAAAGAGGACTGAGTGTTCTCATAATCTAAAAATAGATAATAAGTCAGCAGGAGAGTAAACCTAGCAATCCTGTCTGACTGTGTACTCACTGCATCACATGCCTATGCTCTGAAAGGTCCCTGTTACATCAGGCTAATTTGCTGCATTCACACCCTGTGTACTCCTGGTTACAGTTTCAAAAAAACGATTGAGCACTCTACACTACCAATTTTGTCCTTTTGAATAATCAGATATGTGAGTCACCTGTATGCCTGATGAAAACTTTTGAGTGTGGTAGCAGGTAGCAAGCAGCCATCTTTGTGCCTTGCTGCCAGGTGGATCAAATATGCAAAGACTCGAGAGACTGCAGATGTTGAAATGTGGAGCAACACACAACACACTAGAGAAAAGTCAACTGTCCATTTCAATCTGAAACGTCACCTGTCTATTTGCCTCCATAGATGCTGCCTGACCTGCTGTGTTCCTCCAGCATTTTGTGCATTGAATTAAACACGTGTTGGGTGTTTCTTGCAGTGTTACTGAAGGAGCTGTAGAGACCTGTAAAATTAGACACAGCCTAAGTTTTTGGCAAGTGGGGTTTAAAACATAAATAGGGTTATAAATGGACTAACTTTATAAACATGAATTCAAGTAACACACACAAAATGCTGGAGGATTAAAGATAAAGCATTTTGGGCCAAGATCTTTCAAGAACAATTTTGCCTTGAAACGTCGACCCTTTATTCCTCTCTATAGGTACTACCTGATCTGCTGTTTTTTTTTGTATGTGTTATTCTGGATTTCCAGCATCTTCAGAATCTCTTGTGTTTAAAACATGAATTAAAACTGGATTCCTGCTCCAGTTGGTTGCACTGTGTACTAGGAATTATGAACTGCATTTTCTAATGAACATGACACATTTGGGCATTCAGAATAAAGGGATAAATGGCTTAGAAAGGGTAGATAGTCTGAACCTTCTTCCCAGGTGGGAATGGAAAATGTCAAATTGTTGAGGGTATAGGTCAAAGTTGAGAGAAGTAAGTTTAATGGAGATATGAGACAAGTTTTTTTTACACATAGTTGTAGGTGGCTGGATTGCACTGGGGGACAATTGGTCTGTTCCTGTAGTTTTCTACATTCTATGATAAAGTGCCACATAGTGTTTATTAAGTACATTTAGGGGGTTGCATGAAAATGGGGGTGGTATCGTGCTGGTGTGGACTGAGATTGGTGCATGGATATTGAATGGGGAGTAGAGGATGAAGATCACTTTCAGTTTGAAATTGGTATTGTGGACCCACCTCTTCAAACCACCTTGTACTGATTGGGCTGAGGAGAGTAATTGTCTATTTGTAAACCTGCTGATGATACAAGGCTGGGCACCCCACTCTGGATCTTTTTATTGCTAAATGCCGACGAGACATCAACCATCTTGACTTTTAACACTTCTCTCTCGACTTCTAACCTCACTATTTCTGAGCCTGCTGCCCTCCACCCACTTCGCACTAATCCTGACCTCACTATCAAACCCACAGATAAGAGGGGGTGTTGCAGTAGTCAGGCGGACTGGTTTCTACCTTGCTGAGGGCAGATAGCAAATTTCTGACCCGTCCTCTTACCTATCCCTTGAACAGAACCCTACTGAGGAGTACCAGGCCATTGTCACTCCCACCATCATTGACCTTATTAATTCTGGGGATCTTCCATCCTCGGTCAGCAACCTCTTATTTCCCCTACCCTGCACCTCCTGTTTCTACCTCCTACCCAAGATCCGCAAACCTCACTGTCCAAGTAGACCCACTGTTGCTGCCTGTTCCTGCCTGACTGAACTTGTGTCTGGATTCCTCGACTCTGTTTTATCCCCCTGGTTTAGTCCCTTCCTACCTATATCAACGACACTTCACATGCTCGTCGTAATTTCAATGATCTTACTCCTTTGACTTCTGCCACTTCCTTCAAATCCAAGGTGTAGCCACATGAACTCGCATGGGTCCGTCTTTGCCTGTATTTTTGTCGGCTATGTGGACCAGTCGACATTCCAACCCTTCACGAGCATTGCTCCCAACTCTTCCTGCACTACATTGACACTGCTTCCTGCACTCATGCTGAGTTCATCAATTTCATCAACCTTGCTTCCAACTTCCACCACACCCTGCCCTCAAATTTACTTGGTCAATTTCTGACACCTCTCTCCCCTTGCTCTCTGTTTCTGCTTCCATGTCTGGAGACAGTCTATCTACTGATATCTTTTATGAGCCCACTGACTTTCACAGCTATCTGGACTGTACATCTTCCTAATCTGTCACTTGTTACTTCTCTCAGTCTCTGCAGCATTGGCTCTCGGTGAGGCTTTTTATTGCAGAACAACTAAGATTTCAAAGAAAGGGGCTTCCCATCCTCCACCATCAACGCTGCCCTCACCTGCATCTCTTCCTTTTCACCCTCACCCCTTCCTCCCACCGCCACACCAGGGATAGGGTTCCTCTTTTCCTCAGCTAACACCCTACAAGCCTCCACATCCAGCACATAATTCTCAGTAACTTCTGCCATCTCCAGCAGGATCCTACCACCAAACACATCTTCTCCCACCCTCCCCCACTTTCTGCAGGGATCTATGTGATTCCCTTCTTCACTCGCCCCTCCCCACTGGTACTTATCCTTGCATGCGGAACAAGTGCCACACCTAGCCCAACATCTCCTCCCTCACTACCATTCAGGGCTCCAAACAGTCCTGCCTGGTGCGGGGACACTTCACCTGTGAGTCTGTGGGCCATCTACTGTCTCCAGCGATCCCAATGTGGTCTCCCGTATATCAATGAGACCTGACATAGATTTTGAGACCGCTTTGCCCACGCTCCATCTGCCAGAAAAATGGGATCTCCTGGTGGCCAACGACTTCAATTCTACTTCTAATTCCCATTCTGACATGTCAGTCCACGGCCTCCTCTATTGTCGCAATGAGGCCACACTCAGGTTGGAGGAGCAACACCTTATATTCCGCCTGGGTAGCCTCCAGCCTGATGGCATGAACATCAATTTCTCGAACTTCCGGTAATTGCCCTCCTCCCTGCCTCTTCTCCTTCACCATTCCCCAGAGACAAAAGGTTTTGCAACTGCTGGAAGTATCGAGGGAGTGCACACAAAATGATGGAGCAATTCAGCAAGTAATTCAGCATTTATTGAGGGAAATAAACAGTGGATATTTTGGGCTGAGATCCTCCACCTGGCTTGCTGAGTTCCTCCAGCATTTAGTATGCTTCGCTTAAAACACTAGAAGATTGAAAGATGTTGGTGTTCAGAGGGACCAAGGTGTCCTTTGTACACAAATTATTGAAAGGTTACCTGTAGATACAACTTGCAGTTGGGTTGGTAACTGGCATGTTAATCTATATAGTAGAATGATTTCATTTGCCCAATATATACAGGGCCCTGATGAGATCATGCTGGTAATGTGGTTACAGTAGGGCTGCCCCTATGTTATGAACAATATGGATAGTTTTCTGATTAGGCTGATACTGTTTAGAGTTTAGAAGGATGAGAAGTGATATTGAAGTCCACAAAATTCTTGGGGCAATTTTTCTCCCCTAAATAGAGTATCCAGAACTTGGAATCACAATTTTACAGTAAGGCCTACCAGTCAGGAATGGGGTGAGAAGATGTTTTCTTTTTGTTCATTGAATGATGAATCATAAAGTCACTGAGACAGTGATTCACACAGCACAGAAACAGGGCCTTTCCCCCAAACAGTCAAAGACTAGGACAAAAACTCCCACCTAATCTAGGCCCATTTGACCCAAATCCCCCCAAACCTTCCCAGTCTCGGCCTGAAATCTCGACTGTACTTTTTTTCCATAGATGCTGCCTGGCCTGCTGAGTTCCTCCAGCACTGTGTGTGTGTGTGTGTGTGTGTGTGTTGCTTGCAATCCATGTACCAGTCCAAATGTCTTTTAAATGCAGCTGATGTACCTGCCTCAAACATTTTCTCTGGCAGCTCATTCCATATACGGACCGCCCTCAGGGTAAAGAAGCTTTCCCTCAGGTTCCCATTAAAGCTCTCCCCTCTCACCCTAAAGCTATGTCCTCTTGTTCTTGATTTCCCCAACCCTGGGCAAATTGCTCTGTGCTTTCTCTCTCTCTAATGTTCTTTTTATGTTTTTTATTGATGAAATTATCAGTAATGAACAGGGCAGGATTGAGGGGTTTGATTGTTTCAGCAGCAGCAAATACAAATGAGCAAAAAGAAACTTTGGAGAATGTTCTTGTGAAGCCAAGAGTTGGATCTCTTTGGGGAGACGGCTAGGCAGTGGCAATTTGTTCCTTTGATTGATTTTTCTTCGCTTTGAGATGAGATTGTTTTGACCCAACTAGTAGTGTGCTGTCTACCATCAAGAAACTGGCATCCATCATTAAGGACCTTCATCGTCCAGTACTCTTCTCAGTACTACCATCAGGGAGGAGGTACAGGATCCTGAAGACACACACTCAGTGTTTTAGAACAGCTTCTTCCCCTCTGCCATCAGATTTCCGAATGGTCCATGAACACTATCTCACTATTTTGCTCTTCATGCCCTCCTTTAGCACTTCCTGCTTTTGAAAAAATTTTTATGTTGTTAATTGTAATATTTTTTAATGTATTGCATTGTATGCTGCTGCAAAATAACAAGTTTCACAACATACTAAACTGAATTCTGATTCTGGGTCACTAACCAATGAAGCAAATGAAACAGGTTCACCTCCCTAGTTGGACAAACTGGCCTTGACATCACAGTAACACTGAACAACTCACCACAGTGATGAGTCTGAGGGTCAGCCTCTCATAGTCCTGTAGCCTCTAGGTTCCCTGCGTTAGTTTGTATAAATTTCGGGCGCATCAGTTTTGAGCTACAGCACACGAATAGATAACTTGTGAAACGTGTTATCAAGGGAGGGCATATAAATAGTTCGAAAAAGCAATTAGCATCATTTCCAGCTAATTGGAAAAGAAGCTAATGGCTAGCAGATTCATCAAATGGCTGAGATTAATCAGAAATTGAGGTATCTATTGGGCCCAATGGCAAACATCTTTTTGAAGACCTGTGTTCCCATAGCAACAGCGTTTGGATATGGGAATAGAATGAGCTTCCTGAGGCTTTTCCAATTGCACAGTTGTTTAAGGTACTGATTAAACCTTGACTCGGTGGTGTCATAAGGTTGTATTCCAGCACTCCTTTGATGTACACAAGCTTGATTTTACAATTAATTTTGATTGAATTCTTAAACCCTATTGTTTGTTTAAGCCTTTTTGTTGGCTTTGTGGAACAATCTATGTTCCAAACCTATTCTGGTATCTGTCCCCCACTTTTCCTTCGCTACATCGACGACTCAATTGGCGCTGCTTCCTGCACACATGCTGAGCTCGTTGACTTCATTAACTTTGCCTCCAACTTTCACCCTGCCCTCAAGTTTACCTGGTCCATTTCCGACACCTCCCTCCCCTTCCTAGATCTTTCTGTCTCTATTTCTGGAGACAGCTTATCTACTGATGTCTACTATAAGCCTACTGACTCTCACAGCTATCTGGACTATTCCTCTTTTCACCCGTCTCTTACAAAAATGCCATCCCCTTCTCGCAAATCCTCCATCTCTGCCGCATCTGCTCTCAGGATAAGGCTTTTCATTCCAGGATGAGGGAGATGACCTCCTTTTTTAAAGAAAGGGGCTTCCCTTCCGCCACCATCAACTCTGCTCTCAAACGCATCTCTCCCATTTCACACACATCTGCTCTCACTCCATCCTCCTGTCACCCCACTAGGAATAGGGTTCCCCTGGTCCTCACCTACCACCCCACCAGCCTCCGGGTCCAACATATTATTCTCCGTAACTTCCGCCACCTCCAACGGGATCCCACCACTAAGCACATCTTTCCCTCCGCCGCCACCCCCCCCCCGCTTTTTGCAGGGATCGCTCCCTACGTGACTCCCTTGTCCATTTGTCATCCCCCCCATCCCTCCCCACTGATCTCCCTCCTGGCACTTATCCTTGTAAGTGGAACAAGTGCTACACATGCCCTTACACTTCCTCCCATACCACCATTCAGGGCCCCAGACAGTCCTTCCAGGTGAGGCGACACTTCATCTGTGAGTCGGCTGGGGTGATATACTGCGTCCGGTGCTCCCGATGTGGCCTTCTATGTATTGGCAAGACCCGACACAGATCGGGAGATCGTTTTGCTGAACACCTACGCTCTGTCCGCCAGAGAAAGCAGGATCTCCCAGTGGCCACACATTTTAATTCCACATCCCATTCCCATTCTGACATGTCTATCCAGGCCTCCTCTACCGTAAAGATGAATCCACACTCAGGTTGGAGGAACAACACCTTGTATTCCATCTGGGTAGCCTTCAACCTGATGGCATGAACATTGACTTCTGAAACTTCCGCTAATGCCCCACCTCCCCCTCGTACCCCATCTGTTATTTATTTATATACACATATTCTTTCTCTCTCTCTCCTTTTTCTCCCTCTGTCCCTCTGACTATACCCCTTGCCCCTCCTCTGGGTTCCCCCCCTCCCCCTTTTCCTTCTCCCTAGGCCTCCTGTCCCATGATCCTCTCATATCCCTTCTGCAAATCACCTGTCCAGCTCTTGGCTGCATCCCTCCCCCTCCTGTCTTCTAATATCATTTTGGATCCCCCTCCCCCTCCCACTTTCAAATCTCTTACTCGCTCTTCCTTCAGTTAGTCCTGACGAAGGGTCTCAGCCCGAAAAGTCGACTGTACCTCTTCCTATAGATGCTGCCTGGCCTGCTGCGTTCACCAGCAACTTTGATGTGTGTTGCTTGAATTTCCAGCATCTGCAGAATTCCTTGTGTTACATATCTTTTGTCCATTTGTCACTCATGGAGAAGCAGATCATCGTCAAGCTTGTGAGGCCTGGCAACCAGTCTCTAGTAGGTCTAGTAGAACTCTCTGTCAACAATGGTTTTACCACTTGCTTTACTCCCACACCCTTACAACCCCCTCAATTATCCCTGATAGCTGGGTCCCCATTATACTCTGTATTCAACCTCTTGAACTGATCTTAACCCTTCTGTACATGGCCCAGTGATCCCTTTTCCAAACCTAGGTCATACTTCTGGTCATCAAGTTCCACCTCTGAGCATCTCCTTTCTTCCCCCAGGCGGAACCCTAGATCTTCTTTGTTTTTACTGCAAAGATTTTTC
The DNA here is from genome assembly GCF_963921235.1 of Mobula hypostoma. NCBI lineage: Eukaryota > Metazoa > Chordata > Chondrichthyes > Myliobatiformes > Myliobatidae > Mobula > Mobula hypostoma. The sequence continues at coordinate 39,614,060 of NC_086109.1, forward strand.
CAGGTTTAAATATTATTCCATTGTGTGTAAGATTTTAGGGCTTGAGTTTTTCTGAACTATCCAGTGGAGAGACCTCTTTTGCCTGCTGCATTTAAACAGCATAATGTGCCTAAAATGTGTCATTCAGTATCTAAATTGCTTTAAAAGGCGTCACAATATTTTATTAGCTAGTTTTCCCTTGAAACTGAGGTAATTAATTTAGTAAGTCTGTATATATTGCTACTTAGTTCCATAAAATAGATGAACAGTGGTAATTTCCAAAATTGAATCAGTTACAAAGAGAACAATTTTGAAACTGTACTTTTATCAAAGATCACCAAAAATGCTTTCATTTGGAGGTTTTCTGATTCCTTTCATCATTACACATTCTTTGAATTGTAAAACTGGAGTTTTTGCCCATCAATCATTGAACTCTGTCCTTGAATATGCCCTCTAGTTTTTGTTGTTCCTTCCTTGTGAAAAAGACTGTGTGACCAGCTATCTGTACCCCTCATGATTTTATAGACCTCTCTAAGGTCATCCCTCTAACTCCTAAGTTCCAAGAGATGAAGCCCTAGCCTGTCCAAATTGTCCCTGTTGTTTAGGATCTTGAATCCTGGCAGCGTCCTTGTAAACCTTTGTGCTGTTTGCAGTTTTATGCTTTATTTCCTCTATCAGGGCAACCAAAACTGTACACGTACTCTAAATGTGGCCTCACCAACATATTGTAGAACTGCAATATAATGTGCCAGCTCCTCCACTCAATGCCCTGACTGATGGAGGCCAGTGTATCAAATGCCTTTTTCACCACACTGTCTACCTGTGACACTGCTTTTATTGAACAATATACTTGTATTCCTAGGTGCCTCTGTTCCACAGCGGTCTCCAAGGTCTGACCATTCACTGTAGAAGTTCTACTCTGGTCTGGCTTCATGAAATGTAACACATAATACTTACTTTAATTGACCACCAGTTGACAATCCTCCATCCAACTTACCTAGAGGATTAAAATTCTTCTTTACTGTTTCCTTTAATTATATTTACTGTATCTGAAGCAAATGCAAATGGATCACAAAACCTAGTAAATTGAATGAGTGCTGGTTTGTGGGAAATTTGAAAGAACTTTTGATTTTGGAAATAAGGAGGAACCTATAAAGTGGTCACTGAGTGTAGGCTGAATAAAAAAGAAAATAACTTCTTCCAGTAGCTTTTTGTCTGCTAGTCATTTGCCTCTAAAATGGCACATGGGGACTAAGTACCGTGATTGGATCAGGCAGGATTAGGAGGGTTGTGAAGAATGCATTTCAGAAGAGAGAGTTGGTGAAGATGATTCTTGGCTGAGCTCTGGTGAATGATTGTTAAGTTCCAAGTGCATTGTGTGAAGGGGAGAGTGTGTGAAATGGGGCTAATTTGCTGGATTGTTTGGGCAGATCCTTAATAAACTATGTTGCAGAAGGTGAGCAGACTTACACTGCAATAGCAGCACAGAGTAGAGCGAGGACTTTAAATGAGTGAATGCGAAAGTGTGGGTAAGTGTTGGCGGATTATTTTAGTCTGGGTCTGTTGTGTTTATACCAGGTTGAGACTTCACCTGTGTGTATGGGGCTGAGGGAGTGGAGAGGCCATTTGGCTTCAAGGCTGAGTAAGTATGATAGATAGTCTTGTAAGACTACAGAAAGTTGTGGAGGCTGCCCGTTGCATTATAGGCAAAGTCCTCCCCACCATTCAGTACATTTAAATAGTGCATTTCCACAAGAAAGCAGTGTCTATCATCAAAGAGTCCCCACCACCCAAGTTTTGTCCTCTTCTCACTACCATTGGGCAGGAGGTACAGAAGACTTGGGTGTCACACCACCAAGTTAAGGATCGGTTATTACACAGCCTTCAGGCTTCTGAACTATAGATAACTTCAATTGCCACTACTCTGAGCAGATTCTATGACCCACAGACTTACTTTCCAGGAGTCTTACCTTTTTTAAAATTTGCACAGTTGATCTGCTTTTGCACATTATTTATTTGTCAGTCTTTGTTTATGTAGTTTGTTGTTAATTTTATTGTATTTCTCTTTTCCTATAATTGCTTGCAAGACAATGAATCTCAAGGTCTATTTGGCAACGTACACTCAATGGTCACTTTATTGGGTACCTTCTGTACCTGATGAAGTGGGCACAGAGGGTATGTTTGTGGTCTTTTGCTGTTGTAGCTCATCCACCGAAAGGCTCAACGTGTTATGAATCCTGAGATGACCTTCTGCACAACACCTTTGGTGTGCATGTGGTATTTGAGTTACTGTCACCTTCCTCTCAGCTTGAACCAGTCTGGCCATTCTCCTCTGACCTCTCTCATGAACAAAGCATTTTTGCCCTTGAAATTGCCATTCACTGGATGTCGTACCAGAAAGATGAGAAAATCCAAGCTACACACACAAAATGCTGAAGGAACTCAGCAGGCCAGGCAGCATCTATGGAAGAGAGTAAACAGTCAACATTTTGGGCAAATGGTTCTCGAGACGTCAACTGCTTACTTTTTTCCACAGATGTTGCCTGACCTGCTAAGCTCCTCCAGCATTTTCTGTGTGTTCACTGGAAGTCTTTGTTTCTTGCACCATTTTGTGTAAACTCTAGAGACTGTTGTGTGTGAAAGTCCCAGGAGATCAGCAGTTTCTGAAATATTAAAACCACCCCGTCTGCCATGAAAAATTATTCCACAGTCAAAGTCACTTAGATCACATTTCTTCCCTATTCTGATGTTGGTCTAAACAACAACTAAAACTCTTGACCATGTCTGTGTGCTTTTATGTACTGAGTTGCTGCCACATGATTGACTGTTTAGATATTTGCATTAACCAGGTGTACGGGTGTACCTAATAAAATGGCCACTGAGTGTGTATGAACTCTGGTAATACATTTACTTTGAACTTGGAACTTTGAATATTTTTTAAAAACTACATCCCCTATGGGTAAATTTGACTTGTACAGTGATCTTCATAAATATGGTAAGGTTTGAAAGGTCTGTTTTTCTGCTCAATGATACAAGTCAATAAGAGAGTGTCTTGAGCAATTCTGTGTCTATGGGATTAAAGATGGGAAACATGCAGACGTGGGCTGATGAAGGTTTGAAGTGTAGCGGTAAACAGATGGTAGCAAACTAGGAATCTGTTCACACATTCTGATTATGGTGAAAGCTAATCACATGGAAAAGAAAACTGGGTTGAGTGTAAAACTAGCTGCAATCACCCATTTAACATTACCACTCAAGATGTTTTACACTTTCAGACTTACTTCCTCTGTGCCTTGCCTATCATAAACTGCACATTTTACTTCCCATGGTAAAATAGAACTTAAACTATATTTTCCCAGAACTCACTTTTGCAAACTATTCAATTGTTTTCCAAATCAAGAAATCCATTAACATTTTTACTGTTTATATAAAAGATTTTTGACTCAAAATCATAGATAAAGATAATCATAGATTAATTCATTGATTTTGGTATTTTACAATGAAGCAATTAAAATATGTCTTTTAATGCTTTGTATTAATATTTACTTTTCCCCAAAATTGTAAGGTTGTGTACAGTAGTTTTGCTCTGAGCTATGAACCTATGCCCTACATTGTCCACTGATGTAAGGGTTCATGACAAAGTCCTGGTAAACCTGGACCACATCAGATATGTTGTGAGCGACCTCAAATGAAGGCAAGTTCAGCAATGCCATTCGCCACCAATGTGCCAGTGTAACCTTTGGCTGGTCCTGGGAAAAAAGTGCATTGCAAGACCAAGACTTCAAACCAAACTCAAAAGTCAGGGTCAACAGGGTAGCAGTGACTCCTGCCTTCCTGTACATTTTTTGAGATGTAGACTATGTATCACAGAAGAAGGCAATGGCAAACCACTTCTGTAGAAAAATTAGCCAAGAGCAAACATGGTCATGGGGAGAGAAAAGAATAAAAACAACAGCGTGAAGGGAGTCTTCCCCACAGGCAACGATCAGATTAAAGACAGGTGGAAGACCATGATCGTCCATGTCATATGACATGGCACATTATGATGAGCTTATGTACAGCAGGCACCTTGAGGTACTGGATATATACCACAAGTGCTGTCTCTGTAAAATCCTCCAAGTTTGCTGGAAGGATAACTAAACCAATGTAGGCCTCCTCTCTCAGTGCAACACTTCTAGCACAGAAACCACTCTTACTCTCATTTAACTACATTGGACAGTCCAGGCTATTCGTATACCTTCTACCAAATTCCTGAACTTTATGAGCTTTTCTAAGCTCCACCATATTGTAGATTACCAGGCAGAGTTAAAGACTGTAAGATTTGCTCAACATTTTGTTGTGGAAGTGCAGCAGCCTAGTGATCTGAGAAAACCAGTTCCTGACCACCCAAAGTGGAGAACGAGCATTCAGATTGGCATTGAGAGCCACGAAGCCATGCATCAGGAGCCTTGCTTGAATGGCGGTAACGGATGCATCACCTCATAAACTACTCGCCTGCTTGCCCTGTCTCTCACCATCTGCAGAGTGTCTGGACTTACCACACTGACTGCATTAGCCACCCAGAAACCCAGAGTGGAAGTAAGTCATCCTCTGTTATGAAGGATTGTCTGAGATGACACCTTATATTCCGTCTGGGTAGCCTTCAACCTGATGGCATGAACATTGACTTCTCTAACTTCCATTAATGCCCCACCTCCCCTTCGTACCCCATCCTTTATTTATTTATTTTCTTTCTCTCTCTCTCTCTCTCTCTCTCTCTCTCTCTCCCTCCCCCTCCCTCCCCCCCCCTTTTTTCTCTCTTTTTTTTTCCCTCCCTCTGTCCCTCTCACTATAACTCCTTGCCCATCCTCTGGGCTCCCGTCCCCCTTTCTTTTCTCCATAGGCCTCCTGTCTCATGATCCTCTCCCTTCTCCAGCCTGGTATCCCTTTTGCCAATCAAATTTCCAGCTCTTAGCTCCATCCCTCCCCTTCCTGTCTTCTCCTATCATTTTGGATCTCCCCTTCCCCCTCCCACTTTCAAATCTCTTACTATCTCTGCTTTCAGTTAGTCCTGACGAAGGGTCTCGGCCCGAAACATCGACTGTACCTCTTCCTATAGATGCTGCCTGGCCTGCTGCGTTCACCAGCATTTTTTGTGTGTGTTGCTTGAATTTCCAGCATCTGCAGATTTCCTCGTGTTCATGAATATCAAATGTAGTTCTCTAAGTTGAAAGATGTACAAGAAATGGAGAACAGAATGTGTGTGAAATTGGGACCATTATCTTCCCTGGACAGCCTTCAGCATGAAAGCGATTTTATTTTCTCCAGAATTTAGTCACAAATTGGTGTTTAGTTAATTTCAAAAACATTGGATGTGTTTGTCTGAAAATGTGTAGAAAATCATGAGAATTCTGTTCACTAGTTTATAATAATGTATCTATGTAATTAAATCCCTTCTTGCTGACTAAATATGAGTAATGAAGTGAAGGTTTCCTGGAATGTAGGCAATACTCATCTAATTCTATACCCATTGACTGCCACAAGAGGGTGCTCAAGCACACATTCATGATGCAAATTTACACAGATGAGGATATCAGTAGGTAAATTACTGTGTTCATTTAACACAAAATGTTGTCTGCTTTAATGAACTTTTTAAACATGTGTTTAAATATCAAACAAATGAGCACATGAGCTCTACATTAACTATATTCCAGTATCTCTTAAAGAATGTGTTCTTACAATATTTCAGTTCAGGACCTGAAAGCAATCAATGGCTTACTGCTTGTTCAAGACCCAAGTTATATTTTCCTTTAACACTTCAGACCTACTGTTGGTGACCCATCCCATGTCAGTGGTTTCAATGACATAGTTACCATGAGATTGGATTAATAATCTTGCTATATATTGGGTAGCTAAGCTTTTTTCACCATAAATTGTAGGAGAGAATTCCAATTAGATTTGTGTTCATTTATTTATTCCATATACAATGAAACATAGAAAATAGGTGCAGGCGTAGGGCATTCGGCCCTTCGAGCCTGCACCGCCATTTATTATGATCATGGCTGATCATCCAACTCAGAACCCCACCCCAGCCCTCCCTCCATACCCCCTGATCCCTGTAGCCACAAGGGCCATATCTAACTCCCTCTTAAATATAGCCAATGAACTGGCCTCAACTGTTTCCTGTGGCAGAGAATTCCACAGATAGGTCAGTGAAAGGTATCATTCATGTTTGCAATCAGTACAACCTAGGGATGTGTTGGGGACAGCCCCTAGGCATCACCAAACATTGGAACACCACCATAGCGTGTCTAGAATGTTCAGCAGAACAACACTGAACACAGCGAGAAACAAAACAAAGCCCATTCTTCCTACTCAGGCAGTCCTCCAACCCCAAGACAGGCTGCCAGGCCTTCAGCAGATACGTGGATGATGAGTCTCTGACTTCCCCAGTGGCCTCCAAACTCGCAGACCCAGGCCTTCGGCCTTCGACTTTAACTTCTGGATTTCTGATTGACCTTTGGGTTTCGATCTTCAGTATCTACCCCAGGACTAGCCAGTGAAAAAACCCTGAACTCCAGGCCTTGAATTCTGGTCTCTGCGCCCCAGGAGGTCACTGGCTTTCGTATCCCCAGCTTGCATGGATATGCGGTCCCGGGACCAACCGACCGGGGGGTGGGGGGGGGCGCCCACTAGCTAACAGGTGGCCACCAGCCCTTGTCCTTGCTTGTGTTCTCATCCATAGGGCTTGTCAGCCTGACATCTAGGGGTGACCATTGTCCACGTCACTAGCTTTTGTGTGTGGAGTGAAAACCTAGATGCTGGATTTCTTTGCTCAAAGTGTTCATCACTGGCCTTCATGCACAGAGTGTACGCCTAGAGGCCAGATGTCCTTCATCACCCATCCTCGGCACTGGCTTTAAAATGCACAGAGTGTACGCCTAGAGGCCAGATGTCCTTCATCACCCATCCTCGGCACTGGCTTTAAAATGCACAGAGTGTACGCCTAGAGGCCAGATGTCCTTCATCACCCATCCTTGGCACTGGCTTTAAAATGCAGAGCTTCGAGCGGAGGTCTAGACTACAGCCTAATCTCTAACTCTCCCACATCCCTAAACCCTAACCTGACCTCTAACTCCCCTGACGTCTAACTCCCTTGACTGTCCTCAAAACCATCCCTACGAACTTAATAAAGCAACTAAATCTGAGTCATTCTGTCACAGAGACCACATTTCAGCACCAACTTGACTGGAAGTTTAGGATTTAATTAGGAATGTGAACATGCCTTCTGAAAGAAATCCTACAGACACTGTGTGGGCAGGAACAGGACTGTGAATCCTAGACCCGGAACACAAGAATGTGGGAGATGAAACAAATTTTTGATGAAGAGAACTGTGATATCAGTAAGGCAGAGCAGTGTTCCAGCACAGAGACAGACTGACCACACCGATTCAGACAGACAGCTAGCACACATACACTCATACATTCTTCCCTGCAAATTCTTCTCTAGTCTCCTCCCTTCATAATCATCTTCTTCCTGTAACTAGCCCTCCTCTCTGCTTTTTCTCTTCTCCTCATCACTTTGTTCTACCTTCTTTCTCCCTCATTGTCCCTTCTCCCCATCTCCCCTCTCCACAGTCTCTGTTCTCCCAACAACTCATTGTCTCTCCTCTCCCTCACTAACTTTTCTCCAAACCGCCCCCCCACATCACTGTCTCTCCTCTCCCTCACTGTCCCTTCTCCTCTCTTCACAGTCCCTCATCTCCCAACAGGTCCCTGTCTCTCCTCTCCCTCACCTGCCCAATCCTCCCCTCTGCAAGGGTCCTTAATGATAGATACCACTTTCTTGAGGCACTGCCTTTTGAAGGTATCCTCAAAATGGGGATATTTGTGCCTGCGAAGGAGGTGGCTGAGTCTAGATCGAATGCCTTCTATGATGCATCTGTAATAATTTAGATTAGATTAGATTATGAGGACACGCAGTCCTCTTTTATTGTTATTTAGTAATGCATGCATTAAGAAATGATACAATGTTCCTCCAGTGTGATATCACAGAAACACAAGACAGACCAAGACTGAAAAACTGACAAAAACCACATAATTATAACATATAGTTACAACAGTGCAAACAATACCATAACTTGATGAAGAGCAGACCATGGGCACGGTAAAAAAAAAGTCTCAAAGTTTCTGGAAAGTCCCATTATCTCACGTAGACGGTAGAAGGAAGAAAACTCTCCCTGCTATGAGCTTTCAGGACAGCAAACTTGCCGATGCAGCATCCTGGAAGCACCCAACCACAGTCCGACTCTGAGTCCGTCCGAAAACTTCGAGCATCTGACCAGCCCTCCGACACCAAGCACCGAGCACCATCTCTGCCGAGCGCTTCAACCCCAGCCCCGGCTGCCATCAATAGGCAAAGCCAAGGATTTGGGGCCTTCTCCTCTGGAGATTCTCGATCGCACAGTAGCAGCAGCAGCGAACCAGGCATTTCAGAAGTTCCTCCAGATGTTACTCCGTGTTTCTCACATCTGTCTCCATCAAATCAAAATTGTGCATGGCATCCTACTTACAAATATGATATCATTCACCGGAGAGGCTGTGCGCGCTGCGTTGCACCGCCATCTTCTCCTCCCTAGTTGGTGAGAGTCAAGGGGTACATGTTGAATTTCCTCAGCCTTCGGAGGAATTAGAGGTGCTGGTGTGCTCTGTTAGCCCTGTCATCTACATTGTTGGACCAGAATAGGCTGTTGGTGATACTTACACATAGGAACTTGAGCTCTCATCCATCGCCACCTCAGCACTGTTGGGCAGGTGCTCTGCCCTGCTTCACAACCTATTGGAACCACTGTTTAAGTTGGGTTGGGGGAAGCACGCATTCATGTTAGCTGTCAGAAGAGCCAAAGCAATTTCCTGATAGTTGCTGAAATGATTGCTGAGAAATCTTTTTCTCTACTTCAGTCCCAGGAGCTCAAGATTCATTCGCTTCCTTTCTAATTCTGTGGTTCTGAGGTAGTTGAGTTGTTCTGTGTGCAGTCCGCAGACTGTCATGGATGGGGCAGAAAGGAGGATCACTTGAAGGAACTTTCCTTAACCTGAAAACCTCACAAGGGAGTAAAAGCAAGAGAGTCAGAATCAGGGTTTATTATCACCAGCATGTGTTGTGAAACTTGTTAACTTATCAGCCGCAGTACAATGCAATACATCATAATATAGAAAGAAAGAAAAAATAAATCAATCAATTACAGTAAGTATTTCGATGTATAATAAATAGATTAAAAATAGTGCAAAAACAGAAGTAATATATATTAAAAATAAAGTAAGGTAGTGTTCATGGGTTCAGTAGCCTTTTAGGACATTAGGACTAATCAGCCCCTCAAGCCTGCCCTACCATTCAGATTTATTGTAGCTGATGTGTGTTCGAGCCCTCAACTCCTCACTCGCACCACTTTAACAGATCCTTCAGTAACTTGTCTACCTCTTTAAGTAACTCCAGTGGCCTACTCTTCCCAACCCTTCACAGTCGCCATTTTCCTTATGAAGCTCAGAGAAGCGTGACTGATTTGGGATCTGCTGCCAGCTAGGTGGTGTAGCTGGCCCAGCAAAGTTTGTTTTAACCTGAAGCTAAGAAAGTCTGCAGATGCCAGAACTTCAAGTTACACACGCACAAAATGCTGTGGAGGAACCCTGCAGGGCAGGCAGCGTCTATGGAAGAAAAGCAAACAGTCGATGCTATGGGACGAACCCCTTCATCAGGACTGGAAAAAAGATGAGAAGTTAGAGCAAGAAGATGGGGGGAGTGGAGGAAGTAGAAGATTGTAGGTGATAGGTGAAACCAGGAGGGGGGGTGAGGTAAAGAGGTGGAGAAGGGGAAATCTGATAGGTGAGGGTAGAACATCATGGAAGAAAGAGAATGGGGAGGAGCACCAGAGGGAGGTGATGGGGATGTAAGGAGATGAGATGAGAGAGGGAAATGGGAAATGGTGAAGGGGAGAACAATTACTGGAAGTTTGAGAAGTTGATGTTCATGCCGTCAGGTTGGATGCTACCCAGATGGAAACTAAGGTTATTGCTCCTCCAACCTGAGTGTGGCCTCATCACAGCAGTAGCGGAGGCCATGGAATGACATGTCAGAATGGGAATGGAAAGTAGAACTGAAGTGGATGGCCACCACGAGGTTCTGCTTTTTCTAGTGGAGCGGTCTCCCAATCTGTGTCAGATCTCACTGATATACAGGAGGCCACACCGGGAGCACCAGACAGAGTAGATGACCCCAACTGACTCACAAGTGAAGTGTAGCCTCACCTGGAAGGACTGTTTGGGGCCCTGAATGGTGAAGGAGGAGGTGTAGGACCTGTTCAGGTTGCATGATTACGGCCTTGATGCTGGGAGGTGTTGGCCTGGGAGGGGGCACAGACATCCTGCCTGTCTTGCAGTAATATTTTCCCAGTGTTCTGAGGTGTCTACTGTACATTCTCCAAGATTCACAAGCACACAGGAGATGGAGGTTGAGGAACTCATTATTTGTTAGACCATGAACTTGGGGCTGTTATGAGGTTTGGCCTTTCCTGCCCTTTTCTCTGTCAGCTTAAGGCTGCCCAGTGCAGTTGTGCCGAAGGGTCTCGGTCCGAAATGTCGACTGTACACTTTTCCATAGATGCTGCCTGGCCTGCTGAATTCCTCCAGCACTGTGTGTGTGTGTGTGTTGCTTGGATTTCCAGCATCTGCAGATTTTCTGTTGTTTGGCACTGGAAGGTGAGGTTAGTTTTGTTATCGAAGCCGCCCGTCACTGGAAGGTGGCTTGCAGCATGTAGAAAGTGCTTCACATGATTCAACATGTGTGAAGCAGCTTATATGTGCAATCATTTATCATGTTGAGTTATGGACGGTATTGGCCAATGTACCGGGGATAATTCAGATGTTCTTGTCAGAAAATGGGCCGTGGGATCTTTTGCACTATCTGAGGGAATTTAAGGCCTTGCCTCAAAGACGGTATCTCCTTAGATGGCATAGAAATGCTGGAATGGATGGTTATGCTCAAGTCTTTGGAGTGGGACTTGTTACAGGAAGATTTTGATTCTGAGGCATGAATGCTGCCATCTGACGCTTGACTGAAGAAAGGCTAAACCAATGAAAAAATTAATGCTTCTAAAAGTTTTTGACAAAAGGCAATTGTGTAAAGAAAATGGTTACAAATCTAAGAGCATAGTTCTTGCTTTTCATTCTCCTATTTGAAAGCCCATATTGTCTTTGTCCGGCAGATGTAAGGGATTTAGGTTGTCACATGGGAGATGCAGGAATGTTGACGGTATTGTATGTGGGTGATTGATTGGATAGAAACCACGACGATATTTCTGTGAGAATTTATAACTTTTCCCCTCTTGACGATTCGTTATAGTGCTCAGAAATCCATATGTACAGCAGATGGCCTTATTCACAGACCACAATAGACTGATGTGTTCTGTCAAAGCAATAACACTGGATTTTAATTTAATTATCTACTTAGATTTTTATGATTATTCTAGATTTACAGTAGTTTTGCAAACTGTGTGCAATTTAGATTTATAAAAAATACATTGTTCATTTCTTTCAAAGAAGAATGAAATATGACAGAATAACCAGCAGTGGTAAAGCAACTTAGCCTGGAAATTGGATTAGAGGCATGTGGTGTACTACGCTTTGCTTGTGCCTAATTGAGGTCACTAGAAAACAAATGGTTTTCAGCCATCCTTGCTTGAGGAGATCGCCGTCAAAGCTTCCTCCCACATAGGAGCACTGAATGATGACCTGCATGTTTACAGAAGGCAGCTGCCTGCAGAGCTTCGAGCCACTGTGTCATTCACCCACTGACCACTGGGGAGCGGCTCAGCTCAGTTAAAGATTACTTGCCATGTGGCACTGGGGGTGTTAAGAGACCTAAAAGGAATATTAGATTAGGGGTGCGGTGAAGATTGAGGTCGGTGGGGGGAATGGAGCAAAATGGAGTACCTCCCTCCTAATGGACTGCGTACTCCAGACTGTGTCCAGTGCCTCAAATGTGCAACTGTCTCTGAGAGGAATGGAAGTATCAGAGAACTTGATCACAGTGTTGTTTCTGCACTCCATGATGCAGACTTCTCAGTGATGCCTGTGTACAAAGGAGGAGCACAAAAACTTTAATGTAGGGAGTTAATGAACGTACAGTTGATGTCCCAGCAATGGCCCCTTATTTCAAGTATGCTTCCCAGCTATTTCTGTATGATTTGCCATTCCCTGCTTTCTAGTAAATGAACAATGAAGGTCATATCTACTAGATATAATTAATCCAAACCAGCACTAAAGTGAATTGCAATTTAAAATACCTGGTTAGAGTTCCCAGTGTGCAAGGTTTCACTCTCACATTCAGACTCAGGCTCAGATTAATTTCATTTAAAAACATAAGAAATAGGAGCAGGAAGTAGGCCATCTGGCCCAACAAGCCTGCTCCGCCATTCAATAAGATCATGGCTGATCTGGCCATGGTCTCATCTCCACCTACCTGCCTTTTCCCCATAACATTTAATTTCCCTAAAAAATCTATCCAAGCTTGTCTTAAATATATTTACTGAGGCAGCCTCCACTGTTTTACTAGGCAAAGAATTCCACAGATTCACCGCTCTCTGAGAAAAGTTGTTCCTCATCTCTGTCCTAAATCTACTCCCCCGAATCCTGGGGCTATGTCCCCTAGTTCTACCAGTGGAAACAACTTTCCTGCCTCTATCTTTCATAATTTTATATGTTTCCATAAGTTCTCCTCTCATTCTTCTGAATTCCGGTGAGTACAGTCCCAGGGCAATTCAATCTCTCCTCATAGTCTAACCCCCTCATCTCTGGAATCAATCTGGTGAACCTCCTCTGCACCACCTCCAAAGCCAGTATTCAAGTAAGGAGACCAGAAGCGCACGCGGTACTGCAGGTACGGCCTCACTAATGCCCTGCACAGTTGCAGCATAATCTCCCTTCTCTTAAATTCCATCCCTCTAGCAATGAAGGCCAACATTTGCCTTTATAGCCTGCTACACCTGCAAACCAACCTTTTGTGATTTGTTCACAAGCATTCCCAAGTCACTCTGCACAGCAGCATACTGCATTATTTTAACCATTCAAATAAAAATCTGATCTTACATTTTTCTTTCCAAAGTGGCTGACCTCACTTTTACCAACATTGTAATCCATTTGCCAGACCCTTGCTCACGCACTTAACCTATCTATTTCTCTCTGCAGTCTCTCTGTATCTTCTGTCCTTGCTTTTAACTAGAATATACTTATGTTGACCACCGTGAAAAATCTCTTTGAAAGTCTTCCGCTGTTCCTCGACAGTCCCACCATATAACCTATGATCCCAATCTACGCTAGCCAAATCCTCCCTCATCCCATTGTAGTCTCACAAACACAAGGAAATCTGCAGATGCTGGAAATTTAAGCAACACACATCAAAGTTGCTGGTGAATGCAGCAGGCCAGGCAGCATCTCTAGGAAGAGGTACAGTCGACGTTTCAGGCCGAGACCCTTCGTCCATTGTAGTCTTCATTGTTTAGCAATAATACACCGGTTTTAGATTGCACCATTGCACCTTCCATTTGTATCAGAAATTCAAACATACTATGATCACGCTTTCCAAGAGGATACTGAACTACAAGATCACTAATCTTATCTGCCTCATGCACAGGACCAGATCTAAGAAAGCGTGTTCCCTTGTAGGTTCAGAAACATGCTGTTCAAGAAAGCCATCACAGATACATCGTATGAAGTCCTCCTCAAGACTGCCTCAACCAACTTGATTCACCCAATCTATGTGCAAGGTAAAGTCCCCCATAATAACTGCTGTTCCATCCTTACATGCCTCAGATATTTCTCTGTTTGTTGCCTGTGCCATTGTATTGTCATTATTCGGTGGCTGATAGACAACTCCCACCAGTGATTTTTTTTTTTCCCTTTACTATTCCTAATTACTACGCAGATGAATTCAACATTCTGCTCCTTAGATCTTATATCATCTCTTACTATCGCCCTGATCTCATCTTTAAATAAGAGTGCTACCCCACCTCTCTTGCCTTCCTGCCTATCCTTCCATGTTACCTGATATCCTTGGATATTTAATTCCCAATCCTGTCCTCCCAGCAACCACGTCTCTGTAATGGCCACTAAATCATACCTGTTTGTACTGATTTGTGCTGCAAGTTCACTGACCTTATTTCGAATACTACGGGCATTCAAATAAAGTGCCCTTACACTTGTTGTGCTTTTAAAATCTTGTAATCTTTTACTCTTTTGCACTTGACTTTTCTTCACTTCACTCTTACTTTTCTCCTTTTTATCTTTTGTTTTTTTCCTTAGCTTTATCCACACTTCTTTATCAGGTGGGCTTTGTAACATACAGTAAATGCATCATTTGAGTTGGCAATCAACATGTCCTAAGGACGTGCTGGGGGCTGCCCACAAGTGTTACCACATACTGTATTCCAGCACCAACTTAGCATGCCCACAAAGCTCGACAGAATGACAGAGAACACAACAAGCAATGAAACAAGCTCTGTTCCTTCCTATCACCCACCCACCCACCCAGTCCTCCAACCCCAGGAAAAATTTCTAGGTATGGGTGCGAACAATTTAGTACTTTAACAAAATATTTGTGTGCAGAAAAGCAAATGGCATTTTTTTCTAATCCAATATCTAGACAAAAGATTCTTATCAGTAATTGAAGTTTAATATTTTAATACATCTGATGTTAGGAGAAAATTGTGGGACTATTTTATTACTAAGCATTGAGTTTAATGACTGTTTTGTTTTGTTGATGCCAGCTGCTGTATGAAATCTTTAAATTCCAAATGATTGGCAGGCTGGTTCAGCACCTGGGACCCCACAGCTGAGACTAAACACCCAGTGTCCATGTGCATACTAGTGTAAGGAGTGTCTTCTTTTATGTTACTGCTAAGGCTAATAAAATGGCTTCTTTGTTATGTTATAATAAAATAGCTTCTCTGTAATGTTAACTGCTGAGTTAACGGTAGCAGCTTGTTTGGGTTATAATTACTGATAACAGAAATTGTATTCATTTGCTAACCAATTGGGAAAGATGTTACTCTTTCTTGTGTGTCTGTAAGCTATTGTTTTCGCGGGCTTTGGGCAGAAGGCGCCATGGGGACAGAGAGAGGAGACGCGATGCTGTAAGCTGGGCGACGGAATGGATCCTGAGCAGGAGTCCGAGGCCCAGGGCCTTCGGCGAGGAGAGGAGTCAAGGACAGACTCGTGTGGAGCGTTTGGTCGACCACCGAGGGTGGTCCCATTCGAGGGTCGGTGGAGTTCGGAGTACATTGACTGGAGGAAAGGGAGACCCGGCTCTGTAAGAGCTCCAACGAATTACTTCTGCACAGAACTGATAGAGTTACTGACTTGGCGCCTTTATTGTATTTGTTTCTACTGACCCATCACCAAGAAATACTTATAAAGTGTAATCATTTAATCTCATATGGTGTACTGTCTGTTATTTGGCGTGTAGGGGTACATCACACAGCATCTACACCAACTTGATTACCCAGTCTGGCGGGGCCGAAGGCTGCTCCCCCTAGACGAAAGCAAGCTGAGCGAGCCTGAGGCTTACTGGGGGCTACACTAGCTTTTGCAAGATGGTACTGGTTAACCAACGGGAAGTTCTGCGGTCTATGTTCAAAACTTCAAAATATACCTTGTTTGAATTAATCCCACTGCAATCTGCAGCATGTAATTTCCTTTTAATTAATGTACTTTTAAATGGACTAAATGAACTGCAGATTTCTTGGTCTTCTGAAGGGTTTGGCGGACTCAACTCTCAAGCAAGCAGGTTTGTCACATTTAAGTGGATGAAGGATCATTGCCATAGTGGAAGTAAGGCGGGGTTGGGGGGAGGTGATTCCAAGACAGGCTGAAACACAGAGGAATAAGGTCCCCTCTACCCAACATCTTGTTAGCAAACGTACATTCGCTGGGGAACAAAATTGAGGGCCTGAGGGCAAGATTGCTGTATTGGAGGGAAATGAGAGATTGTCATGTTCTGTTTGACCGAGACATGGCCTTCTCCCAGTATGCTAGTTATGGCGGTCAGAATCGAAGGCCTCTTGGTTCACAGGATGGACCAAACTGCTGATTCAGAAATGGCAGAATGTGGTGGTGTATGTTTCGCGATAAACTCTCAGTGGCGCTCTGATGTGATGGTTTTTTTGAATGCGTGTTCCCCCGACCTTAACAGATAATGAGCAAATGCCTTCAATTCTATTTAGCTAGGGAGTTCTCATCCATGATCCCGTGAGTTTACGTACTGCCAGTGGCCCACTGTAAACAAGCATTTGAGCTTCTGCACAATGCTATCTCCAAACAAGAAGCAATCCATCCCAATGCATTTCAAATGATAGTTGTGGTCTTCAATTACCATCAGCAAATAACCTGTAGCACCAGAGGTCCCAAAACACTAGACCACCGTTATACTAATATAAGGAGTGCCTACCATTCCATGCCCAGAAAGCATTAGTTAAAATGACGACTTGGCTGTCCTTCTACCTGCATATGTGGTAACCTGCAGAACATGGTAACCTGCGGAACATGGTAACCTGCAGGACATGGTAACCTGCAGAACATGGTAACCTGCAGAACATGGTAACCTGCGGAACGTGGTAACCTGTAGAACATGGTAACCTGTAGAACATGGTAACCTGCGGAACATGGTAACCTGCGGAACATGGTAACCTGCAGGACATGGTAACCTGCAGAACATGGTAACCTGCGGAACATGGTAACCTGCAGGACATGGTAACCTGCAGAACATGGTAACCTGCGGAACATGGTAACCTGCGGAACATGGTAACCTGCAGGACATGGTAACCTGCAGAACATGGTAACCTGCGGAACATGGTAACCTGCAGGACATGGTAACCTGCAGGACATGGTAACCTGCGGAACACGGTAACCTGCGGAACGTGGTAACCTGCAGGACATGGTAACCTGCAGGACATGGTAATCTGCAGAACATGGTAACCTGCAGAACATGGTAACCTGCGGAACATGGTAACCTGCGGAACGTGGTAACCTGCGGAACATGGTAACCTGCCTCAATGACTGTTGTCCAGTAGCACTTACATCCAAGTGATCAAGAGCTTAGAAAGTTTGTTGATGGAACATATGCCTGAGAAGTCACTTGGATCCACCCTGATTTGTTCACAATAGATCCACAGCAGATACCATTTCTTTGGCTCTTCACTCAACCCTGGAACATCTGGACAGCAAGACACATACATCAGGATGTTCTTTATCAAATGCAGCTGGGCATTCAATTCCTATATATATATATAAGGCATCCGTTAGTCTTGCGAGACCATGGATCTGCGCCTGGAAAGTCTTCACTCTCCAGGGCGCAGGCCTGGGCAAGGTTGTATGGAAGACCAGCAGTTGCCCATGGTGCAAGTCTCCCTCTCCACGACACCAATGTTGTCCAAGCGAAGGGCATTAGGACCCATACAGCTTGGCACTAGTGTCGTCGCAGAGCAATGTGTGATTAAATGCCTTGCTCAAGAACACAACACGTTGCCTCGGCATTCAATACCATGATCCCCTTAAAACTAATCAATCAGCTCAATACCTCCCTGTGCAACTGGATCCTCAATTTCCTCACCTGCACACCCCAGGCAGTTCAGAATGGCAACATCTCCTCCACAATCTCCGTCAGCACAGGTGTACTACAAGACTGTGTGCTTAGCCCCCTGCTCTAATGGGTTTACACCTATAACTGTGTGGTTAAGCACAGCTCCAATGATATATTCAGATTTGCTGATGACACCACTGTCGTAGGCTGAATCAAAGGTGACAAATCAGCATGTAGGAGGGAGATTGGAAATCTGGCTGAGTAGTGCCTCAACAGCAACCTCTTACTCAACAATCAACTCCTTGGACTCAATGTCAGCAAGTCCAAGGAGTTGAATATTGACTTCAGAAGGAGGAAACTAGTGTCCATCAGCCAGTCCTTATCGGAGGATCAGAGGTGGAGAGGGTTAACAACTTTAGATTCCTCGGGGTTATCATTTTGTAGGACCTGTCCAGGCCCAGCATGTAAGCACAATTACAAAGTAAGTATGGAAGCGTCTCTACTTCTTTAGGAGTTTGTGAAGATTCGGCATGACAACTATAACTTTGATGAACTTCAAAGTTCAAAGTTCAAATGTGTACTGGAGAGTATATTGACTGGCTGCATCACAGCCTAGTATGGAAACATCAATGCCCCGAACAAAAAATTCCACATAAAGTAGTAGACATGGCCCAGACCATTGTGGGTAAAGCGCCCCCACCATTGAGCACATCGGCATGGAGCATTGTCGCAGCAAAGCAGCATCCACCGTCAGGAACTCCCACTCCCCAGGCCATGCCCTCTTCTCATTGCTACCATCAGAAAGAAGGTACAGGAGCCTCAGGACTTGCACCACCAGGTTCAGGAGCAGTTATAACCCCTCAACCATCCGGGTCTTGAACCAAAGGGAATAACTTCACTTGTCGCATCACTGAAATGTTTTGATAACCTATGGACTCACTTTCTAGGAGTCAATATTTAATGCTTATTTAATTAATATCATTATCTCTTTTTCTTATATTGCAGTCTGTTGTCTTTTGCAGACTGGTTGAATGCCCAAGTTGATACGGTCTTTCAATGAATCTGTTCTGGTTGTTATTCTATTATGGGTTTACTGAGTGTGCTCACAAAGAATGAATCTCCGGGTGGTATATGGTGACATATATGTACTTTGATAATAAATTTACTTGAATCTTTGAAATTTCTTCAGCTCAGCTTATGAATCAAAATCGGGGCAAGGGCGCTGGATATTTTCCCTTCCTGGTCTAAATTGCTGCTAAAATCAACTAACTCAGCACAAATGAGAGGATCATATCTCAAAAGTTGATTCGTACGTACCAGTTCATGGTCATGTTATCAACTGAACGGACAAACTGAATCAATAGCTGAGCTTTATTGAACAGTAGTGCAGGAAAAATATGTAGGGAACACATTTAGTTGATTTTAGATGGAAAATGACCTTGAATAAATGCACATGTTACACCCTTCAATGGATTTTCCTCAAAGTAAAACTTTTGCTGCCGGTATTGCACTATTTTCAGAAAAGCCAATCATTTGATAAAATACCTATCATTTGGTGCTTTGAAAAAGCTTTTTGTCTTCTGCAATGTTATGCAAATTAATTATGGATTACATGCATAATATGAATTTTAGATTCCTAATTTTCTCTTTGTACGTTTTATCATTTGTTCCTGTTATATTACATGCTGTCATCAATTGTTCCACTAGTAGTGAAAATAGTGAACAATTCTGGGAACAAGCATGCCAATCAAGAGAAGCAATTTACCTTTGAGCATTTCTTGGCAAGTTTTAAGTCTCTAACAAATGAAATCTTGTAGAGTTTTTTTAATTATTTCATCAAATATGATGAGCAGGAAATAAAACTACTGATGCTGTCATTCATGAAGATGATTTGCAGTGTGCTCATGCTTAGTACCATCATTCCTTGTGTTTTGATTGATTTCATCCTTATCAGCAAAATCAATAAGAGCCTCATCTGAGTTTGCTTCACTGGACAACATCCACTTGTAAAATATGCTACATGCAGTAGCTGGTTCAGATCTGTTTGTACACTCACAATTTCCTAAATCTGGTGCTCCTCATTTCCTCATCAAAGTAAATGACAGCATTTTCTTCTTCTACTGTTATTGAATGCTTCATTAAAATAAAACTCGGTCCTGGTGCGCTAAGGTTCCCCAAAACCATTACAAATTAAGGAATGTTCTGCTCTAAACAGGTATGCTTTTGCTGATAAAAATCCAGTTTGAGTGTTGATATGATGAAAAATTGGGTGCTTGCATTAGACAATGTTCCTGGACCATGCCTGGCAGTAATGGTCAATCCTCATCGTCGTTCATCCAATAAGAAACACACCCAAAGGCAGATTTTCACAGGACTGAGCTGCAGTTTGGGAATTGCTTTTTGACTTTGGAGTTGTATTGCTGTCGGGAATGGTAGTGGTAGTGCAAGTGTTAGCTAAGTTTACTTGTTGCTTCATAATGTCCATCGGTTCTTTTGTATTGCTGTTCAGTCAGGCAAGTAACAGAGGTAGAGCTGCCAAATAAATGTCCTTTATTAAAGGTGATCAATGCTCAACTACCATGGTAACTAGTACATAAGTGAATAAAATGACATGTCAAATGATCAATTGCTCTATAACATTCACACTTGATTATAGTATTGCTTCCCCCTTAAAAAGAACAAACTCGTGCCAGACAGCAACTATATTAATACACTTATTAAACTACTCATTCCCTAAACTACAAGAAGCTGAGCGTAAAATCTCCACAGTATTTACTCCCACTATTACTAATTTTAAAGGATCACCTTTCCAATCAGTTTCAGAGATGACTTTTCTCATATTGCATACAGTTTTTAGGAATACGCAGTTTCCACTATACCCCTAAAAACTATCACTTCTAATTAATACTAAACATCTTCATTATTTTGTACTCATCCTGTCTTGTCTCTTCTGTGGAGGGAAAGGGAAGGTCAATGTTTTGGGGAGAGGCTCTAGTCCAGGCTCTCAATCTGAAACTTTGACCACTCCTTTGTCTCCATGGATGCTGCTCGGCTCACTGAGTTATTTCAGCAGTTTGTGTTTATTCCAGCTTCCAGATCTTGTCTTCCATATTGGCTTCCATGAACACAGAATTGTTTTCACTTCCCCATTGTCTCTTTGTAAAATTAAAGCTGTTGATTTGTTATTTCCTCTCTGGATTGTTTCCAGTGCCTGCTGTTTAGCCATTACTGCTTTCACCTCGTTAGATGCATCTTGGCTACTTTGTACTCTGTTCAGTTCCAGCCTGGTGTAACATTATTTATGAGATCCTCACAATTCTCCTTGTGGCACCTGGAATTCTTGGCTTGTTTGATTCCGTACTCTGCCATTCCACTGTACAATGGCCTCCACAGATACTTCTACCCAAAAATATCACTGCTTTTCTCCTGCAGTATTTGTTATACTTGCTGCCCTGCAGCGATGAAAAGAAGTGTGCAATTCTAACTGGCATCCAGCAAATGCATACCTTTAAAGAAAAAGCCACTAATATTCTAAAAAGTTCCATTCGCTGATGTTATTAATGTGTACCATTCCCATGATTGAGTATGCCACTTTTTCTATTCAGCACCATACAATTTCACCTCGGCTTTTGACTTGTGTCACTTGCCATTTATTTTGCTGGTAGCTTTTGTACTCATTGGGTTAATTTCTAGATTTCATCCTGTAGACTCGATATTTCTCTTTTTATATGGTCCAAACTTTATTCTCCCCTTTTAAATGTGCTGTTGTCAAATGCCACTGGGTGGCTACATATTCAGAGTAATGTGTCACCATATACTCCCTTGAGATTTATTTTCTTGCAGGCATTCACAGTTTAACAAAGAAATACAATAGAATGAATATTTTAAAAACTACGAAGACTGACAACCAACGTACAAAAGAAGAGAAACATATATCTCAATCTCTGCACCTATAACGAGTGACTTCTATATTAACTATACTCTCAGCCCAAAATATACCTTTTCTTACCTTTTAGACAGTGAAACAGTGCCAACAGTTTCTTGTGCAGCACAATAACCTATTAAGACTGGCATAGCCTGAAAACTACAGACTTCTTGGTGCCTCCGAAGTCCATCTAATCAATTCTCCCCAAAGGTTGATTGACTCCTGGATTTCATCACTGCAGAATGCTTCGATTCTCTCAAACATGCATGACATGCAGACCCTCAAGCTGAGTGACTCAATCCAGGTGATATCCATGATGACTGCTGTATGCCTTAGGCTGGTAACCATGATAGGTAAACAGACCCAGCTGTTCATGCTGGCAACTCAATCTCATAACGTGGAGGCTTCCTACTGTACATGTGCTTATTACCATTTTACTCTGCATTAAAATAAAGTGTTGGGGTATTCCCAGCACATACTCTGGTCTGTATCAGAATAGTTTTGTGGTGTATTGATGAATTTATTGATATGATGGCTTTCAATGTACTGTTATTATCTGGGATTTCTGGTCTGCAGTAAAGTCCATTAAACATGTCCAATTCCACTTTTTCTCTCAGATTTCAATGCATGGCTTGAACCCAAAAGGAACTGTTCTAACTCTTCGAAATTCAAAGTAAATTAATTATCGAAGTAATTTATATCATTGTATAAAACTCTAAGATTCAATTCCTTACAGGAATACAATAAACAATAGAATCAATGAAAGAACACATCCAAAAGTAAAGATAAACAACAAGTGGGCAAAAGAAAGGAAATTGTGCAAATACAAACAAATAAAATAAATAAATATAGAGAACATGAAATGAGGAGTCCTTGAAAGTGAGTTCACGGGTTGTGGGAACTGTGCAGTGACGGGGTAAGTGAAGTTATCCTGCTTGGTTCAAGAGTCTGATGATTGAGGGCTGATCCTGGTGGGGTGGGTCCTGAGGCTCCTGTACGTTCTTGCTGATAGCAGCAGCGAGAAGAGAGCACGGACTGGATGGTGGATGCTCCTTTCCTGTGACATCATGCCTTGTAGATATGCTCCGTGGTGGGGAAGGTTTTACCTATGGTGTACTGAATCCTGTCCAGGACTTTTCATAGGATTTTCTGTTCAAGGGCATTAGTATTTCTGTACCAGGCCATAATGAAGCCAGTACTCTCCTTCACACATCTCTAGAAGTTTGTCAAAGTTTTAGATGTCATGCCAAATCTTTGCAAAGTCCTGAGGCAGTAGAGGCACTGCTGTGCTTTCTTTCTAATGGCTCTTAAGTGCTAGACCCAAAACAATCCTCTGGTGATAACACTGAGGAAAGGGAGGTTGCTGCCCCTCTGCCCCTCTGTTCCCCTGATGACAACTGGCTCATGGACGTCTGGTTTCCTCTTCCTGAAGTCAATGATCAGCTGCTTGGTCTTGCTGACATTGTGTGAATAGTCGTTGTTGGTGTGGCACCATTCAGCCAGATTTTTCAATCTCCCTCCTATATGCTAATTTGTCACCACCTTTGATTTGGCCAACAACAATGGTGCAATCTGCAAACTTAGATATGGCAATGGAGCTCTGCTTAGCCTCACATAAGTGTAAATAAGTGTAAAGTGAGTAAAGCAGGGGGCTAAGCACACACTCTTATGCTGCCCCTGGTCTGATGGAGATTGTGGAGGAGATGTTGTTGTCAATCCAAACTGACTGGGGTCTGCAAGTGGGAAAATCGGAGATCCAATTGCACAAGGAGGTACTGAGGCCAAGGTCTTGAAGCTTATTGATTAGTTTTGAGGAGATGAGTGCTGAGCGGTAGTTGAAGAAGAGCATCCTGATGTATGGATCTTCACTGTCTAGAGTTCCAGAGTTGAGTGAACAGCCAACGAAATGGCATTTGCCGTGGACCTTTTGTGACAGTAAGCAAATTGGAGTGGATCCAAGTCATTTCTCAGGCAAGAGTTGATATGTTTCATCACCATCCTCTCAAAGCACTTCATCACAGTGAACGTAAGTGCTACTGGATGATCTCCCCCTCCCCCTCCCACTTTCAAATCTCTTACTAGCTCTTCTTTCAGTTAGTCCTGACCAAAGATCTCAGCCGGAAACATCGACTGTAGCTCTTCCTAGAGATGCTGCCTGGCCTGCTGCGTTCACCAGCAACTTTGATGTGTGTTGCTTGAAATTCCAGCATCTGCAGAATTCCTGGTGATAGTTGTTGAGGCAGGTGACTATGTTTTTCTCAGGCACCGGTACAATAGAAACCTGCTTAAATAAAGTGGATATTCAGGACTGCCGAAGCTAGAGGTTGAAGCTATCGGTGAACACTCCAGCCAGTTGATCAGCACAAGTCTTTAGTACTCAGGTACCCCATCTGGGTCGGATGCTTTCCTTGGGTTCACCCCCTGAAGGATGCTCTCATGTTGGCCTCAGAAACTGAAATCACAGAGTCATCGGAGACCATGGGAGTTTATGAAGGTTCGCCTATGCTTTGATGGTCAAAACAAGCATAGGAGCCATTTACTTCATCTGGGAGTGAAGCCTTGTTTGTCATCTAGATTAGATTAGATTCGATTCAACTTTATTGTTATTGTGCCGAGCACAGATACAAAGCTAATGAAATGCATTTAGCATCTGACCAGAAATGCAAAGAATAGTGTTATTTACAAAATAACTGCAAATAAAAAGGTGCTACAGCACACAAATATAAAAGTACTGAGACAGTACAATACGGATGCAATACTGCTTAGCGCTGTGATGTGAGGTTCAGCAGGGTCACAGCCTCAGGGAAGAAGCTCTTCCTGTGCCCGCTGGTGCGGGAGCGGAGGCTCCTGTAGCGCAAACCTATGTCATTTGGTTTCATTTTGTAGGGGGTGATAGCATTTAAGCCCTGCCACAGCTGTCGAGCATCCTTCAGTGGTTCAAGTTTGATCCAGAATTGCTACTTCGCAGATGAGATTGCTTTCCTGATATCATAACTGGACATCTTGTATCGTACTTGGTCTTCTAAGTAACTCTTCTACGTATTTGCCCTGTTGCAAACAAAAACCATTCTCTTTACCAGGAGCTGCCTAGTTGGAGAATTTTCATGTCCATTAGTAATTCTTATTCTGGTTAGTTGAAGTACTAGGGCATTTTGATTGGGTGCTCTCATATTTATCAAAATACTTTCCACGTGGTGCTTTTTCTTTTGGGGGTACGTTTGCAGTTTGATTTGTGATTCCATTCAAATTATCTAATGGCGGAAAGACATTTCTGAAGCCTCTTTAAATAATAGTGAATCAAATATAATAGGACGTGTATAGTTGGGAATTGTGAGAATTATTAGGTGTCCCTTTAATTATGTCCAGTTATTGTAGAGATTTGCTTGCGGCCTATATTAGTGTTCAACCTTTAGTTGTAAAAGTATGGTGTCTATTAAGCACACCAGATGTGAAGATGACTTGCCTGTTTGCATCGTGCTAGGTCTAGTTTTTACGCTCCTTAGAGGTTTAGTAAGCTCAATTTATAAGGCTTGCTCTTGTGATGTGCACGATTTCCTGGAATCTGCTTTCATTTAATATGGTTACAGTTATTTAAATCTCTGTATCTCATTTAGGTCTCTGCATACAGTTCAGGAAATGTGTTGATTGTCCATCGTTTCCGATGATTATGTTTGTCTGTGCAGCTGATCAATTGTGCGCTCTGAGGTGGCTCTGCAGTCCGATTCTAGAAAGGTGTGCGCGTTGACAGTGAGGACAGGTAACCTGATGTGGCAAGTTTTCTTCTCTCGATCAGCAGCCAGATCTGTACGGTGACGATTCTTGAAGTTGTTGGAGGCGCGCCTTACCAAGGTACACCATCCAGTCCGGTGCTGAACCCTCCATTCAAGCTGCTCAGGTGCAAAGTCAGCATGTGCAAGGTTGGCTTTCGCACAGTCCTTGAAACTCTTACAAGGTCGCCACCTATCTCTTCTTCCTTGAGACAGCTTTCCATATAGCAATTGTCTGGGTACCCTGGAATCATCCATGCGTATAACTTGCCCTGTCCAGCGAAGCGGGGCTTGCAGGATCATCGCTTCTATACTTGTGCTCTCTGCTCTTTCAAGGACTTCCAGGTTGGTGACACGGTCTTGCCAAGGGATGCATACAGTTTGGAAAATGTACCTAATGAGAAAAGGTCAGAGAAGATTCACCAGAGCAATGAATCAAAATGGTTGAATTGATGAGTTTCCTCACCTAATCCTGTAGATGATTAAGAAAATATGTGAATTAGATAGTCAGGATGATAGTAGCTTTTAATTGTATCTTCTGGTGATTTAATGCTACATTTTGTGTCAGATTATAAGGCTAATTGGAACATGCTACTCTCCCCACAAAAGCTGTTGATGCAAAGTCAATTAAACATGGAAAACTGCATGATAGATTTCTGATGGCAACAGAATCAGAATCAGGTCTAATATCACTGGCATATGCCATGAAATTTGTTGATTTTCCAGTAGCAGTACAATGCAGTACATAATAGAGGGAAAAAAATTGTGAATTACAGTAAATTCATAATAGTTAAATTAACTAAGTAATGCAATAGTAGAAATAAAAGAAGTAGTGAGAAAGTGTTCAAGGGTTCAATGTCTATTCAGAAATTGGATGGCAAGGGAGAAGAGCTGTTCCTGAATTGCTGAGTGTGTGCCTTCAGGCTTCTATACCTCCTTCCTGATGGTAACAATAAGAACAAGGCATGACCTGGGTGATGGGGTCCTTAATGATGGATGCCACCTTTTTGAGACATCGCTCCTTGAAGATGTCCTGGATTCCATGGAGGCTAGTGCTCATGATGGAGCTAACTAAGTTTACAACTCTCTGCAGCTGACTTCGATCCTGTGCAGTAGACACCCCCCCCCCACCCGCCATATCAGACAGTGATGCAGCCAGTTAGAATGCTCTCCATAGTACATCTGTAGACATTTTCAAGTGTTTTTGGTGACATACCAAATCTTTGTAATCTCCTAATAAAATACAGCCACTGTCATGTCTTCTTTGTAGCTGCATTGGTATGTTGTCCTGGTTGGGTTCTCTGAGATATTGACGCCCAGGAACTTGAAATTGCTTACTCTTCCCACTTCTGATTCCTCTGAGGACTGGTGTGTGTGCCCTTATCTTATTCTTTCTGAAGTCCACAATCAGTTCTTTTGTCACTGACTTTGAGTGTACGGCTATTGCTGCGACACCAGTCAATTAGCTGATATACCTTACTCCTGTATGCCCTCTTGTTACCAAATTCTGCCAAAAATGGTTGTATTGTCAGCAAATTTATGGATGACGTTTGAGCCACACAGTCATGGGTATAGAGAGAGTAGAGCAGTAGGCTAAGCACTAGTGTTTATTGTCAGCGAGGTGGAGATGTTGTTTTTGATCTGCACAGATTGTGGTCTACTGCTTAGGAAGTTGAGGATCCAGTTGTGGAGGGAGTTACAGAGGCCCAGGTTCTGGAGCTTTTTGATCAGAACTGTAGGAATGATTGTGTTGAATACTGAGCTGTAGTCAATAAACACCATCCTGACATAGGTATTTGTATTGTCCAGATGATCCAAGGCCACTTGAAGAGCCAATAAGTTTGTGTCCACTGTAAACCTGTTGTGCGATAGGCAAATTGAAGTGGGTCCAGGTCTTTAGTGAGACAGGAGTTAATGGTAACCGAACCATGAGGGGAAATAGAATTAGAATTGTAGTTGTTGTTTTATTTAATTGGAAGGAAGGATGAGCTTGAGTTAGACGAAGGGGTAATTTCTTCCTGTATGTACTTTTAGTGGTGATAAGCTTTCCTGGAAGAACATTAACTACGGTAATTATAATTCTCTGATTTTGCAGCTTATTATACAAATGTACATTGCACTAAAGTAAAAGAATGCCATCTTGCAATTTATAAGGCCTTCTGTTTGACAGAGTCGACCATGGACATTGCATCCTAACTGTTTACATGATATGCAAGTCAGGGCAGTGCGATTTGGAGAGCGAGCTGTTGCCCATGCAGCACTCTCCCCTCTCCACACAGCTGATATATCCAAAGGAATGGCAGAAACTGATATAGTTTGGCTCCAGTGGTGTCACAGGAGTTGCCAGTCAGTGTTGAATTCAATATAGGATTGCCTTAGGGGCTCCAGCTCTGGATTTTCCCTTGCAGGTTTATTCCCAAAGCCTCCCCTTTGAGTGGGTATAGCTGCAAGCCAGCAGAGGTTTAAGATCAAAGTTTTCCTTCTCCTAAATGAGCTGGCAACCATGGTTGATGCGTCCCATCTGTCAGAAGCAACTGGCTTTAAGGCACCGGTAACCCACCTTTGCCCTTTCTCCAGTCAGTAAAAAACGGTTCTGTCGGGCTTAGTAGCTAAGCCACACGTGACGGCCAGGAACTAGAGCAGGCTGTCAGAGGCTAGTTGACATGCACGCCATTGGGAGCATTTTAATAGGTAGTGGGAGCTTGTCCCCAACCTCCCCAGCTATGACAACCTTAAGGAGCCACCTTGCAATTATATAAAAAAATATTAGACCAGGATAAAAATACCAGCAATATATTATCCAGAATTAATCATGTAGATGGAATTTATTGGTGCAATTATTTTCTTAAAAGCAATAAGCATTGGAGATTTTCCAACAGCATGTTTTGTTTAACATTGTGAAGTGAACTGCACAGGCTATACTTATGTTCAGCACATTTTGTCTCGCAAATGAAAATGCTGTTCTTGTTCAGAATAGAAATTATTCTCAGCGGTTATGTCACGTGAAGAATTTGATAACAGATGTTTTATAGTTATTTGATTTCACTGCGCATTTTGCTGTCATTCTTTTTCTTTATTTGAATTTGTGTATTTTCTTGCTCAGCTTTTCTCAGCATCTTTTGTCAAACTCCTTCCAGATTCTTTTTGTTCAGAAGCTGTAATTCTTTCTCGGCATTCTTTCTACCAAGTTGCTTGTAGCAAATCGTACTTGCAGTTCCTAGGGCTTTCAGATCTGTCGTCATCACTACTCTCCCTAGGAACCTCACACCTGACCCATCTGTTTTTGGGTCTGCTCCAGAATTGAAGCTCACCACTGTGACAACGAGTATGTCAGTTCTTATTTCTACATTCATTAATTTTCTACTCCTCCACTGTGTTTAGTTAGTCCTCATATATACTAGAAATTAGCACAATTGTTGGAAATCATTATCCTTGTTCTTCTCTAGATGATTTCAGTCATCACACCATTGATTTTACCACCCTCTTCCAGCACCTCTCCTTGGTTATCTAGCTCAGAACCTTTCCTTGTTCCATTCTTTTATATCACATATTTGCCACAGAATAATCATGGCTTACATTCTCACTCTTACTCCATTTGCTCCTGGGATAACCATGTATTAGGCATACTGACTCATAGACATATGAGGTGACATTCAGCACAAAGCTGGACACCACTTCGGTGATTTTAATTAACGGTACCCAGTTTCTGTCTTTGGCACCTTCCTGTTTATCATTGGCATGCTGCCCTAGACATCTGGATGCAGTGTGTTGGGGACCACATTTGGCAAATGACACCCAGATCTAACTCCCCATCAATTTCACTTGACATCTCCACTGTCTCCAATATTTTTTCACATGCGGACGTCAAACATCTAACAAGGATTCATCAGGGCATTCCCTCTCCAAAATAGTGCTGAGGTTGACGTGATTGTATTTATTCCCAGAGACGGTCTTTGATACCCAGTCATCCATTCCATCCTCTTCCAGCAGTTTTCTGAGACTGAATTGGGTTCTTCTCATCTTTGACTCACATTTGGCCCTGACATGAGCTTTTCCTCAATTACCATGACTACAACGCCCAACCCATAATTCTGTGTAGCTCACGCTATGCTTCAGTTCATCCAGCATTGTTGAAATGGATTTTATAGTTTCTAGATTTGATGTTTTACTGGACGGCCGCTAATCATCCACACCCCATCTGTGTGAATGCAAACAAAATGTTGCTGCTCTTATTCCTATTGGTGGGCAGGGTCTGATTTCATATACATGTTGATGCCATCTTAAAGGCCATGTGCTAATTTTAGTGCTTGTACATTAAGCTTTTGTATTTGATCTTCAAACACAGACTTGCATATCCGAACCATAAGTTCCATTCCCCACTCCAGCTATTTCCTCAGGCTGAGTTAGAATATTGGAGAATTGGTATTCTCTTTGAGCCTGAGAGCACACAGACTCACACGAGTTTTCAATTTAGTCCAATTTTTTTGACCAATTTCTCCTACGTGTTTCTTGTTACTCCTGTGAAATGCCTGAAGCTGTTACAAAATTGCAAGTTGTTGTTGTTTCCAAGTAGCAATGTGCCCCAGGACAATGTTTTAATATGTCCATGCATTGAAAAATGAAAGATTTTGTTGAATACACAGACTTTGCTGAAGAATTGTCAGTAGTATATCAGGATTTAAACTCTTGATATATCAAAATTATGTTCATAAACATGAAGTTTGTGTATTTAATATTTCAGTAATATTTGAGTAATATGGTAAATATATTGTTTGATTAAACATACTTTGTTGTTTAAATGGTTCATTATGGGTTATATGTAAAAGTAAATGCATAGCATACCTTATCATGCCACCATGTCTTGCTACAGTAAAAACAAACATACACAAGTTATCTCCCGGCTCCCTTGTTTTACGTTTTGGAGTTACAGAACATAACACTTGTCTTTAATGTTACACACTGAGCGAAGTGGTGCTCTGCAAAAGGGAAGAGGCTGTAGTAAATGGCCTTGAAATTATATTGTGCAGCACAGTGTTTGAACTTCCAAGAAAAAAATCCCATTCACTGAAGTTGGGAATTACATGGATTGCGAAGCTAGTGGCTTTGCTTCGGGGTCCTCGATGCACTAGGTATGCCAACTCATAGACATGCAAAGTGGCATATAATACACGTCTGGGCATTGCTTCTGTGATCTTTGTTCATGTGCTTGTCTGCCATGCAGGTGGTGAGGAACACAGCACAATAACTGCCCATCGGGTTAGGTCTTCATTATTGTACTTACGGGGCACCTGTCTGAGCCGCTCTCAATCTATGGTATCAATTGGAGCAAGTTTAACTTGAAAATGTGCCCCTCATGGTCCATATGGTGTGTCTTGTTTGGATTTCCCAATTCACCTTCTCCCTCCTCCTCCTGGTTGACCTACAGATTCAAACCTGGACCCTGTTTTCATCCAGTAAACCCAATAGGACTGAACACAATTACCCAATCCTGTAATTCCCAGTTGTTTTTGCCCATGTCTTCTAAGTCTAAACCAATCTTATTCATAAAACAATACTATTAAAATCATATTCTGTTTCATTCCAAATGTATTCTCAACAGTTCATCTCTGTGCCACAGGAGAACACACATCATTATTATTGCACATTGGTAAATTATTGTGTATATTATTATTCTGTACTTTATTAGTTAAGTGTGCCCACTGCAAAGTGTGTTTTTAAACGTTGCTGCTGTAACAAAACAATTTCCCACTCAGCGTCAATGAAGAATTTTATTATTATTATTATTATCACTACTCTCTTACTCCTATGGATGTACAGTGGAGAGCATTCTGACAGGCTGCATCACTGTCTGGTATCGGGGTGGCTACTGCACAGGACTGATAGAAGCTGCAAAGGGATTGTAAATTTTGTCGGCTCCATCTTGGGTACAAGCCTACAAAGTACCCAGGACATCTTCGGGGAGTAGTGTCTCAGAAAGGCAGCATCCGTTATTAAGGACCTCTAGCACCCAGGACATGCCCTTTTCTCACTGTTACCATCAGGCAGGAGATACAAAACCTTGAAGGCACACACACACTCAGCGATTCAGGAACAGCTTCTTTTCCTCTGCCATTCGATTCCTAAATGGACATTGAACCCTTGAACACTATCTCACTTTTTTAATATATATTATTTTTGATTTTTGCTCAATTTTTAATCTATTCAATATACATATACTGTAATGATTGATTTATTTATTATTTTATTTTGTTTTTTCTCTCTAGATTATGTTTTGCATTGAACTGCTGCTACTAAGTTAACAGTTTTCACGACGTATGCCGCTGACAATAAACTGATTCTGAATCTGAATATTATTATTATTACTACTACTATTGAATCAGAAGTTCAGCCTGGGCTCATACAGAACCCAGTGTGGGTTTGTGAGCTCCATGATTTGACAGAGTCCTGATTTTTGAACACTCTGGTATTGGCTGAAGAGGGAGGCAAAGGTATGGCAGTTTGTGCTTGAAGATAAAAGATAACAAATTGACTTTTGGCCTTTGGTATAATTGGGCAAGCATTAAAACTGGCACATTGTCAGGATAAAGATGGATGTTGTCAGCATGCGTGTGGAATCTGGTTCTGTCTCTTCTTAGGAAGAAGAGAATATAATTTTTACATGGGTTCTCCAAGAGGTTGGTTCATTAAACAATATACAACCGAGTAACTGTTAGGAGTAGGCAGAATGTCCTCCTTGAGTTAATGTGTCTGATGCATCTTCAAGTTGTTTTAGTTATGGTAGATATCAGATTTTTGTTCTGCTGATTTATAGAGAACATCTGGAATCTATATATCTCTATTTTAATGCAAATGTTTGTAGACTAGTGAATCTTATTACAAATGTGGATTTATTCTTTGTTTATTCAGTGATGACAGTGAAGTATCACTGATGAACACTAAGATATTCATGTACTCCTGTTTTATTTTGTTACCTTGCAGGAATGTCATTAATATTATATGGTGATCTATGTTATTGATGCATTGTCACATTTTAATGACATTGAAACTAATTGTTCAGTGCCAATTTCTGTAGTTAATTCAAACTACTGTTTGTTTATTGTTTAAAAAAGGAGTGCTACAAACTAATCCTTTATTAATATTCATTGTTGAGTCCAATCAATGCATTTCACATGACGTATTTAGTTTTCTGGTCAATGATTGAATAAAAGCTGTAGAACAATAATGCATTATATGGATGATTCCATTTAAATCATTTTCTCTTCCATTGACTTCGTAGTTTCTTTCCATAATATTTCATGTTGTATTCTAATCTTATATTTGAGATGATGGCAAAGAACTGACAAACCTGTGTGATTAAGGTGCATTCCTTGTTTTATGAAGTTAATTCTTAACCATTTTCAAAGTTTTGAGAATCAAAGTGCATTTATTACCAAAGAATGTATAAATTATATACATTGAGATTTGTCTGCTTACAGGCAGCCACAAAGCAAGAAGCCCAAATAACCCAGTTTAAAGAAAAGCAAGACCAAAAACCACTGCACAGAGAAAGAGGGAAAAAAAAACACAAATCTAGCAAACAACAGGAATTCTGCAGATGCTGGAAATTCAAGCAACACACATCAAAGTTGCTGGTGAACGCAGCAGGCCAGGCGGCATCTCTAGGAAGAGGTACAGTCGATGTTTCAGGCCGA
The DNA here is from genome assembly GCF_963921235.1 of Mobula hypostoma. Lineage (NCBI taxonomy): Eukaryota > Metazoa > Chordata > Chondrichthyes > Myliobatiformes > Myliobatidae > Mobula > Mobula hypostoma. The sequence goes on from NC_086109.1 coordinate 39,647,030, forward strand.
GACCCTTCGTCAGGACTAACTGAAGGAAGAGTTAATAAGAGATTTGAAAGTTGGAGGGGGAGGGGGAGACCCAAAATGATAGGAGAAGACAGGAGGGGGAGGGATGGAGCCAAGAGCTGGACAGGTGATTGGCAAAAGGGATATGAGAGGATCATGGGACAGGAGGTCCGGGAAGAAAGACAAGGAGGGGGGGAACCCAGAGGATGGGCAAGGGGTATATTCAGAGGGACAGAGGGAGAAAAAAGAGAGTGAGAGAAAGAATGTGTGTATAAAAATAAATAACAGATGGGGTACGAGGGGGAGTTGGGGCATTAGCGGAAGTTAGAGAAGATGATGTTCATGCCATCGGGTTGGAGGCTACCCAGACGGAATGTAAGGTTTTTTCCTCCAACCTGAGTGTGTCTTCATTTTTACAGTAGAGGAGGCCGTGGATAGACATGTCAGAATGGGAATGGGATGTGGAATTAAAATGTGTGGCCACTGGGAGATCCTGCTTTCTCTGGCGGACAGAGCGTAGGTGTTCAGCAAAGCGGTCTCCCAGTCTGCGTCGGGTCTCGCCAATATATAAAAGGCCACAGCGGGAGCACCGGACGCAGTATATCACCCCAGCCGACTCACAGGTGAAGTGTCGCCTCACCTGGAAGGACTGTTTGGGGCCCTGAATAGTGGTAAGGGAGGAAGTGTAAGGGCATGTGTAGCACTTGTTCCGCTTACAAGGATAAGTGCCAGGAGGGAGATCAGTGGGGAGGGATGTGGGTGATGAATGGACAAGAGAGTCGCGTAGGGAGCGATCCCTGCGGAAAGCAGAGAGAGGTGGGGAGGGAAAGATGTTTTTAGTGGTGGGATCCCATTGGAGGTGGCGGAAGTTACGGAGAATAATATGTTGGACCCGGAGGCTGGTGGGGTGGTAGGTGAGGACCAGGGGAACACTATTCCTAGTGGGGTGGCGGGAGGATGGAGTGAGAGCAGATGTATGTGAAATGGGGGAGATGCATTTAAGAGCAGAGTTGATAGTGGAGGAAGGGAAGCCCCTTTCTTTAAAAAAGGAGGACATCTTCCTCATCCTAGAATGAAAAGCCTCATCCTGAGAGCAGATGCGGCAGAGACGGAGGAATTGCGAGAAGGGGATGGCGTTTTTGCTAGAGACAGGGTGAGAAGATGAATAGTCCAGATAGCTGTGAGAGTTATTAGGCTTATAGTAGACATCAGTGGATAAGCTGTCTCCAGAGGCAGAGACAGAAAGATCTGGAAAGGGGAGGGAGGTGTTGGAAATGGACCAGGTAAACTTGAGGGCAGGGTGAAAGTTGGAGGCAAAGTTAATAAAGTCAACGAGCTCTGCATGCGTGCAGGAAGCAGCGCCAATGCAGTCGTAGATGTAGCGAAGGAAAAGTGGGGGACAGATACCAGAATAGGCACGGAACATAGATTGTTCCACAAAGCCAACAAAAAGGCAGGCATAGTTAGGACCCATACGGTAAGGATCAGTTCCCCTCTACCACCACTCTGCTCCGTCTAGCGGAATTAGTCCTTACTCTTAATAATTTCTCCTTTGACTCCTCCCACTTCCTCCAAACTAAAGGTGTAGCTATGGGCACCCGTATTTCCCCCCTTGTCCTCTTGTCTTTCTCCCCGGACCTCCTGTCCCATGATCCTCTTGTATCCCTTCTGCCAATCACCTGTCCAGCTCTTGGCTCCATCCCTCCCCCTCCTGTCTTCTCCTATCATTTTGGATCTCCCCCTCCCCCTCTCACTTTCAAATCTCTTACTAACTCTTCCTTCAGTTAGTCCTGACGAAGGGTCTCGGCCTGAAACGTTGACTGCACCTCTTCCTATAGATGCTGCTTGGCCTGCTGCGTTCACCAGCAACTTTGACAAATCTAGCAAACAATGGAAGCTAGTCAACAGCATTCCAAACCAGACGTGGTCCCAGATCGCTCCTGGAGTAGCTCGAGTAGGTCCAACCCTCTGTCCCCAGTTCATCAGAGCAGCAGGCAAAACACACACAGCAGCTGGATCAGTTCACAGCCTTGGCACTGTGGAGAAAGGAATGGACATTTGTGGGAGAGTGATTGAAATCAGCACAACTCTTGCCTCTGTTCCCAATATTTCGGCTTCCAGTCTAAGTGTACTGGCATTTAAATTGTCCAAGCACAGGGTGGTGCCTTGCGCTAGGACCTGGACACGGGTGCCATGATATGCTTGGGCTGCACAGCCCGAAGCCATTCACCATCTCACCAAATCGGCTTGGAGCTTGGAGCCTGGAGCCATCCAACCTCGCACCCGAGTTCATTGGACGGGCATCAAAACTTTTCCCCATCGACTCCTCTTCAAATCACTCACTCCATCTCTGGCAATGATACAAACTCCATCTGTACATGACCCTGGCTCATGTACTAGTAAAACAGCTGTGGCTCATGGAAGAATGGCAGATGAATCACCCATACAGTCCTTTATTCCATTATTGCTACATTACTGTAAGATGCTGTTCACAAATACAGTATCAAAGCCCAAATTTTGGTTAGTATACCAGTTACTGGCAGCGTTGTTCAAAGTAATGTTGTTCAAAGTAGTGTTGGACTCATCAAATAGGTATATTTTTTAGTATTTGGATTGATTGGGTAATTAGAAGCATAATCATTGAAGGATCAATGGGAAGCCATTGTCCAATTGTACGTTGTTTAAAGATCTTAAAGAAAGGAAATATGGTCTGACGGCCAGGCCATACTTCTTTTGATTCTGTTCGTTTCTTGTGCAGCTGAGAACTTTGTTGAAGGAAAGTAATCATTAATAACATCAAAACAGATTTTTTACATTTTTGGGTAAATCTTGTTGAACGTTTGAGAATTGCAAGAGGAGCCCTTTAATAAATTTGACCCAAGTAATCCAAAACATCTTGTGTTTTCTTATTTGAAAGAGAGAAACTTTACTTAAGTGAAGTAATTTTATCCAGAAAATATGCAACTTATTCTTTTGTTATGCAGCATAATTACAGCATTTTTTGTCAATTTTTTTGATTTTGCTCCCCAAAACATCTTAATTCTTGAACACCTCACTACGGATCGTGGTGATATCAATGACATCTGCAGTGACAGAGTTCATCAAAGTAGTAGTACTATCTTGTGGTACGTGTGAATTCTAAGCAGGTAGAAGTAGTTATAGATGCATTTGGAAATCTTATGTATACATGGTGTTGGAGCAAACTGAAAGATCACACGGAGTTGGTGTTTGAAATAACAGCGATTTATTAAAAACTGGTGCACACCAGAACAGTCAAAGCTGATCTACTTGAGCATAAATTTGGTACAGCTTTTATATTCTCAGTTGATGAGATTACAAGTAAAACTACATTTTTTATAACAGAATGGTGGCTACAGGAAGATTTAATTAAGAAATGGACTAGGTCCTGATTACAGAGTAAAATGATTGTCCACAAGTCTAACAGTAAATCCAATTTTATATTGCAACAATGGGAGCATGCTACAATATGATTAATGAATCTCCTTAATCTTGGATGTCAATACTGCTGCGTTCCATGTCCCTACTTCTGGACTTTGTCTGCGGTTCCCTGTTACCACAATAATACAATCCACATCCCTATTTACTTGTTACTGCCCTCATTATTCTTTCCTCTACAACAGCCCCTGCTCTAGGCCCTTGGCTTAAGGTAGCCAATAGGGCCTAAAGATTAGATCCCTAACAGTACCCTTGTTTGGCCGAATAAATGGGAATTCCCTTAATGCCAATGCTTTATCTGCCACACACTAAAATAACAGTCATTAAAACAATCAGTTGTATAACAATGATAAAGTGAGGGATAAGTCAAACCCAGGCTGGATTTGTGTATTCAAACCCCAATTCCAAATGCTGTCCCTAAAAGAGGGATCTCTGGAGCCACCCCAGCTCCATTGCCATGATCCATTATCCTTTTCGACAATGCATCCCATTTCTTAATGGCTTCCCTATCCTCTCAGATGATCTTTTCCCAGTCAGCAGTAAAGTCTGGAATGGGTGGTGGTTCTTTGGCTGCATACATGTGCAATACTTTTTCTGTGTTACTACTATAAATGGTAAGTTCCTGCTCCAGTATCCCTTCAGCAGCTGGCTTAGGCAAGTTTTGCCCAGCAGTCGTTAATTTGGGTCTCTGATCTCCACATTATAGCCAATCAGCCTGCATTGCAACTGCCCCTCCTAATATGCCCTTGCTGATGTTGTGATGTAGAAGATGTTGTTCACAAAAGTATACTTCTGAAAGGTTTTGTTTCAAATTGGCAATATGAGCAGGGAACTGTTACCATATGTAGCAAAACCACATTCCGTCAGGCTTCTCCAAGATTCAAGATCGTTTAATGTCATTTCCTGTACGCAAGTGTAAGGAGAACAAAGTAATTGTTACTCCAGTTCTGATGCAGCATGAAAAACAACACAAAATATAAAGAACACAATGAAAATAATTTAAAAAAACCACAGACAATAAATTTAAATGCATAAGATAGTTTATATACATTGATTGTATGTCCATAAAGTGACAATAGGCTGTACATTAGGTGACTGACAGGAAATAATAAAGTAGTGGGTGGAGATGTTGATCAGCCTGTTTTTGAGTCTGGTGGTCCTAGTGTGGCTATACGTACTGTAGCCTCCTCCCTTATGGGAGTGGGACAACCAGTCATTGAGCAGGGCATTGGTGAGCTTCCTTGAGGGTGTATGAAGTGTTCTGCGACCATCAGTGATGTGCACTCCCAGGATTTTGAAACTGTTTGCAGTTTCCACTGCTGTGCTATCGATGTAAAGGGAGGTGAGAGTGGTGTGAGTTCTCCTGAAGTTGATAGCCACCTCCTTTGTCTTGTTGACATTGACGAAGAGGTTATTTGACTGACAGCAGGCATCGAGCTCTTCCACGTCCTTTCTGTAGGCTGTCACATCATTGTTGATGGCATCGGTGAACTTGATGTGATTGCTCGGCCGTTTGGCTGTGCAGTTACGTGTGAGCAAAATGTACAGCATTGGGCTCAGCACACAGCCCAGGGGACACCCACACTGAGGATGATGGTCAGGGAGGAGTGGTTGTACCTCCTCACTATCCAAGGTCTGTGGGTCAGTCGTGTTGAATGCCGAACTGAAATCCAGGAACAGCATTCTGATTTAAGTGTCCTTGTCCTTTGTACAACCTCCTCATGTCCAGCACAATGATTCTCCCTTTGGTGACGTTGCATCAAGTTCACTCCCCTTGTGGACTTGTGTAACTCAGTTACGTAGACGGCAGTTGCTCAGAGATATCCAAGTTTCCTCATGGTATTTTCTGACATTGTGCACTTTCATCTTATTGTCCCTGTGTGGGCGGATGTGCAGGACTATTGAACTTGCAGTGGACTCTTCTCATATTTGCAGCCTCCCAGGACACGATTAGCCAAAGTGAGATCTCAAATGTGATTCACGTGCCACATTCTTTCAGCTGGTTGTCTGATATCCAGTCCGGGATTCTGTGGCCTTCTGACCGCAGAATGTTTGCACCAACTACAGGCAAAAACCTGGCAGCATATGTTGTATAGACTGCATTTTTATCATGGCATTCGTGTCATTGTTCCCGCTATCAATAACCTCATTAGTTACATCATTTAATGTCTGCAATAGCTCAATAGTTTCAAACTCTACTTCTGCCCCTTGCTTCCCTATTCTACTCGCCATTCAAGTCACCATAATTTTATTTGATAATCCGCTTGAAGTTCCGCTGGAGCAGACTGATTTGTGAATTTATTTCAGTATTATCTGAAGTATTGACAGCAGAGACCCCCACTGAATATCCTGCTCCTAACAACTCTATCAAGCCCCTTTTCCTTCTCCGCCTCTCTGTCCTAAACTCATTATGAGTAACTTGTCTATGTTACTGTCCCCGCAAAAATTAGGGAGCCATAAAATAGATACATTTGCTGGTGTCTTCCAGTACTAACCCTATACCCCCAGTGTCCCTTTGACTCTCACTACAATGTGATGCTCTTGTGGTAACAGGGGATCCTGCAGTGACGGATTCCCGAACGGAGCAGCCCTGTCACTCTTTCATGCAAACTTCTTTGCCACACTTCAGTGTGAATGGTTCATTAGTGCCATGCCTCATCATGACAGATGTAAACATGGGATTCCCCTCTCGCACACACTCGCTCCCCACTGATGTTTCCCAAGCACTATGCAGTTTCCAAATGTATTTTTTCACAGCACTGCATGCTATCAGGTCCTCCCCATATCAAATGACATACAATTGGTACACCTCACATCTCGTCATTCCTTCAGCCTACAGTCTGCATTTTATTTTCTCTCTCTCTCTCTCCCCCTCTCTCTCTCGATAGAGAGAGAGAGAAAGAAAGAGCTCAAAAGAGTGACACCATTGAATTATCCAAATTCTCCTGAGTGTGGTTTGTCAGGTTCCATGTTTACTGCTGCTGTGGAAATAAATTTGCATGATTAAGGTATCTTTTTAGGTGGGACCGGTGTTTCCACTTTGGCCATTCCTTAGTTTCCACTAGGGCACACATTTCTCCAGTCAGTAATACAATAAATGGCCTCGTCCATCTGGGTGGTTGTCCCGGTTTTGCTGGTACAATTTTGACCATTACCTTACCTTCCACTTCTAGCAGGTTCCCCTCCACTTGGGCATTCTCTTGCTGCCAGTCCCACACTCTCTGACTATCAATGACCTCCGCTTTTACATCATGCAGACAAACGGCCAACTCCTGTACAAACTGGATAATCCAGTCCTTACAAGAGCACATCCTTTGGTAGTCGCATAGCCCATCCTGTCATTAATTCGAAAGGGTTAAATCCTGTGCCACGAGCAGGGATTGTTCATAGTTTCATCAGCACCACTGGCAAGAACCTAGACCAACTTCCCTGGCTTCCAGTATGGCCTTCGTTAGGCTCCACTGCTCTTTCCCCTTCAACAATGGTATTGTCTGTCAAAAATCATGTAAGGCGTTTAAAGGAAAGTGTCCCTGTCTGTGACATTGCTGTAGTCACAGTTTGGCATGAAACCCAGTACACATGTCCTTAGATCCCAGTTGTGAAAGTAGAATCCATTGCAGTTTTTTACAAAATAAAAATCTATCAATAATGCTACCTCACCTACATACAAAGTTTACAAGATAGCCATGTTCTACCTTTTGGACAAGCGTCTTTATCTAGATGAGTGCATATTAGTAGGATGTATCATCAAAAGAACACAAAATAGGAAGAGCAATGGGCCATGTGGCTTATAAAACTGGTCCCACCATGCAATGAGATCATTGCTGATCAATTGACATGCAGCCATTCATGGCAAAAATTATCTATTAGATTCATAAATCACATTAATAAAGTTTTATCACTGTGTGATTACAGAACAAGTTGTTTCTGAGAGCATCCTTCCCAAATAGTCTGGGAGCTATAGAGAGGTGATTCTGTTGCCTTGCATTTTGGGAGTTTGATGCATGGCATCTGGGGCTGGAGCAGTGAAAACGTGCCATGCCATGGGCAACAAACAGACAAATCTCTGAGAAGATTGAGCAGTAAAATAATGGGATCCAGTCACTGAAGAATGTACAGAAATCACAGAATTCTTAAAATCCATTGGGAACGTCCTTTGTTAGCACGTAACAAGCCCAACAGTAGCAGTTTTAGAGAGTGAAGCAACTCAGCTGGAAGGAGTACCAGTGGTTCAGCATTTTGATGGTAGTAATTTCAGTTCAGTTAGATATAACATTGTTGAAAAAAAGGGCAAATCAAACCGGCAGTAAAAGTCAGAAAGTATAAGAAGGAGGTGTTTGATGATCAGATGGTGAGATTTTAATAAAGAGGCTGGAACACAAATCTTGGTATCTTGATGACGACACAAAAGAGACAGGATGTTTATGTCAGCTATGGATCATTTCAGTACTGCAAGAAGCAGAGAGGGATATTAGAAAAGCAGGCATCAAATAAACAAGGGAATTAGGAAAGCGTAAAGATAGCAAATAATATCAAGGAAAACTCAAAGATTTAGAAAGACAGAAGGACAGGCCATGCACACTTAAAGCCTGAAAAAATAACTGATGTGTGTTGCTCAAAATCAGGACGGAAGTTCTTCATGATACTCTGTCCCTATCCTCAAGAGGGCAAGTGACAGACATAGTTGAGGAAGAGTGCAAAATATTTGGAGAAAATGAGCGAGAAAAGAAGGATCAAGGGGTTTAACCTAATTCAAAGTAGATAAATCAAAACTCTTATATGAAATTTATCCTAGGATGTGTAGAGCAACCAAGATAGAAATAGTTCATTTTCGATCCTCCCTGTCTACAGTTTGTAGTCAGGGTACTGGAAGACAGCTACTACAGAATAGTGCCGAAGAAAGGGAGAAAGTTGTACGTTTGTACATCAAGTGACTGCATGGCAATCAGTCCAGCATTAGTGATGGTTAAATTATTGAAGAAAGTTCAAAGGGACAACATGTATACCATCATTCATAAAGTCACAAGTTAATCAAGAACAATCAGCAAGTAATTATTTACGGAAGGTCCTGCTTGACTAGAAGATTATTTAGAGAGTTGAGTAGTGCTTTTAATAAGATCCATGTTTAATGTAGTGCACATAGATTTTAGAAAAGCCATGAGTGACTGTCTTTAGAAAAGTTTTGGAATCCTAGGGAAAAAGACAAGTTGGATCCAAACTAGCTCAGTGCAGGAAACAAAGCTCATGATTGATGGATGTATTAGTGACTGACAAGCCATTTGCAGTGGGCTTATACATCTTAAATGTCAGAACCATAAATAAGAAATGCAGAAAAATTCAAACATTTGTTATACAATTGGTGAAGAGAAAGAAAGCCACAGACAGCAGGAAATCAAACCACTAGGCCAGCGGACCGGTACCGGGCCGCAAAGCATGTGCTACCGGGCCGCGAGGAAACAATATGAATCAGCTGCACCTTTCCTCATTCCCTTTCACGCCCACTGTTGAACTTCAACGCACGCGAGGTCATTACGGAAGCGTCATCCATGTCAGCGCGGGAAGGAGATCAACTCCTTGAGCTTGCAAATGATGGTAGGCTGAAAAGTATGTTTGACATAACGTCTCTGCTGGCATTCTGGATCAAAGTCAAGGCTAAATATCCTGAAATAGCCACGGAAGCACTGAAAACGTTGCTTCCATTTCCACCATATCTCTGCAATGAATGCAACGAAAACTAAATAGCGGAATAGACTGGACATAAGGAACCCCCTTCAAGTATCGCTGTCTCCCTCCACCCCCCCGCCCCCCCCCCCCCGATAGCACCGTCTTGTTGCAGGGAAACAAGCCCAGGGCTCCCACTGATTCAGTGATATTGGTGTGTTGCAATGATTTTATATGTTCATACGGGGAAAATATGTGCTGTGTGTTTAATACCCAAACGTTATTTAAAATGTTATGATGCTATTGACTTATATCACCATATAACAATTACAGCACGGAAACAGGCGATCTCTGCCCTTCTAGTCCATGCCGAACGCTACTCTCACCTAGTCCCACCGAACTGCACTCAGCCCATAACCCTCCATTCCTTTCCTGTCCATATACCTATCCAATTTTTCTTTAAATGATAATATCGAACCTGCCTCCACCACTTCTACTGGAAGTTCGTTCGACATTTACTTCAAGCTCCCCTGTCCTCCCCTGATAATTGACTTATCAGTATATTCATGCGAGGAAAATATGTACTGTGTGTTTAATATTAAATTTGTTAGATAAACCCTTTTAGAAACGAAATTGAGTGTATTAGCCACTAATCACCTATATTCCAATTGTGATTATCACCCCCATCCCCCGGAACAGAATTGCCAAAAACAATTTGTAGAAAAAAATTGGCACGTACATGCATGCACACGCAGGTGCCCGCGTGAGGCTTCATGGTCATGATAGTCTTTCTCGGGGTAAACACAATGTATTTGACTGCTATTCTTGTCCGTTGGCAACCGTACCCCCCCCCCCACCCCGGTCGACCAGTTCGCAAGAATATTGTCAATAATAAACCAGTCCGCAGTGCAAAAGAGGTTGGGGACCCCTGCACTAGGCTGATTAGGTGCAGAGAAAAGTACTGAATGTAACCCACTCTGTAACAATATGAAGTGGTATATGTAAGGAGAGTGAGAAGGCACAACAGATAATTGGATATTGATAAATGCAGAGGCATGGACGGATGTTGGAGTTTAGATCTATTGATCTTCAAAGCCAAAATGGATATGATGTTTGAGAAGTCACGTACCCGAACAAGGTCATTCTAGAACTGTATGAGACAGCAATTAAGTTAGTGCTAAGAGTATCATCTACAACTCTGGTCATCTCAACTGAAAATATCTGATAACGTGCGTGAGGATTTAAAGGTGTATTAAACCTTTAACACCAACACCTATGTCAGGATGCTGTTCATTGACTATAGCTCAGCGTTTAATACCATCATTCCCACAATCCTGATTGAGAAGTTACAGAACCTGGGCCTTTGTACCTCCCTCTGCAATTGGATCCTCAACTTCCTAACCAGAAGACCACAATCTGTGCGGATTGGTGATAATATCTCCTCCTCGCTGACAATGAACGCTGGCGCACCTCAGGGGTGTGTGCTTAGCCCACTGCTCTACTCTCTCTATACCCATGGCTATGTGGCTAGGCATAGCTCAAATACCATCTATAAATTTGTTGTTGATACAACTATTGCTGGTAGAATCTCAGATGGAGACAAGGGAATGCACAGGAGCAAGATATGCCAACTAGTGGAGTGGTGTCGCATCAATAACCTGGCACTCAATGTCAGTAAGACAAAAGAGCTGATTGTGGACTTCAGGAAGGAACACCTACCAATCTTCATAGAGGGATCAGAAGTGGAGAGAGTGAGCAGTTTCAAGTTCCTGTGTGTCAAGATCTCTGAGGACCTAACCTGGTCCCAACATATTGATACAGTTATACTATACTTCATTAGGAGTTTGAAGAGATTTGGTATGTCAACAAATACACTCAAAAACTTGTATAGATGTACCGTGGAGAGCATTTTGACAGGCTGCATCACTGTCTGGTATTGGAGGGCTACTGCACAGGACTGAAAGAAGCTGCAGAGTGTTGTAAATTTAGTCGGCTCCATCTTGGGTACTAGCCTACAAAGTACCCAGGACATCTTCAGGGAGCGGTATCTCAGAAAGGCAGCGTCCATTATTAAGGACCTCCAGCACCCAGGGCATGTCCTTATCTCACAGTTTACATCAGGTAGGAGGTACAGAAGCCTGAAGGCATACACTCAGCGCTTCAGGAACAACTTCTTCTCCTCTGAGATCTGATTCCTAAATGGACATTTAACCCGTGAACACGACCTCATTTTTTAAATATATATATTATTTCTGTTTTTTGCACCATTTTTAATCTATCCAATATACGTGTACTGTAATTGATTTACTTATTATTATTATTTTTCTTCTATATTATGTATTCCATTGAACTGCGGCTACTAAGTTAACAAATTTCACAACACATGCCGGTGATAATAAACCTGATTCTGATTCTGAAACAGAGGAGGTTGTTCAGAGAATGGGGAAATGTAGTTGAGCATAAGTTAAGTCATAGAGCCACAGTGTTGTATAGAGATACAGTGCAAAAACAGGCACTTCATCCTACTGATTCCAAGCTGACCATCGGGAACCCATTTTCAGAGTGATCCCATGCTAACCCATTTGATTCTCCCTAATTCACATCAACTCCACTCCAAACCTACGACTTATCTACAAAGTAGGGGCAATTTACAGTGACTGGTTTGCATGTCTTTGGATATGGGAGGAAGCTACCCAGGGGAAATCCATGTGGCACCAGGAGAGTGTGCAAGCTCCATGCAGACAACAGCTGAGGTCAGGATTGAATGTGGGTTGAGGTGAGGTAGCACCTCCACTAGCTGCACTGGTGCCAGTCCCAGCTTGAATCATGTATGCAAAACACACAAAATGCTGGAGGAACTCAGCAGGCCGGGCAGCATCTGTGGAAAAAGAGTGCAGTTGACGTTTCAGGCTGAGACCCTTCAGCAGGATTATAATTGTAATTGGATAGTGTTAGGTTGTTTTCGATTAAAAAAAGAGGAGGTTGAGGAAAGATTTGCTCTATATGAATGGTATAATGAGGAGTGTTGACAGTAAATAGGAAGGGCTTAAGTGCTTTAGTAGATAGGACATTGACTTACCATTTTTTTTCAGTTATTCTGTATTGATGTATTCACATACCAGACAGTACTCTTTCCTTTCAGTATTGCTTCTCATTATCCCTGTGATGAAGAGCTCAAAATTCTTCAACATGAAGCTGTAAGAGTTTATACAAAGATGTAATTATGTTGAGTTTTTGGTTGGAATTATTAGCAACAAAATATGGATCAAAATGTGTTGGATAGGGAAATTGATTATCATGTCCACTTAATATGCAGTGTGGAAGTCTAGATGAATGAGCATGACACTTACTTCGGACTTCATTCAGGTTCGTTAGCTGCAGGCCCTCAAATTCATCAGGACAAAATCTGTTTCTGCTTTGCAAAAGAAACCTTGTCAAAGGGCATTTCATTTACATAGCTCGTATGGGCAACAGCATCATCTCAAGTATATCTTCAGGATGCAGCACTGGAGATCCCTCAAGGAAGCTAATCTAGTTTTTGATGAAGGGTCTTGGCCCGAAACATCAATTGCTTATTCTTCTCCATAGATCCTGCCTGACCTCTTGAGTTCCTCCAGCATTTTGTGTGTGTTCTGGATTTCCAGCATCTGCAAAATCTCCTGTGTTTATGTAGCTAATCTAGTTATCTTTGTTTCTAAAACAAAATGAATTCACATAAATCCTGAAGATCTATCTGACTATAAATAAAAAGTTACTTAAAGCATCACTCAAAAACTATAAAATAGTAAATGTCTGCTCTAGAAATTCATGCTAAATGATTTATTACTGCTAGAAGCTAAAGAATCAGATAAAAGTAATTCACTATCTTTTGATAATAATGGGATGTAAATAACATCTGAAGCCAATGATTAGAACATTTCAAGAAGAGTGAATTTATTTTTCAACTTTAGGCATTTGCTTTGGAGGGAACATAAAGCAAAATTAATGTCTTGAATGAAGGAAGCAGAAAGATGTTTCTTTACACACACCACCTGAAACTCATAATTGTTACCTTTTTTCTCCTTTGTAAATGTTTTAAGTCTCGATAACAAATGGAATGCTTTATTGAGAGGGACTTTCAAATGCTTTAAAATCAATATTTATAGTGCCTTTTAAAATTTTAATTAGTTTATCTGGAATAAAACCAATTCCATTTTGCTCCTTCTGAGGTGAAGTTTGTTTTTACTACCTTCATGGTTCACAATCTGCAAATTCATCGAAATCATTTCATTGTTGACATGTAACATTAGGATTAGAACTGGAACAAAGCCTTAACACATGTGAACTGTAAGTGATAGCATGAAGGTGGAATGAAAATAAGGGTTTGAAGTCTGCGATGATATGTTTTTCTTGTTGCTATAATGTATAAGTCATACAACTAAAATGTATACATTAGATTGAATATATTGAATTCAGGAATTGCACCATATTATAATAAATTGAAGTTTATATAATTTACTAAGGAGATATCCTCTTCCTTCAAAGAAAGGAGTTTCCCTTCCTCCACCATCAATGCTGCCCTAAACTGCATCACTTCCATTTTGTGCACATCTGCTGTCACCCCACCAGGGACAGGGTTCTTCTTGTCCTCACTCACCAGCCTACCAGCCTCCATGTTCAGCACATAACTTCTGCCATTTCCAATGGGATCCCACCACAAAGTACTTCTTCCCCTGCATCCGCCCCCGCCCCCCCCAGCTTTCTGCTTTCTGCAGGGATCATTCCCTGTGCAAGCCCCTTGTCCTTTCATCCCTCTTACTGATCTCCCTCCTGGCACTTATCCTTCCAAGTGGAACAAGCGCTACAACTGCCCCACACCTCTTCCCTCACTACCATTCGGGGCCCCAAATAGTCCTTCCGGGTGAGGCAACACTTCCCCTGTGAGTCTGCTGGGTTGTCTACTGTATCTAGTGCTCCTGGTGTGGCCTCCTGTATATCAGTGAGACCCGTCACAGATTGGGAGACTGCTTCACCGAGCACCTACGCTACGTCTGTGAGAGAAAGTGGGATTTCTCAGTGGCCACCCATCTTAATTCCATTTCCCCTTCCCATTCTGACATGTCAGTCCGTGGCCTCCTCTACTGTCATGATGAGACCAGACTCAGGTTGGAGGAACAACACCTTGTATTCCGTCTGGGTAGCCTCCAGCGTGTTGGCATGAACGTCAATCTTGAACTTCAGGTAATGGCCCACCCCTCCACCTTCTTCACTATTCCCCATTCCCATTTCCCTCTCTCACCTTATCTTCTTACTTGTCTATCACCTCCTTCTGGTGCTCCTCCCTCTTTTCGTTCTTCCATGTCTTTCTGTCCTCTTCTATTAGAGCCCCCCTTCTCCAGCCGTGTATCTTTTTCACTAATCAACTTCCCAGCTCTTTACTTCACCCTTCCCCTTCCTCCTGGTTTCACTGTCACCTTGTGGTTTATCCTCTCTTCTCCCCACTTTCTTACTCTGACTCCTCATATTTTTTTCCAGTCCCCATGAAGGGTCTCGGCCCAAAACATTAACAGTATTCTTTTCTATAGACACAGCCTGGCCTGCTGAGTTCCTCGAGCACTTTGTGTGTGTGTTACTTTGGATTTCCAGCATCTGCAGATTTTCTCTTGCTTATTATAATTTTGATGATTTAAAAGAAGTAGTTTCTCCCTTGCTTTAGCTTCAAATATGTAATAATTTCTCTTTAAATATTTGCTACTTTCTTTGCAAATCCATCATGGATTTTACTTCCCAGTAATTCTAGTTGGTATTGCATAAACTGGCGCCCAAATTCAATAAATAATCCACTCACTGGTGTAGAGAATTCGCTATCTGCAAGCAGAAAAGAGCATACATTTTTAGTAGCTGTTGTATGTTGTAGTCTACTTTTAAAATTTCTCTCCATTAATTGAAAAACTGAATTTCACAACTGGAATACATTTCTGAGCCTCTATGATATATTGCATTTCGGCAAGCTACTGAGAATGAATTACTACCCTATTAATAAGTGGAAATTGTTTTTTTTTCCTGATTTACTTTAATAAAACTCTGTAATCCAAAAATCAATATCAAATCAATTCTTTCACTGAAAATGGGCAACTGTGAGTCATATCCAGTTGTCAGGCAGCATTAGATTAGAGGGCAACCCTGTTAAAATTTCAGGCAGGTGATGTCTCATCAGTACACCAACAGAAAAATTCACCATGTTTCTGTCTGTGCATCAGCAGTACATGTCAAGTATTCCTAGTATTTTCTGTTTTATTTTTAATTTCGAGTGAATGCAATGGTTTGGTTTTGAGTTAACGTTTTATCTTTTTTGAAAAGAGATCTGTTTTATCTTTTTTGAAAAGAGATCTGTTTTTCATAACAAAAGTCTTCTCTGTTCTGTTTGGCCTTACTTCTGTACGATACCCAGGTCGGGAATGCATTCAGGGTGCAGAGTCGATGCATGGCTTTGCACAGTGCCCATCCTTTCCAAAATTGAATCGGTATCGCCTCTTTTGCTGTCCCTTGGGAGGCAACCCATGGCACTGCCCAGCGTCAGTTACCAAAGTTCTGGGTGCTAATTTGGACGCCCAGCTTTCACCCATTTTGGCTTTTCGTCAGCAGCTGAGTAGAAATGCCCTGGGAAGTTACTGATGGCAAGAACTGTTTTCTGTTAAGATGACAGTATTACTGCTTCAATGCCTCTCCTTCTGCTTGTGCTCTTGTTTGCTTTCATCCAGCCAGAGCAGGATGTTGGAAGTCTGTGGCAAACAGATAGAGCTGGGTTCTCTTAAACTTAGAGCTGCTTGAGATCCTGCCTTAACACTGTCCTTTCGTCAGCCATGCTTCAGTCACTGCAGGGAGAACTATTGGAGATGTGGGATCAAGAATGGATGCTTTAGCATCTCAGGTTATCAATGACAATATGACTGATCTTTAGAGACACAAGGGGCAGCAGATGCTGGAATCTAGAGCACCAAATAAAATGTTGGAGGAACTCAGCAGTTAAGGCAGAATCGGTGGGAGAAAATGGACAATCAGCATTTCGGTCCAGACTTTTCGTCTGGTTTGAAAGAGAATGGAGGTCAAGCCTGTATGAAGAGGTGAGAGGAGGAGTGGGTCATGGTAGCATACCAGCACAGTAGTGTAGTGTTTAGTAGAACACTACTACAGCACCAGTGAGCCAGGTCCAATTCAACTGCTGACGGCAAGGAGTTTGTATGTTCCCCCTTGACCACGTGGATTTCCTCCAGGTACTCTGGCTCTCTCCCACATTCCCAGGATACATGGATTAGTAAGTTAATTGGTTACATGGGAGTAGTTGGGTGGCGTGGCCTTGTTGGGTCAGAAGGGCCTGTTACCTTACTGTATCTCTAATATAGCAGTTTGTGTGTGAGCTTCAGGATTTCCAACATCTGTAGAATCTCTTGTAAGTTCATTCATACTGTCTTTCATGGACAGGGTAACCTTCACTGTAGACCTGCCATGTAGGTGACGGAGTGTTTTAGTTGGAGTTAATGGGCATTCTATAAGTGGATAACCATTATGATGAACTAGGAGCCTTTATCCTTCCATTATGTCTCAAATATATATAGCACAATTGGTTATCACAGAATGTTGAAAGTTACTAGCCTATCAAGCAGTGGCCTAAATGGTGCCCTACAGGTCTACCTATCCACTGGCGTACTTATCTATAACTGCATATCGAGGAGTCAACTCTCTTCAGTTCAGGAAAATGGCAGAGGTGTACAGAAAACCCCGCTAGTATATCAGGAAGCATAACAAATAGAAGTAGATTTAAGTATGAGGGGTTTGAACTTATTACTGTTTATGCTCAAAAGCACACTGATGGTTTCATCAAAATCTTCTAAGATCCCATCTGGAAATTCTGCACAGGATTTAGAATTACAGTTCAGCTTGTGCTACTGAGGGAGTGTTGCAAGATAGGAGAGGTGTTTTGGATTAGGTTTAAAAACTGTCTCTCCATTAATGTGTACAGGTGAAAGTAAGTAGTACCTTTAGAAGGAAAAAAAGTTGTTGTCAGTTATCTTGATGTTCAGTTCTTAGTTCCTCCAATCTGGCTAATGGCCTTTCATTAACATCCAGATAAAGAGATTAAACAATGTCTGAAAGAAAAGGGATAGGCTGACAGGATCTTTATGGCTTGGCTTACTTTCATTCGAATGTTAGTTATGATGAGCAGACTTCAGTTAAGATGAAGCACAATCACTTTAGCTGACTCCAGTCCTGATGAATGTTCTTGGCCGGAAATGTCAACTGTTTATTGTTTGCCATAGATGTGGCCTGACCTGCTAAATTCCTCCAGCACTTTGTATGCGTTACTCTGGATTTCCAGCTTCTGCAGAATCTTTGTCTTTAGTTTGTGAGACCCGAAGTCACACATTTGTTCCCTTTAACTGGGAGACCATAAAATTATTCATTGCTTTGCTGGTCCGTCATCTCTTTCCTTGTTTGTATTACTGTTGACAACATTAAACTTCTGCATTTTTTCCACTCTCCAGTACTACGAGCTTTCCAGCTGTTAGTTTAATAATTTAGTGAGTTTAATAATTTAGCGAGGTTATCATGATCTTGCACTCATTGTCAGTCAGACCAGAGAGCTGATTGTGGACAAACAGAAAGGGGAGGATGAGGGATCACGAACCAATCCTCAAGGAAGGATCAGAAGTGGAGAGAGTGAGCAGTTTCAAGTTACTGGGTGTCAGTATCTCTGAGGATCTAACTTGATCCCAACATATTGAAGCAGCTATAAAGAAGGCAAGACAGTGGCTCTATTTCATTAGGAGTTTGAGGAGATTTGGTTTGTCACCTAAAGCACTTGAAAACATCTACAAATGTACTGTGGAGAGCAGTCTGGCTGGCTGCATCACTGTCTGGTGTGCAGGAGAGGGCATGGCAACTGCACAGGACCAAAAGAAGCTGCAGAAAGTTGTAAAATTAGTAGCTCCATCTTGGGTACTAGCCCTCCCCTAGTATCCAAGACATCTTCAGAGAGCTGTGCCTCAGAAAGGCAGTGTCAGTATTGCAGGAGTTGCCAGTCAACATTGAACTCAATGTAGGACGGCCTTAGGGACTCCAGCTTTGGATTTTTCCCTCTGGGTTTACTCCTGAAGCCTTCCCCATGAGTCGGTATAGCTGCAAGGCAGCAGAGGTGAGATCAGCGTTTTCCTTCTAGATGAGCTGTTAACCACGGCTAACGAGCCCCATCTGCCCAAAGCGACTGGTTTTAAGGCACCAGTAACCTGCTTTTGCTCCATCTCCTGTCAGTGGAAATGGTTCTACCGGGCTTAGTAGCTAAACCACACATGTAGGACAGGAGCTGGACTTGGTTGCCAGAAGCTATTTGAGGTGCACGCCATTGGGAGTGTTTAATAGGTAGTGGGAGCTTGTCCCCATTACCACCCCCAGCTACAACAACCTACTGTTAACTTGACTAGTTCATAAGCAGAACATGTATATGCCTATTTCTTTTTTTTCTTTTTTTTCATGTACTACACTGTACTGTTGCTGCTAAGTTAACCAATTTCACAACATATTCTGGCGTTTTTAAACCTGATTCTGATTCTTTATCCTCTCTGTAAATTTGTTACAGTGGTCAGCATTTCTGCTAGTTTAATGGCACTTTTTGTTACGTGCCCCAGTCGCGCTCTCTGCTCATTTTCATCTCAACTACTTCCTTCCCATGTCTCAACATATTTCTTTTATTCAGTTTGTTATCATGTAAAAAAAATCAGCCACTACATTTTCAAGCACACTTCGCACTAATTAATTGAGTGTGAAGAACTTTGGGAGATCTTTGCTACTATACAAGCACCATATAACTGTAGGTTTGTTTATTCAATCTTTACTGGGTTTTTCTGACTTCTGTAGTGGAACTGTTTCAAACTACTTTAATTTGGTGGCCCAGAACAAGATGAATGTAATTCAGAAACAAACCTACAGTACCAATTAGCATCAGTTTTCACCATACCCACACTATATCTGTTTTATTCTCCTATCAACTTGCCACAGGTTTTACCACTTAAGTACGTACTAAAGGCAATTTTTCAGAGGCTAAATAACATACCAATCCATTTTTTATTTAGGATGTGGCATACAAGGAGTAAATGCAAATGTCACACAGAAGTCAGCATTGAAACTAAGACATTGGAACAGTAAATCATCAGTTCTACTAACAGTACTGTGTGATCACATGACAGTTAATCATAACAATTGTTAAATAATCACACAATTAATTATTTCTTGTAATGTGTGTAGGTGAAGAATTTGGTCTTTTGATATAACCAAATTCTCTGAAATATACAACCTTTTTCCCAGGGAAAGGGTATTAGAAACTAAGGATAATATACTTTAAAATCTTTCCTATATTAACATAAAACCAATTATAATAATCAATAAGTTTCGGATACATGGCGGGGAAACGACCTACCAGAGGAAAGACGCACTGACCGTGTCTCTGGTACTGAGTATGGCTCTGTGCTTCGAAGGGAATGGGAGAGAAGTGGAGTGCAGTACTGATAGTGGCACAGTATTGTAGTGGTTAGCTCAATGATTTACGGTGCTGGCGACTGGGTTCAGTTCCTGCCACTGTCTATTAGGAGTTTGTACACCCTCCTGTGACTACATGGGTTTCCGCCCGCATTGCAAAGACGTTCAGGTTATTAGATGTAGTTGTCACATGGGTGCAATTGGGCAGTATGGAATTGTTGGGCCGGAAGGGCCTTTACTGTGCTGTATCTCTAAATTAAATAGGGGCTTCCATAGTTAGAGGAGCAGACGGGAGATTCTGTGGACATGAAAGGGACACCTGGATGGTATGTTGCCTCCCAGGTGTCAGGGTCAAGGACATCTCAGATTTGGTCCATAGACTTATTTTCAGAGGGTGGTGAATCTGGGAAATTGATTGCCACAAAGAGATGTGGAGGACAAATCACTGGGTATGTTTAAAATGGAGATTGATCGGTTCCTAATTAGTAAGGATGTCAGTGGTTAAGGGGGGGGGGGCAGAAGAATGGGGATAAGCGGGATAATAAATGAGCCATGATGGAATAGTGGAACACACTCAGTGGACCGAATCATCGAATTCTGCTCCTATTTCTTATAGAACATGAGGCACACCTTCTTCTTGCAGAGGGTGAGGAATATATGGCTGTGAGCTGCCAAGGGAAGTGCTTGAGGCTGGTACAATAACAAAATTTAAAAGACATTTAGATAGACACATGAATAGAAAGGGTTTGGAGAGACGGGGCCAAAAATGGACAAATAGGACTAGCTGAGATGGGTGTCGTGATAAACGTGAATGGGACGGGCTGCAGGTTCTGTTTCTGTACGGATTTGCTCTATGATTCTATGCCTGTGCCTAAGAGATATGGAGCAAACATGTGGCTCACTTTTACTTCTAGCTTTGCATATAAATTATAATTGTATTGGACAAGAAATCATCATCTATTTCAACTCTGGTCCTGTTTTCCAGAAATTCAGGAAATGGAGTTGTTTATTTCTCCGTTAAGTATTGCTTGTATTGTTGAGTGAACTGTTTTATTGCTAACAGGTTTAGTATAATGACTTGTGAATCTGAACTTTGAAAGGTCAGCCAACTTAATTAGATATAATTTACTAAAAATGTCAGTTGAAACCCTACTGTAGAAAGCAGCTTTAGCTTATACTTATTATAGTAATCTCTGATCTTCCTACATGGGTAAGATGAGAGAAAGGAAGATGATGGTGGTGGATGATAATCAGATTTGTGTACCCTTTACACAAAATAGGTTGGTAGTTGTAATTGATCTAATCATGATCGATAGTGACCTGAAAAATACATTTGCAAAACTTCACTTTCTTAGACCTTCTCATGAAGTCATGAACACAATTTGTAAAAATACCTTCATTATTTCATTATATACAAGGAATTATGAAAATCTTCACAAATGTGTTCACACGGTTGCTCTGCTTTCTTATGTTTGTATGGTGTAACAAATTTTCACAAATGTTACCAAATGCAGATAATTTGATATTAACCATGAAAGACTGAATTAATGGAACAGCATCAGGAGAATTCTGAATTCGCTTTAGGGCTAAGCATGAAGTCAGAAATGTAAACCAACAAGAACTTTATTGAATTTAATAGTGCAGGGTTAGTTAAGAATTTATGAAAAGGTGCCCATGCAGTGAGAAATCTGAGCTCGCACTGAACAAGCAATTGGAGCTAAGCCGGGTTTTCGTTTGCACTGTTGATCATGTTAATGATTTTGGTAGTTTGGTTTTGGCCTTCTGAAGTGAAATGGAGTAATTCTGGGTCAAACTGAACCAACTATGTAAACAGAAGGTTGGTTTGCTGTGGTTACTTTTCAAGCACAATATTTTCCTTGGGACCGCAGAAACATATCCCTAGACCTCGCTTTTGTATTTCTTCCTTTTTTGTCTTCATTGGCTCCCCTTTTGGTCAAAGCTCCATGGGGCCTATATTTAGGCTTGCATATGTTTGCTCAGGGTATGTTGACAATCCTGCTTTTTTTAAAATTAAAAAGAGAGAGGGACCTTGATATTTTTGGATCCCAGCCTACCAAGTTCATTTTCCTTAATAAATTTCATTCCACATCTGTGCTTAATGTTGCAGATTTAAATCATGGTGGTTGCTGGAAAAAAAATTGCAAACATTGAACATTCTGTGCCTGATAAATCCATGGTTCGACAGCATTGATCTACCATTCACAAATCTTACCGAATTCCAGCAAAACTGTAGTTTTCAGTAAAATGGGGATTATTGTATTTTTTGTGCATTATATAGTTAATTTACTATTTTCATAAACATTTTCTCTTTTTTCACTGTATGAAATTCAGATTAAATGAAGACGGATTCTCAAATGTTGTTTGATAGGAGTTATTTTTAGATAAGCATGCATTTTAATATTGCTGAAGCCTTTTCAGAATATCATAAGATTACATGTGGTACTGGCATGGAATATCTTGGCTATAAATAGGCTTTATAAAGTTTAATTTGCTTGTTGCCATTCTTAAAGCTGAACATGTAATTCCCAGTACAGTACAACAATGGCAAATTGCATTGGTGGTCTTGAATTAACCCATGTAGTTAAATACTATCTAATATCTGTATCATTTGATAAGTCAAGTTTATTGTCATTTAACTATATACATATTTACTGTCAAATGAGATAAAGTTTCTCCAAACCAGGGTGTAAAGCACGGTAGTACACATAACACACATGTAACACACAATAATTTAGGAAATTAAGCATAAAACCTACAGATGAATTACGCATAAGGTACAGAACAGATTAAACAGTGACGCTTCGATTGCAATGCAGCAGGGAGTTCAGAAGCCTAATGGTCTGAGGGAAGAAACTGTTTCCCATCCTGACTGTTCTTGTCTTTAGGCATCGGAGTCTCCTATCTGATGGTAGAAAGTCCAAGAGGATACTGGATGGATGGGTGAGATCCTTGATAATACTAAGGTCACTGCATATGCAGTGTTCCTGATAAATGTCCCTGACGGATGATAGGGAGACCCCTATGATCCTCTCAATCGTTCTCACAATACTTTGTAGGGACTTCTGGTATGATGCTTGGCTGCTCCCATACCAGATGGAGATGGAGGACGCTCTCAGTGCTGCTCCTATACAATTCAGCTAAGGTGGGGTGGGGGAGGTGGGGGTGCCTCACTTGCCTCGATCTCCTTAGGAAGTGGAGGTACTGCTGTGCCTTCTTGATCAGGGAAGTGATATTAAGGAACTAGGTGAGGTTATTGTTATGTGAATTCCCAGGAATTTGGTGCTCTTAACTCTCTCTACAGAGGAATCATGTACTGTATTCGCAGAGGGGGATGGCTCGCCTGCACCTTCCTGAAGTCCACAATGATTTCCTTGGTCTTCTCCACGTTCAGGCTTAGGTTGTTCTTCTCAAACCAATCCACCAGCCGCCCCACCTCCGCTCTGCACTCTGACTCCTCAGTGTTGATGAGGCGACCCACTGTTGTATCTTCCAGAAACTTGATGACACGGTTTGAGTTGAGTCCTTTGACACAGTCATGAGCAGCGGGCTGAGCACGCAGCCCTGGGGAGCGCCAGTGCTCAGCGTAATGGGATGTGAGACGTTGCTGCCCACACGGACTGACTGTGGTCTTTCTGTTATGAAGTCCAGGATCCATTTGCAGAGGGGGGGGGGGTGTTGAGACCCATTGAGGACAGTTTCCCCACCAGTTTCTGGGATATGAATGTGTAAAATGCCGAAATGAGGTCTATAAACAGCAAGTTGGCATATGAACCCCATTTTCCAGGTGGGACAGAGCAGAGTGGAGGGCAGAGGCTATTGCATTGTCAATGGATTGGTTCAAGTGATAAGCGGACTGGAAAGTGTCCAATGTAGTTGGGAGTAAGGCTTTAATGTATTACTTGGCCTAACATTTTGCAAGGACTTCAACTAGCTTTGATAATTTTATTGAGAAATATCGATATTGTATTGATTAGCAATAAGCAATTGCTTCAAACTTACAAGGCAATCTAAGTAAGCCAACGAACAATCTGCTGGAGGAATTCAGTGGGTCAAGCAGCATCTGTGGAGGGAAAGGAATTGACATTTCTGGATGAAATTCTGTATCGGCCCTGAATGTGTAGAGGAGAAGCAGCTGGTATAAAAAGGAGGGGGGGAATGGTGAGATAGAGGCCAGACTGATTGATGAATGGAAGAAGTCGGTGTTAGCTTCTTTAAAAAGGTCAGGATGGAACCAGGTCACTTCAGCAGTGGGACAGCATCTCTACCAG
The DNA here is from genome assembly GCF_963921235.1 of Mobula hypostoma. Classification (NCBI taxonomy): domain Eukaryota; kingdom Metazoa; phylum Chordata; class Chondrichthyes; order Myliobatiformes; family Myliobatidae; genus Mobula; species Mobula hypostoma. The sequence goes on from NC_086109.1 coordinate 39,670,942, forward strand.
ATGTGCCGTTGTTTCAGAATTGAATGTTGAAGGACGACAGGCATATCGAGTTAGGAAGAGGAGGGGGAAGGGTCTAATTCGGAATCGTGATAAATGGAGGCAGACAAAAAGGAATGGAGCCAGGAGGTGGGGGTGGGGATGGAGCGGGAGAAGCTGGAGGCAGCTGCCACAGTGTGATAAGCAGGAACATAAAGGCAATCTGATAAGCAAGGAAGGCGATAATGGGAACATTTGGAAGACATTTGGGAATAAATCCTCTCAGTTTCCATTGGTATAAATTATGCTTAAATAACACATTTCTACTAAGATTGTGGGTGTCTGTTCTGGCATGAATGGAAAAGCTGCAAGTTTTAATTTTAAAAAGTATCAGGGTTGCTCCACTGGCCTCCTGTCTCCTGGCTGATGTGTTTAAATTTCCTCGACTACTACTCATTTATGTCCTTGCATTAGCATCCTTTTTAATCTCTCCATCTCCTTTGCACAGCGAGTACCTCTTATTGTGTTTTGGAGCACTATAATGGCAAATGGCTAGATTCAGAACAGATCTGACAGTTCAAAACTAGGCATTCATGAGGCACCGTGTGCCATTAGCAGTGTATCCCAAAGCAACGTTTAACCTCCTGGCACATCCCTTAGTCTACAGTTATAGTCAAGCCAGAGGACCAAACCTGAGCGCAGAAAGGCATACGTAAAAAGGTGTCAAAATGGTGAAGCTGCAGAGAGAGAGAGAGAGAGAGAAACAAACCATGCAAACGGTAAATGTATGCAACTTGGATTTAGAATAAAAGTGAGTCCACACACACGAAACCAGGCATCACTGTAGGCAGAGCAGGCCGCAGCCTCAGTTCAGTGCAGAGTCGAGTAAACGCCGTGGAGCAGCAAGCTGAATAGGCCCGACCGTTGCCTCTGATCCTGACACCCTGGCTTTTCAACCTGGCCCGGCCTTTAAATTGTCCAGACGTCGGGTTGCTATTTCCTCGAGGACGCAGGCCCTGTCAATCGTGCTTCGATACGCTCTGGGCCTGGACCTTGCCGCCATGTCTTGGCCCATACCCAACCTTTCCAAAGTGGCCTGGCACTTAGATTGATGAAACGTCAGTCTTTCCTACCTTTTGGTTTTGGTGGATGGGCCTCCCTTTCACTCGCCTTGGCTCTGTCTCTCACTTGCTCACTTCGCCTCTGTCTTGTCTCTGCCTCATCTCTGTTCGCTTCTCCATAATCATTTACCAGATACTTGACCAGAAAAAGTGTTATTGATAAAGTATTTAGTTGTATTCTTTGTTTTGTTTGCCGCCGATAAGTAGTCGCTGGGCTTCACCAGGGCCATCTTAAACTGGAATTATCTTGAGAGGTGTTCAAGGCCAGAATTAACTCCCGCCTAAGCAAGGATCTTGAGCCAGCTGGTGGTGTAGTGGCATCAACGCCGGACTTCGGAGCGAAGACTCCTGAGTTCAAATCCAGCCGGCTCCCTTACACGCTTTCCATTCGTGCTGGGTTGAGTGTCGAGCTAGCATCTCGACCTTGTAAAAATAAGTAAACACAAAATAATCTGCAGATGCTGTTGTCAAAGGAACACTCACAATGCGCTGGAGGAACTCAGCAGGTCAGTCAGCATCAGTTGAAAAGATTAGTCGACGTTTTGGGCCAAAACCCTTCGTTAGGACTGAAGGAAGAACTTAGGGGAGGGTTTGGAGAATGCTGGTAGTTGAAAAAAACAGTTATTTGAAAGACAAAGGGGTGGGGGAGGGGAAGCAGGGAGGTGATTGACAGGAGAACAATAGTAGAAGGAGGCAGAACTATGAGGGAGGTGATCACCTCCCTGCTTCCCCTCCCCCACCCTTTTGTCTTAAAAATTACTGTTTTTTTCAACTACCAGCATTCTTCAAACCCTCCCCAAAGTTCTTCCTTCAGTCCTGACGAAGGGTTTCGGCCTAAAACGTTGACTAATCTTTTCAACTGATGCTGACTGACCTGCTGAGTTCCTCCAGCGCATTGTGAGTGTTCCTCGTAAAAATAAGAAAGTCTACTAAAAAACGCCGTCATGATGGCGTCCCGATGACTCCACTCACAGTTAAGGGTTTTCTTCTTCTTTTTAAGCAAGGATCTGGTCCTGGTACAACTTGCCTACCACCACAAAATGTCTACAGTTCATGCAATTTCATTGGCTCTCCGCTCATTTTTGGACTACCTATGTCAGGCTGCTGTTTTTTGATTACAGCTTGGTGTTCAAAACCATCATTCCCTCAGTACTAATGAATAAGGTTCAAAACCTAGTTCTCTGGACCTCTCAATGCTGATACTGATTTTGATGAAAGAATCTGCCTATGGCTTTGGGAGGCCAATCATCTCACCTTAGGTCGTCAGTGCAGGAGGTTCTCAGAACCATGATCAAAGCCACACATTCATAAATGCTTCATCACTGACCTTCCTTTCATCACAATGTCAAATAATTATTACTGGTGCAATACTCAATTCCATTCACAGCTCCTCAGCAAGGGAAGAAATATTAGCTTGCATGCTGACAGACCTAGACAGCATTCAGATATGGTCTTCTAGGTGGCAAGCAATATCCATATTATAACAGTGCTGGACATCATGTTAACGTAGCAGTTAGCGTGATGCTAATACAACTTGGCACATTTTGGAGTTCAGAGTTCAATTCCAGCTCTGTTCTCTAAGGAGCCTTTGTATATCCTCACCCATGGACTGCATGGGTTTTCCCCAGGTGCTCTGCTTTCCTCCCACAGTCCAATGGGTAGGTTAATTGGCCACTGTAAATTGTCCTGTAGTTTGGTTAGGGTTGTGGGGTTCTTGGGATGGTGGTTTGAAGGGCCAGAAGAAATTACTCTGTGCCGTATTGCTAAATAAATAAGTGCCATACAATAATCAACTCCAGCAAAAGATTCTACCGAATGTCTTTGACATCCAGTAGCATTACAATTTGTTGAGCTTCCCCTCCATTAATATCCTCATATCCATCATGAAACAAGTAACAAAACAGAATCAGCCATAAATACGAGACGAGCTTAGATGTTGCATATCATATGGTGAAAGACCCACATCCTGACACCTCTCCACCATCTACGAGGTCAATGTCAGAGTGTGATGGAATACTCTCTACCTGCCTGGATGACTCTACTTCCAACCACACTGAAAACGTTCAGAATCCAGGACAAAGTAGCTTCATGACTGATAACTTGTTCACTCTGCTACACATTTAGCATAGAGTGCACCATTTCTGAAAAGTTGGCTATTCTTTGCTTCGGGAACCATGACAGTACTTTTGAAACTTGTGCTACTGCCATCTAGAAGTCAAAGGCAGCGGGTGAATTGAAACACTATTCAATGCATGCATCCCTCAAAGGAGCAATAGATCCAAACTTGGGAATTTATCACTGTTAAGAGATCATTATTGTGTCTAGATTCTGGAATTCCATCCCCAAACAACACTGGGGCAGTTCCTTCACCAAAAGAACAGTAATTATCAAGAAGACATCTCACCATCGCCTTCTCAACAGCAGTTGTGGATGGGAAATAAATTCTAGCTTACTAACGACAACTTATTAAATAAATAAATAAATGGTTGGATGACTCAGTGAATTAATTGTTTATTTTTCTCCCATTCATCTGAACTCTTGCTAAAGTCTTTTGCTGCTAACACGAGATAGGAACTGTGATAATGGACAATTACAAATTTTGTCTTACACTCACTTTTCACTCCAGAATTGACAATGAAATTAATAGCAATGGTACATAGAAGATTTGCACACCTCAGTTTACATTAGAAATGCATACCTTTAGAGAACCTGTAATTCATCACAATTTAATGAAAAGGACTGTACATTTCAGAAATGGCAAAATTACACTTGGTAGTTACAAAATCTGTGGCTAATGGTCTATCATCCAGTAGCACTTACATCCACTGTGATGAAGTATTTTGAGAGGTTGGTGATGAAACACATTGACTCCAACCGAGAAACGATTTGGATCTGCTCCAATTTGTTTACCAGCACACCAGGTCCTCAGCAGATGCCATTACATTGGCTCTTCACTCAACCCTGGAACATCAGGACAGCAAAGGTGCATACATCAAGATGTTCTTCATCGACTTAAGTTTGGCATTCATTACTACCATCCTCTCAAAACCAACCAATAAGCTTCAAGACCTTGGTCTCAGTACCTCCTAGTGCAATTCGATCTTCAGTTTCCTCACCTGTAGACCCAAGTCAGTTTGGATTTCCAACAATATCTCCATCATAATCTCTTTCAGCACAGGTGAATCAAAGGTGGAAAGGATCAGCAACTTTGAATTCCTCAGTGTTATCATTTCGGATGACCTGTCCTGGGCCTCTACTGACAGTCAGCATGAAATCTAATACTTTGCCAAACTTCTATCAATGTATGTTGGGAGTATATTGAATAACTGCATCACAGCCTGGTATGGAAACACCAATGCTCTCAAACGAAATGTCCATAATGGGTAAAGCCCTCCCCTCCATTGGGTACATTTACACGGTGCGCTATCGCAGGAAAACAGCATCCATCATCAGAGACCTCCACCACCCAGGTCAAGATCTCTTCTCACTACTGCCATTAAAAAGAAGGTACAGGGGCTCAAGACCCACACTGGTATATTAACCCTCAACTAACAGGCTTCTGAACCAAGGGGTTAACTTCATTTCTGTTCATTTACCCCATCACTGAACTGTTTCCACAACCTATGGACTCATTTTCAAGGACTGTTCATCTCATCTTCTCGCTATTTATTGCTTGCTTGCTTGCTTATTTATTTATTTATTTATTTATTTATTTATTATTATTTCACTTTTGTCTTTGCATGGTTTGTTTGCCTGCCCTGTTGGGTGCAGTGTTTCATTGATTCTATTATGGTTCTGAGATTTACTGAGTATGCTCACAAAAAACTAATCTCAGCATTGTATATGTGGTATATATGTACTATGACAATAAATTTACTTTGAACTTTGAATTTTTCAGCTCCTTGTTAACAGTGGACTTTAGAACAGCATATTTACAGTACATTGGTTGCATCTTTCTTATGGTGCCTATCTATACATGCAGATTAAAACTACTTTCTGCTTTCTCGACTGGGTCTTAAAAATTGCGATAATGTTTCCACATAGATTTAGCAGTTTTGGGCGTGAAAGGAGATCACTGGCCTGAATCGTGCTCGATCTGATCTCCTTCTGACTTCATCCCATGTCCTATTCCCATGTGTGCTTTTGTCTATTTGCTGCACTTGGTTCCAATTATCCTTAATTTTGGTTTAGTGCTTTAAATAATTAAAAAGTAATTACTTAATAAAGTGTCAGTTTACTTAGAATAGCTCAATATAGCTTAAGCCACCAAAAACAAATCAAAGGCATAAACATAAAGTTAAGGAAAAATAAGCAAGTTCCTTTTTAATCAAGCTCTGTAATTGAAACCTCCTCTTTTCTAAAGAGGACAACCCCAAACTCTTCAATCGTCCACGTCACCAAAATCCCTCAATCTTGGAATCATTTTGGCAAATCCCTTCCTCACTCTTTTCAAATTCTTCACATCTTTTCTCAAGTGTGGCTCCCAGAACTGGATACAATATTCTGGTTTTGGTTAAATCAGTGTTTATAATTTATTAAGATTCATCATGACATCTGTGTTCTCATACTTTGTCCCTCTGTTTATATTGCTCAGGAATCTGTGTGCATTTAAAGAGCTTTGTCATGATCCTGCAGATTTTTGATTTCTTGCATGTCTTGCAGAATTGTACCCACCAGTTAATATTGCCTCTTCTCATTCTTAAAACCAATATGTTAGATACAGTATCTCCCAGCACAAAATATTCCCTGTCATCTATATGACCATTTTACTTGATAACTTTCTATGCTCCTTTTAAGACTATTACTGTCCTCCTGTTAGTAATTGAGTTGTACTGCTCAGAAATGGGCTCTTTGGCCCATCATGTCCATGATGGGCCTTGTACCATTTACACTGGTCCCATTTGCTTGCATTAGCACCAGATCTTTTTATATATTGCTTATTTGTGTTCAAATGCCTCTTAAAATTAGTAATAATATCTGAATCCATTACCTCCGTTGACAGTGTGTTCCAGATATCAACCACTTTTTGTGTAAAAAGAAAATATGAATTTACCTCTTAGAAACTTACCTCTTAGAACTAGTCTCCTAGCTCTCATCTTAAATCTCTTCCCCTATTGTTTTCCTTCATACCCCCTACCATGTGAAAAAGATTTTGACTGACTCGCTTTTCTATGCATCTCATAATCTTCTCTACTTTGTCAGGACACCCACACACCACCCCTCCTCCTCCCAGCCTCCTCGATCCTGGGGAAAAAAGCCCAGGTTTTTTTTCAATCTCTCTCTCCCTCTGCCTAAAGTCATCTAATTCTAGCAACACCTTAGTGAATCTCATCTGTACTCTTTCCAGTGCAGTAACATACTTTGTAAAGTGTGACGACCAGACTGTTTAAAGATATACAATTAAAAGTTAGATTTATTTGTCACACGTACAAGGAAACATATAGTGAAATGCACTGTTTTCTACATCAGAACTGAGCCGTCTGCCCCTAATGTCAAATTATGAATACATTTTAAGCAAATTCATGGTCCTCATACACTTTGCTCTCTAGTGTGTTCCTTCCAGACTGAAAAACAACTTTCACTTGCACTGTCTGCATTCCTGCTGCAAGTCCCTTTTATTCTATGGCACTCAATCTTGATGACAAGAGGACCCACAAGGTCAGTGATTCTCGATGGAACGAATGCCCAAAGGTGAGAACCCATCATTAACATTTGCACATTCTGTGGAGGGTAGTTTTCATTGATGTCCTGAGTCAGAGAACACTGAAACATTGTGTGTGCATGTGTGTTTGGTTAAAATCCCGACCAGATAGCATTAATCATTATTTGTTTATTCTGAAATGCACTTCATGGCTTCCAAATGTACAAGAAGAAAATATGCTGCAATGTGTGTGTCCGTACAGATTTCATGTTGACTAATCTCTCTATCATCTTGAAGCAAATTCTTTTCCAGTTTTAGTTTTTTTGTTAAAGAGTATCTTTCTGTCAGAGACTGTTTATGTTGTCTTATAATTGTTATTAGTACGTTGTTTACATTGTGATTTTATTTTCCAAAAGTGTCCTTACATTGCATTTTTTAAAATAAAGCCAGGTGTTTTACTTTCAGACAATTTACATTGGCTCCATTCCGGTGAAAAGTTTTATTAGTTTCCTGTGAGAGGAAGGAGAACAAACTTAACAGTCAAATAAAAGAACAAAAGATAGAAGTTAGCTAATATAGAAATAGGAACGTTATCTAAGTACCTGGAACTGCTGATGCTGGGCACCAAATATAGATTCTCTGCAATTCCATACTGACCTGTTACAATAAATATATGTGACATGAACTGTTTTGATATTAAGTTATGAGTTTAGGTTTAAAAGCTATTTCTGAGGTAGGAAATACTTAGTGTTACATTTTATAGTAAAGTAACTTTGCATTGACACGTTTATGTAGCTTGGCTGGTTCTAAAGCTAAGTGCAGATAGTTCTGTTGAAGTCCCAATCAGCATGTTTCCTCATTGAATGCTGTTAGCTACAGGGTAACCAGTTAGTCCTTCGTTGTTTGTACTGTCTTGTGGAGTGCAAATTAATAGTTACATTTGCCTTCATGTACATTCATTACTTTCAAAGCTAAGAGCCCAATGCACTTAAATGAGGAGGTTCAAAAATGATAATAACAATAGCATGCTGAAATCCACTTTCAAGATTCAGCTCCATTGAGGCCAGTAGTATCAAATTTCAGAATGGAAGTAATATATGTGCTGTACTAAATAAAATGTTTTTATGGTATTTACTGTTAAAATAGCACTCTACAGAAATGTACTGAAATGGGAAAAAGGCAACTGTGGTAAGATGTTTCCCAATGTTTCTGATTAATGTAGAAGTCAATTTGATGGGGTATTTAAGGAATACTACACAGAAAAGAATAAGTATTGTAGAAGGAAAATTTAATAATTATGATCAACTAAGGTGCAAAAAGATCTCTTTCTGAAGAAGCTGATATTCCATTGTTTATGGAAAATTATGGGTGAAAATTGCTAATGTGTTTGACATTAACGGCAGTTTGTCAAAGTATTTCTTCAGACGTGGAGAATAACAAGCGCACATCACAAAGTGCACACAGTACACAGTTAAAGGGGATATATTTTGCTACAAATATATAATTCCAATGAATCAGATTGGGATTTAGTACTCAAATCAGGAATGCTCTACTAATTCAATTTCTTCAAGTGATATGTTAAGAAATCTTTCTCTTTATTTTTCCACTGTGCTTGAATTATACTGTATATGCTTCAATTTTCTTTTTCTAAGTGAGTGCATCTGGCTAGAACAGAGAACTTCTGAACCACGGATCTTGTTATATTTCTATATTATGCAATCATCATCCCTTAATGGTGCCACATAGTCCAGACCTTGTAAATTGCCTGAATTACATGCTGATCCAGAGCACTATGGTTTCTGTGATATGGTGTAACTGTGGATTAGACCTACTGACTCAGACTCAAAGATATGAAATTTTCAGCAAAACAGACGATCACTTCATTTGTCTTCATAATGCTACAAGGAGTCTGCTGTCTCAGTCTCTTTTAGAAGAGGAGTATCCATCAGCATAAATTGACAGCCAATGTAAGCATGCTCGTCTAACTGCTAATGTGGATTTTAATTTTTTTAAAAGGAGCATTTACATTGCTTCTTTCATGACCTCAGAACATAAAAAGGCAGATTACTACACTTCAGAAGTACTTTATTAGCTGTAATCATTTCCATGAAGGAGGAACTGCAAGCAGTTCATGTTTTGCAGTGCTCAACAGCCAGATAGTGAAGACCAAATAATCTGTTTTGGTGATATGAAGTAAAGAATAAATATTGACAGGATCCTTCAAAATGGTAGTACAGAATCACTTACTTCACCTGGAGAGCAGGGAGCCCTTTGATTAACACTTTGTCCAAAAGAAGACACCACTAAAAGCATGTCCTTTGGGATAGTCTTCTTAATTTTCTTTGAGGCGGCATCCTCTCATGAGGGCACATATATTTTGACCTGAGACACTGTCCTGATGAAGGGTCTGAGCGCGACACGTCAACTTTTTAATCATTTCCATAGATGCTGCCTGACCTGCTGAGCTCCTCCAGCATATTGCTCTAGATTTCCAGCATCTGCAGTACCTGTTGTGTCTAGATTTTGATTTCACCTGTAATATAATGGATAACACTCTGTTTGTAATTCACTGGGGTGTCAACAAAGGTTTTGTTACTTTGGTTTCTGAGTGTTTCTCAAACATGCAGTTTTCTGATTCAGAGAAAAGAGTGCTAATGAATAAGCTACAGCTGACAACTGACATCTTGTCTGAGCTAACTACATTTTCTTAGTATTCAGCATTGATCTTCCTTTTTTCTGAGCCTGTCTAGTATGAATGTTTCCTGCTGAAAGTTTTTGCCACTGTAATGGAAGAAGATATTGCTTCTGGCAAAAGGTACAAAGTCTTCAGAGAATCTGACGACCTGAGCAGGTTAATTAAAATGAATCATGGTTAAAGAAATTGGTAAAATTAATAGACTTTACAAATAAATAAATAAATGGGCACTTAAGAGCAAGACAAATTTGGACCCTGGCTCCACAAGGAATAACGGAGGTAATTACACAGAAATGCATTAAAGGAGTCGCCAAGAGGGCCACAACTTTGCTGTGGTTTGGAGGCTTGTGTCCCTCAATGACCCGGAGAGCTATGTTGGCTGGAGTCAGGGCTTTATGCTTTGGTTCTTGGTAGGGTCACCCATGCCAAACAGGTCAAAGGGAAGAGGCCAGACTAAAAGTGGTCCACTGGCCCTCCAGGTTCGGGGGTCAGCTCAGGGCTAACAACCCTGACTGGTAAAACAAAACTGTTACAGAAACAGCAATGAAGAATCCTTCTACATCAGAGTATGGCATTATTCCAGAGTCTCCTCCAGGATTTGCATGACTGACAGTAGTGAAAACTGAGCTACTGACACAATGAAGAAAGCCCTGAATACAGCCCGAGAATGAGGACCTTCACTGCTGCTCTAAACGCTAGTTGCGTAACGGGCAGTAGAGAGAGAGTATTGAAGGAGAAGCTAAATAAATACAGGAGGGAGTAGAGGATAGAAGAATATTTTAAAAGGATTGATGAAATAGGAGGGGGTTTGGCTCGTGTGTAGAAAAAAACATCATCAAGTCACGTATCTATAACCTGTGTACTTGATGAAGATTAGCGTGCAATTTCTTAATGCTTATCACACTTCGCTGTTTGACCACAGGTGGAATTTGGGGTAATTTGTTCTAACATAAAAAAGGAAGTCTGCTGAAGATTCTTGGCCTGAAATGTCAGCTGTACTCTTTTCCAAAGATGCTGCCTGGCCTGCTGAGTTCCTCCAGCATTTTGTGTATGTTGCAAAGAAAGTCAAATTTTGTCACAAGACACTAACGATCAAACTAGCCGTGGTTGGCTATAAGGCAGTATTATATATATATGAACCAGTTTGTGAAATTGTGTTTCATTCATTTTTAGGCCTGAGAAACTGAATGCCCAATTGAAAAAACTGGCAAATCTTACTTATTACATTTGGGTTGTGTTCTTGTGCACAGCAATGGGTTACTCACCTGCCTGGACAGTAAATGAAGTAATGATTCTGTTAATTCTTTCTCAGAACTCAGCAGGAAGCATTGCAGCAAAGGCTTTGGGTCTGAGGTGGGGAAACATCTGGGTCAGTTAGAAGCTTCACTGACCAATCTGTGGTCAGGAAAAGCTGGAAGGAAGTCTAAGGCTAAGCCCTTGGTTTCCTGTCCAGATAGGAAAGAAAAGACTAAAAGAATTCTAAGTTAGATCAAGAAGGTTGAGTAAGAGTGGCAGAACAATCTCATACTTCCTAAAATAGAACGAGTAAGAATCAAATGAACTACAGGGAAAAAAGGGAACACCCTTAACAGACAGGGCGGCATATTTTACTATATTTTTTTCGATAAGGTGAGATTTACTTTAAATATTACTCTTAACCTTATGATTGTAAAATTGAGCAATGCCAGTTTGTATTCAGCTGTTTTATTTAGAAAGTTGAATAGTTCTTTCTACCTTACAGTGTTCTCGCTTATCTATATAATTGTCACTGCTCTCATGCTCCTCCTTTTTATCCTTTGCTGTCTGGCAAGTCTTCCTGTTGTTCCCATGTCATTTTACATCTGAAATAGATTTTTTCTTAGCTATTCTATCTGGTATTCACCTGACTTTTACTAAGAAGAATGCAAATCTCTTCTATTTGATTTATGTTTTCCCTTCCTCTCTCTGATTATTGATTCCCTTTATATGTTTCTTCTGAAGAGTGACAGATATTTAATTTTACTGCTTTCTCTGCTGGGTTTATGTCTCAAATTCAAGAATTCCAGGATAAGCACAATTCCCAAAGCTATTATCTCACCCACTATTCCTTTTCCAGCTTTAGCTCCCTTGTGATTGGAGACCGCTTCAAAATTTGTGGAAATATCCATAAGATTTCAAGTCAATTGGTGATACTTCAGAACAAAAATATGAATGTTTTGTAAATTTGAATGAGAGCAATGACAATCTCTCTCTCTTTCTCTTTCATTCATGCACTCTTGTCTCTCTCATTCACACACACACACTCTCTCTCATTTACACCCCCTCATTCACACTCCCTCTCACATTCTGTTACTCTCACTCTCGCATTCTCTCTCACTCACTCTCACACTCTCGCACTTACTCTCTCACTCACATTCACACTCTCTCTCTCACACACAAACACACACACACACACACACACAACAATACCAACAATTTTATGAGCTAACTTGTAGGAGTGAATTTAAAATGTTCTCAGCATTCTTCTGTTCAAATGGAAACATTTCAATAATTAAACAACCAATTGGTGGTGAAAAAGACAGATGTTAAAATACATCAGAAATCTGAACATGAAGAAGCAAAATAATTATGAACTGTCTGTTAGAATGCAAGCTGGGTATTGATTATGATTACCATAGGTTAAACCTGGATGTATACGTAACACTGTTCAATACAATAAGATTATTAGCCAGTTATGTCATCAAAATTACAATATATTTGTCAAGCATGGTTTTCTGTAAATTCATGTTTTGTAAATCCCATCAATGTTTACCATACACTCTACTGTTACATCTGTGATAGTGAACTGAAGCATTTCTGCACTAATGGTGTCAGACTATCAGTTTATAATTCATTGGTTCTATTTTCCCACTCCTGTTTTTCACAGTGGGGTTACATTAGCTGGCCTTCAGTCTGTAGCAACTGATGCATGCTTCATTTTGTGGGATCTAAGCATCATCAGCAATTATAATCTGTCTTCTCAGGAGCAACTGCAGATAGGCAATAAATACAGGCCTTGCTGGTAATGTTAAAGCAGAGCTCTGCATCAGTTCTAGAGATTGAAGGGTAACTTTAAAAAATGGAGGGAGAGAAAACAGAGAATTCTAGACTGATTAGTCTGACTTCAGTAGTGAAGACCTCATTGAAACTATAAGACACTGGCTGGACTGGACAGATTAGATTCAGGAAGATGGTTCCTGATTGGAGACTACTTAGGTCTGAAATGAGAGGATATTTCTTCACCCGAAGAGTGGGGAATCTACAAGCACAGTGGAGGTGAAGTCATTAAATATATTTGAGGAGTTACATTAAATGGTGATTTATGCTCAAAGGAATCGATAGCCAATTCTTACTCCAATCTATATGTTCAGATACTAGGGGTGAGATACCAGGATAGGAGATATGTTATCAGAGCCACTCATAGAAATTAAACTTTGCCCAGTGGTTATCTCTTGTTTCAACTCTCAAAGTGAACACTACACACAAAGCTGCAATAGTGTAAACCAGATCTCAGTAAAATCGAAGCATGTGTGATCATTTTACTTTTATTCATGATTTTTGCCAGGTAATCAAGGTATGTCTGCTTAGGACAGCATGTCCTGTATTGGAATTGATGTTGTGGAAAAACTTACCAGATCTATCCTATTTGCTCGAATATAATCAAGTGATTTCTTTTGGAAAATGCAAAAAGAAGAAAAAATCCAGGTTCACAGCATTACCTGACCGGCAGACCACAGTACGTGTGCTTGCAACACTGTATGTCTGACAGAGTGATCAGCAGCACTGGGGCTCCACAGGGGACTGTCTTGTCTCCCTTTCTCTTCACCATTTGTACCTCGGACTTCAACTACTGCACAGAGTCTTGTCATCTTCAGAAGTTCTCTGATGACTCTGCCATAGTTGGATGCATCAGCAAGGGAGATGAGGCTGAGTACAGGGCTACGGTAGGAAACTTTGTCACATGGTGTGAGCAAAATTATCTGCAGCTTATTGTGAAAAAGACTAAGGAGCTGGTGGTGGACCTGAGGAGGGCTAAGGCACCGGTGACCCCTGTTTCCATCCAGGGGGTCAGTGTGGACATGGTGGAGGATTACAAATATATGGGGATATGAATTGACAATAAACTGGACTGGTCAAATAACACTGAGGCTGTCTACAAGAAGGGTCAGAGCCGTCTCTATTTCCTGAGGAGACTGAGGTCCTTTAACACTTGTCGGATGATGCTGAGGATGTTCTACGAGTCTGTGGTGGCCAGTGCTATCATGTTTGCTGTTGTGTGCTGGGGCAGCAGGCTGAGGGTAGCAGACACCAACAGAATCAACAAACTCATTCGTAAGGCCAGTGATGTTGTGGGGATGGAACTGGACTCTCTCATGGTGGTGTCTGAAAAGAGGATGCTGTCCAAGTTGCATGCCATCTTGGACAATGTCTCCCATCCACTACATAATGTACTGGTTGGGCACAGGAGTACATTCAGCCAGAGACTCGATGCAACACTGGGCGTCATGGGAAGTCATTCCTGCCTGTGGCCATCAAACTTTACAACTCCACCCTTGGAGGGTCAGACACCCTGAGCCAATAGGCTGGTCCTCGACTTATTTCCTGGCATAATTTACGTATTATTATTTAATTATTTATGGCTATATTTATACTCTGTTCTTGGTTGGCGCAACTGTAATGAAACCAAATTTCTCTTGGGATCAATGAAGTATGACTATGACTATGACTTCTAGCAGGGAAAATAGAAACAAATTTGTAAACAAATCTGTTGTGTAATAAACTTAAAGTAAAGGAACCCTTAGGGGGTGATGATCATAATATAATATAATTCCCCTGCAGTTTGAGAGGGAGAAGATAAAATCAGATGTGTCAGTATTACAGCGGAGTAAAGAAAATTACAGCGGCCTGAGAGAGGAGCTGGCCAAAGTTGTTTGGAAAGGGATGGTAACAGGGATGATGGCAGAATAGCTAAGGCTGGAGTTTTAAGGAGCAATTCAGTAGGTACAGGATAGACGTATCTTAAAGATAAAGAAATATTTTAAAGGGAGAATGGGGCAAGCATGGCTGACAAAGGCAATGGCAAAAGAGAGGGCATATAATGCAGCAAAAGCTACTGGGAAGTTAGAGAATTGGGAAGCTTTTAAAAACTGACAGAAGGCAACTAAAAAGTCATAAGGAGAGAAAAGATGAAATATGAAGGGAAGTTAGCAAGTAATATCAAAGAGGACACCAAAAGTTTTTTTTCAGATACATAAAAAGAAAAAAGAGAGGCAAGAGTGGATATTGGACCATTGGAAAATAGCACTAGAGAGTTAGTAATGGGGGATGAAGAATTGGCAGATGAATCCAGTAGGTATTTTGCATCAGTCATCACTGTGGAAGACATTAGCAGTATGCCACAAGTTCAAGAGTGTCATGGGGCAGCAGTGAGCGTAGTACTGTTTCCAAGGAGAAGGTGCTTGAGAAGCTGAGCAGTTTAAAGGTCCATAAGTCACCTGGACCAGATGAACTACACTCCAGGGTTCTGAAAGAGGTAGCGGAAGAGACTGTACACGATTTAGTAATGATCTTTCAAGGATCACTAGATTCTGGAATGGTTCCAGAGGACTGGGAAACTGTAAATGGTACTTCACTCTTTAAGAAGTGAGGGAGGCAGAAGAAAGAAAATAATAGGCCAGTTAGCCTGACTTCAGTGGGAAGATGTTGGAGTTCATTATTAAGGATAAAAGTTTCCAGGTACCTGGAGGAATGTGATAAAATAGACCAAAGTCAGCATGGTTTCCTTAAGGAGAAATCTTGCTGGACAAACCTGTTGGAATTCCTTGAGGAAATAACAGGCAGGATAGATAAAGGAGAGTCATGGATGTTGTTTACTTGGATTTTCAGAAGGCCTTTCACAAGGTGCCACACATGAGGCTGCTTAACAAGTTAAGAGCCCATGATATTACGGGAAAGATACTAGCATGGATAGAAGATTAGTTAACAGGCAGGAAGCAAGGAGGGGGAATATAGGGAGTGTTTTCTGGTTGGCTGCTGGTCTTCCACAGGGGTCAGTGTTGGGATCACTTCCTGTCACATTATATGTAAATGATTTGAATGACAGAATTGATGGCTTTGTGGCCAAATCTGGAGATGATACAATAATAGGGGGAGGGACAGGTAGTGTTGAGGAAGCAGGGAGCCTGTAGAAGGACTTAGACATATTGGGAGAATGGGCAAAGAAGAGGCAGGCGGAATACAGTATTGGGAGGTGCGTGGTCATGCATTTTGGGAGAAGGAAGAAGGGCGTAGACAATTTTCTAAACGGGGAAAATTCATAAAACAGAGGTGCAAAGGAACTCATGCAGGTTTCCTAAAGGTTGACTTGCAGGTTGAGTTGGTGATAAGGAAATGCTAAGTTTGCATTCATTTCAAAAGGAATATAAGAGCAAGGATGTGATGCTGAGGCTCTAAAAGGCATTGGCCAGACTATATTTGGAATATTGTAAGCAGTTTTGGGCCCCTTATCCAAGAAAAGACGTGTTGGCATTGCAGAGGGTCCAGAAGGGGTTCATGGGAAGGATTCTGGGAATGAAACAGTTAATGTATAAGGAGCGTTTGATGGTTCTGGGGCTGTAGTCACTGGAGTTTAGAAGAATAGGAGGGGGGATCTCATTGAAACCTATTAAATATTGAAATGCCTAGATAGAGTGAATGTTGAGAGGATGTTTCCTCTAATGGGGGATTTTAGGACTGGAGGACGTAACTTTAGACAGAGGAATGTCTATTTGGATCAGAGAGTAGGAGAAATTTCATGAGCCAGAGGGTAGTGAATTTGTGGAATTCATTCCCACAGACGTCTGCGGAGGCCACATCATTGGGTATATTTAAAGTGGAGAATGACAGGTTCTTACTTATTCAGGTTGTCAGTGGTTACAGGGAGAAGGCAGGTGAATGAGGACGAAAAGGATAATCTTCTTCGCTTATCCATTGAAATCCGATGACAACATCCACTCCTTTAACGGTGAGATCTTTGATGACTATACACCCCTATCCTGGACCCACAAGCTCTATTGCAGGTGGGACATGTATATGTAGTAGTGGTGGCAACCATGGCTGCATTTCTCCCGGCTCTCTTCTGCTGTCTTCTGGTTGCTCTTTCCATCTCCAGAATATGAACCCCGTCCTTACACAGCTGTCGCCAATTCAGCAGCAGCCTCCTCCAGGTCCTCGGGTCTGACCTTGCACTTCCTTAAAGCATTCTTCATCTGATCCTTATAGCGCTTCTTCGGCCTTCCAGCTGAGCGTCAACCATGATGTAGCTGGCCGTCTAACACTCTGCGGGGTAGCCGACATGGGGGCTAATGAGGGATAATATATCAATCATAATGGAATGGCAGAGCAGACTCAATGGGCCAAATGGCCTAATTCTGCTCCTGCATCTTATGGATTTATTAAATGACTCTTGACCTCACAACTTACCTCATTTTGAACTCACATCCTAACTGCCTACCTACACTGCATTTTCTCTCTAACTAGCACTTTATCTGAACTCTGTTACTGTTTTTGCTTCTGCGACCTCCATGCACTGTTATAATGATCTGTATGAATAGTATGGTAGACAAGTTTGTCAGTGTGACACTTTGTGTCAGTAATGTGGCAGTAACAAACTCATTTATCTGTTAATTCTACTTGAATGATCTTCTCAGTACAGCTGTCATTAGGTGGTCTATTTTTCTATACTCTCCAACATACATTAGGATGTGATGGCTATTTGTTGAAAAAACTGTTTGAATATCGATCTGGTTTGGTTGTATGCCTTTTGAATGGATTTGTCTCCTATTTTACTTACTTATACGTAACTATTCAGCTAATTCACAAAGTTTATGTTTGTTTATGTAGGAAAGGATAAAGTTGGCTTGGAGTAAAGTCACTGTACTGATGCCTCACATAAAGGTGTAGTTATATGAGGAAAGATTAAGAAGACTGAACTTAAGGAAACTGGAGCTTGGAAGAATGAAAGGTGGTCTTGTTAACACATGCCGTGCTGATGGGAGCTAAACAGGATAGAAGCTGAGGAATTTTCTTGTTATGGGATCTACTAGGTGCGTATCTTCAAGCAATGAGTTAAGCCGGAATTTCCTCTCTCAGAAGGCTTTGAATCTTTGGCATTTCCTCACACCAAGAGCTATGAAGACTGAGTCATTAAGCACAATCATGGCTGAGTTACTTCTTTTGGCTTTAAAGGAATCAAGGATAATGATGATCAGGAAGAATAATGAAATTGAGGCTGAAATCAGATTGTCCATGATTTTATCAAATAATATACCAGCTCCAAGTGACTGTATGACAGGTTATCGCATCTATTCTGTGATTCTTTGGGAATCTGTTGCTTGAATTATGTGGTGATATATGCTTCATGCTTCATGTGGTACTTCAATTTTAAATGTTGGGTTTTTTGACTGCAATGCGCAGCTATGTGTATTGATTTCATTTTAGAATGCTATCGAGACATTTCAAATAGAGTCTTTCAATCATCATTTTTCTGTATTTCATTGTTTGCTGTGCAACAATCTTCACTTCAAGCTCGTCCCACAGTTCTAGAGCTTGCTGCTCTCAAAATTTGTAGTCATATTTTTGTCTGACGTAGTAATAGTGCTGTGAATTGTGACTTTATGGTAGTTGGTGAAATTTAACTATTCGCTTTCAAATTTAACCTTGGAGTTGATCCCGGTCAAATACAAAGAGTTGCATTGAAGTGTTGCACCTTGGTAGGGCAATGCAAGGAGACACTATACTATTAAGGGCAAGACCCTTAACAGCGTTGATGAGCGGAAGGATCTTGCGGTACGTTTATAGCTGCCTGAAAGTGGCTATGCAGTCTTATAGGGTGGTTAAGAAGGAAAATATTGCATGCTTGCCTCATTGGTCAGAGCATTGAGTTCAAAAGTCAGGAAGTTATGCTTCAGCTTTATTAAGCACTAGTTAGACTGAATCTGGAGTAATGCATACAGTTCTGATCACCCCCATTATAGGAAGGACGTTGAGGCTTTGGAGAGGGTGCAGCACAGTTTTAATTGGCGGCTGCCTGGATTAGAGGGCGTTTGCTAAAAAAGAGATGTTGGACAAATTTGGGTTGTTTTCTCTGGAGCAGCAGAGGCTGAGTGGGGATCTGATAGAGATTGATAAGATTATGAGAAGCAGAGATAACTAGACAGTATCTTTTTCACATGGTTGAAATGTCTAATACCATAGTTCATATACTTAATGTGAGAGGGGGTAATTTCAAAGGCGATGTGAGGGGCAAGTGTTTTGTATAGAGTCGTGGGCAACTGGAAAGTGCTGCCTGGGGTGGTGGTAGAGGTCGGTACATTAGAGACTTTTAAGAGGTGTTTAAACATAGAACATAGAACATAGAATAGTACAGCACAGTACAGGCCCTTCGGCCCACAATGTTGTGCCGACCCTCAAACCCTGCCTCCCATATAAGCCCCCACCTTAGATTCCTCCATATACCTGTCTAGTAGTCTCTTAAACTTCACTAGTGTATCTGCCTCCACCACTGACTCAGGCAGTGCATTCCACGCACCAACCACTCTCTGAGTAAAAAACCTTCCTCTAATATCCCCCTTGAACTTCCCACCCCTTACCTTAAAGCCATGTCCTCTTGTATTGCTCAGTGGTGCCCTGGGGAAGAGGCGCTGGCTATCCACTCTATCTATTCCTCTTATTATCTTGTACACCTCTATCATGTCTCCTCTCATCCTCCTTCTCTCCAAAGAGTAAAGTCCTAGCTCCCTTATACTTTCTAAACCAGGCAGCATCCTGGTAAATCTCCTCTGTACCCTTTCCAGTGCTTCCACATCCTTCCTATAGTGAGGTGAGCAGAACTGGATACAGTACTCCAAGTGTGGCCTAACTAGAGTTTTATAGAGCTGCATCATTACATCATGACTCTTAAACTCTATCCCTCGACTTATGAAAGCTAACACCCCATAAGCTTTCTTAACTACCTTATCCACCTGTGAGGCAACTTTCAGGGATCTGTGGACGTGTATCCTGAGGTCTCTCTGCTCCTCCACACTACCAAGTATCCTGCCATTTACTTTGCAGTCTGCCTTGGAGTTTGTCCTTCCAAAGTGTACCACCTCACACTTTTCTGGGTTGAACTCTATCTGCCACCTCTCAGCCCACTTCTGCATCCTATCAATGTCTCTCTGCAATCTTTGACAATCCTCTATACTATCTACAACACCATCAACCTTTGTGTCATCTGCAAACTTGCCAACCCACCCTTCTACCCACACATACAGGTTGTTAATAAAAATCACGAAAAGTAGAGGTCCCAGAACAGATCCTTGTGGTACACCACGAGTCACAATCCTCCAATCTGAATGTACTCCCTCCACCACCACCCTCTGCCTTCTGCAGGCAAGCCAATTCTGAATCCACCTGGCCAAACTTCCCTGGATCCCATGCCTTCTAACTTTCTTAATAAGCCTACCGTGTGGAACCTTGTCAAATGCCTTACTAAAATCCATATAGATGACATCCACTGCACTACCCTCATCTATATGCCTGGTCACCTCCTCAAAGAACTCTATCAGGCTTGTTAGACACGATCTGCCCTACACAAAGCCATGGTGACTGTCCCTGATCAGACCATGATTCTCTAAATGCCTATAGATCCTATCTCTAAGAATCTTTTCCAACAGCTTTCCCACCACAGATGTAAGGCTCACTGGTCTATTATTACCCGGACTATCCCTACTACCTTTTTTGAACAAGGGGGCAACATTCGCCTCCCTCCAATCCTCCGGTACCATTCCCGTGGACAACGAGGACATAAAGATCCTAGCCAGAGGCTCAGCAATCTCTTCTCTCGCCTCGTGGAGCAGCCTGGGGAATATTCCGTCAGTCCCCGGGGACTTATCTGTCCGAATGTATTTTAACAACTCCAACACCTCCTCTCCCTTAATATCAACATGCTCCAGAACATCAACCTCTCTCATATTGTCCTCACCATCGTCAAGTTTCCTCTCATTGGTGAATACCGAAGAGAAGTATTCACTGAGGACCTCGCTCACTTCCACAGCCTCCAGGCACATCTTCCCACCTTTATCTCTAATCGGTCCTACCTTCACTCCTGTCATCCTTTTTTTCTTCACATAATTGAAGAATGCCTTGGTGTTTTCCTTTACCCTACTCGCCAAGACCTTCTCATGCCCCCTTCTTGCTCTTCTCAGCCCCTTCTTAAGCTCCTTTCTTGCTTCCCTATATTCCTCAATAGACCCATCTGATCCTTGCTTCCTAAACCTCATGTATGCTGTCTTCTTCCACCTGACTAGATTTTCCACCTCACTTGTCACCCATGGTTCCTTCACCCTACCATTCTTTATCTTCCTCACCAGGACAAATTTATCCCTAGCACCCTGCAAGAGATCTCTAAACATCGACCACATGTCCATAGTACATTTCCCTGCACAAACATCATCCCAATTCACACCCGCAAGTTCTAGCCTTATGGCCTCATAATTTGCCTTTCCCCAATTAAAAATTTTCCTGTTCTCTTTGATTCTATCCTTTTCCATGATAATTATAAAGGCCAGGGAGCGGTGGTCACTCTCCCCCAGATGCTCACCCACTGAGAGATCTGTGACCTGACCCGGTTCATTACCTAGTACTAGATCTAGTATGGCATTCCCCCGGTCGGCCTGTCCACATACTGTGACAGGAATCCGTCCTGGACACACTTAACAAACTCTGCCCCATCTAAACCCTTGGAACTAATCAGGTGCCAATCAATATTAGGGAAGTTAAAGTCACCCGTGATAACAACCCTATTATTTTTGCACCTTTCCAAAATCTGCCTCCCAATCTGCTCCTCTGTATCTCTGCTGCTACCAGGGGGCCTATAGAATACCCCCAATAGGGTAACTGCTCCCTTCCTGTTCCTGACTTCCACCCATATTGACTCAAAAGAGGATCCTGCTACATTACCCACCCTTTCTGTAGCTGTAATAGTATCCCTGACCAGTAATGCCACCCCTCCTCCCCTTTTTCTGCCCTCTCTATCCCTTTTAAAGCACTGAAATCCAGGAATATTGAGAATCCATTCCTGCCCTGGTGCCAGCCAAGTCTCTGTAATGGCCACTACATCATAATTCCATCTAGGTATCCAAGCTTTCAGTTCATCACCTTAGATAGGCACAAGGGTATAAGTGAAATGGAAGAATTGTGCATTGCGTAGGCAGAAGAGATTAGTTTAGTTGGCCATTTGATTACTAACTTAATTGGTTTGACACAACATTGTAGGCTGAGGGGCCTCTTCCTGTGCTGTACTGTTTTGTGTTCCATGTTCTATCAACTTTCAGTCTACCAGCCTGTTATGATTTAACATTTCCTACTTATAATTCAAAACAGAAAAGGTTGTAACCACTCGGCATGTAAGGCAGCATCTATGAGAGAAACAGAGTTAACGCTGACTCTGCTTCAATGATATCTTCAAATCTGTGTCATGCTTAGTTCATGAAAGGTGCTAATTAAATGCAATATTACCTTTATCTCTGTAATTTTCAGTGCAGTCTCTGACCTAAAAAATGTAATCCTTTTGGAAAAAATATGAATTATCCAGAACTTGAAACTTAGCAATTTTAAATTATAAAGTTGCTATATTTAAGCAATTTTAATCAATTCATTCAAGCAAGTAGCTTTCTGTAATTTCTATTAGAATTAGCAGTTAATTACAAATTGGCAACTTTGAAATTAGCTGACTTTTCTACAGTGACTCCATTCTTTCCTATTTTCTAAAACATTTTTGTTCTTTATTGAATTTGTCCCTGAATATCACATGCCTTCTTGCAGATTATCCTTCATTCTGAGCTGTTTATTATCAACATTTTTTCAGTATTTGAGTTACAAATTGGAACTTTATCATTGTTAACTCTGAGCAAACACACTTGACAGTATTTTTATATTCTAAAATATGTCTCAAATCGCCATTTACCTTATTTTTCTACCTCATAAAGAGTTTTGAATTAAGTCTCTATCTAGAGTATGACCATGTTCATATCATGACATTAATATCATGTTGCTCTACTAACGATATAAATATCTGAATCTAAAAGCTGCTCATTTCAGTTATCAAATAAAAAATCAGTTAGAACATCCTTTTTTCATTATTTTGTATTTCTATTTTCAGCACTAGGCAGTCTGCTTAGCAGAAAAATAACTTAAAATTTGGTTCATAGTTGGTTTAAGCATCTTCCTGCTTAAGTTGCCTTGGCTGCTTTTTGCTGGGACGTCAGCTAACAATACAAACCTTGCTATAGGAACCTTCTGCAGGCTGTGCTAATAACCTTTCGATCAGAGATTTGGTGTGAAGATGACAGAATTCCCAGTATGTTGAAGATGCTTCAAAATACACAAGGAATGGACTATCGAGACCCTTATAGTCAATAGTTTTCTATTTGCTAATGGGGATAAAAACAGAAGAGAATTTAAAGTACAGCCGATCTTGTTTGTATTGCACCAATTTGAAATTAGGACTTAATTTTGTGATGACACTGGTAAATTAGTTGGTTTTTTTTAGTTTAAGTTAGAAGACAATTGAATTAACCATTTTTTAACAAAGAAACTCCACATATATAGTATACTTTCATTTAAAACAAGCTAATGTGATTAAAATAATGTGCATGCTGTCTGTAGATGAGTAAAAGATTTGGACTATTTTAGGACTGTTGAGTCAATTTTGTAATTTTCTTCACTTTATAGTTGGCATCCAGTCTGTATCTTATTATTTAGAATTGGTCTAACCGCTTTAGAAGAAATAATATTTAATGTTCACTTAGTGGAATCTTCTATGATGCAGAGTCCCTATCCTCAACCCTATTTCTACATGTCTTGTTTGAGGAGGGAAAGGAAGCTGTGATCCATACTAGACTTCTGGAGCTATTCTATGTGTACAATTGGATACTTTGTTCAATCTTCCAGTAGAACTAACCCAGGACAGATCAACAGTGTTGCTGTTGATTTCCAAAATTGGATAAAAGAGCAATGTTTAGTCTCGAATGAAGAATGACATATATACACGCCCAGCAACACATCACTCATATTTGGACATGGTTTTAAATCCGGCGACATTAGCTTTTTTGTGTTATGTATCCTATTTATTTCTGTTCCTCTACAAACAAGGGAAAATCTTCAGATGCTGGAAATCCAAGCAATGCACACACAAAATGCTGGAGGAACTCAGCAGGCCAGGCAGCATTTATGGAAAAGAGTACAGTTGAAGTTTCCGGCCGAGACCCTTCATCAAAAGAATAAAGATTATGAGAGAAAACTGGCAGAGAACATAAAAACGGACTGTAAAAGCTTTTATAGATATGTAAAAAGGAAAAGACTGGTAAAGACAAATGTAGGTTCCCTGCAGACAGAAACAGGTGAATTGATTATGGGGAGCAAGGACATGGCAGACCAATTGAATAATTACTTTGGTTCTGTCTTCACTAAGGAGGACATAAATAATCTTCCAGAAATAGTAAGGGACAGAGGGTCCAGTGAGATGGAGGAACTGAGTGAAATACATGTTAGTAGGGAAGTGGTGTTAGGTAAATTGAAGGGATTGAAGGCAGATAAATCCCCAGGGCCAGAAGGTCTGCATCCTAGACTGCTTAAGGAAGTAGCCCAAGAAATAGTGGATGCATTAGTGATAATTTTTCAAAACTCGTTAGATTCTGGACTAGTTCCTGAGGATTGGAGGGTGGCTAATGTAACCCCAATTTTTAAAAAAGGAGGGAGAGAGAAACCGGGGAATTATAGACCGGTTAGCCTAACGTCGGTGGTGGGGAAACTGCTGGAGTCAGTTATGAAGGATGTGATAACAGCACATTTGGAAAGCGGAGAAATGATCGGACAAAGTCAGCATGGATTTGTGAAAGGAAAATCATGTCTGACGAATCTCATAGAATTTTTTGAGGATGTAACTAGTAGAGTGGATAGGGGAGAACCAGTGGATGTGGTATATTTGGATTTTCAAAAGGCTTTTGACAAGGTCCCACACAGGAGATTAGTGTGCAAACTTAAAGCACACGGTATTGGGGGTAAGGTATTGGTGTGGGTGGAGAATTGGTTAGCAGACAGGAAGCAAAGAGTGGGAATAAACGGGACCTTTTCAGAATGGCAGGCGGTGACTAGTGGGGTACCGCAAGGCTCAGTGCTGGGACCCCAGTTGTTTACAATATATATTAATGACTTGGATGAGGGAATTAAATGCAGCATCTCCAAGTTTGCGGATGACACGAAGCTGGGCGGCAGTGTTAGCAGTGAGGAGGATGCTAAGAGGATGCAGGGTGACTTGGATAGGTTGGGTGAGTGGGCAAACTCATGGCAGATGCAATTTAATGTGGATAAATGTGAAGTTATCCACTTTGGTGGCAAAAATAGGAAAACAGATTATTATCTGAATGGTGGCCGATTAGGAAAAGGGGAGGTGCAACGAGACCTGGGTGTCATTATACACCAGTCATTGAAAGTGGGCATGCAGGTACAGCAGGCGGTGAAAAAGGCGAATGGTATGCTGGCATTTATAGCGAGAGGATTCGAGTACAGGAGCAGGGAGGTACTACTGCAGTTGTACAAGGCCTTGGTGAGACCACACCTGGAGTATTGTGTGCAGTTTTGGTCCCCTAATCTGAGGAAAGACATCTTTGCCATAGAGGGAGTACAAAGAAGGTTCACCAGATTGATTCCTGGGATGGCAGGACTTTCATATGAAGAAAGACTGGATGAACTGGGCTTGTACTCGTTGGAATTTAGAAGATTGAGGGGGGATCTGATTGAAACGTATAAGATCCTAAAGGGATTGGACAGGCTAGATGCAGGAAGATTGTTCCCGATGTTGGGGAAGTCCAGAACGAGGGGTGACAGTTTGAGGATAGAGGGGAAGCCTTTTAGGACCGAGATTAGGAAAAACTTCTTCACACAGAGAGTGGTGAATCTGTGGAATTCTCTGCCACAGCAAACTGTTGAGGCCAGTTCATTAGCTATGTTTAAGAGGGAGTTAGATATGGCCCTTGTGGCTACAGGGGTCAGGGGGTATGGAGGGAAGGCTGGGGCGGGGTTCTGAGTTGGATGATCAGCCATGATCATAATAAATGGCGGTGCAGGCTCGAAGGGCCGAATGGCCTACTCCTGCACCTATTTTCTATGTTTCTATGTTTCTATCAAGACTGAAATGTTGACTGTACTCTTTTCCATAGATGCTGCCTGGCCTGCTGAGTTCCTCCAGCATTTTGTGTGCGTTGCGTTGATTTCTGTTCCTTTTCATTTATATTTACTTGAAACTTTGCTGAGAGAATGACTTTCTCTTTTGAAATCTTTGTAAGATCAGTTCACCTTTCTAAGGTAAATCTATTGAACTGAAACAAAATAACCAGCAATATTAAAGCAGTGACCAGTGCACCAAGATGGGGCACAATTATTTGCATTCCATATTTATCATTTACAGTCCCTCAATGGCCATATCCTTCAGTATCCAGATCATTGTTAGATCAGAATCAGAATCAGGTTTAATATCACCGGCTTATATCATGAAAGTTGTTAACATTGCAATATATGATCATATAGAAAAAACTGAATTATAGTCAGTATATATATGTATATCAAATAATTAAATAAGCAGTACAAACATCAGAAATAAAAATGTAGTGACTTAGTGTTCATGGTTTCAATCATGAACTCAGCCGGCTAGGCAACATCTATGTAAAAAAGTACAGTCTGCATTTCAGGCTGAGACCCTTCGGCAGGACTTCCTTAGCTGAAGCTTTTAAGCTGTATCCTGTATCAGTTAAACAGAAAATGATTCAACATTCTTTTGGGGTCACAGTACATTTCATAATACTGTTTGGTATTATTCATGTTATAATAAATCTGCTAAGTTTGCATACTCCTACATGCTAAGTTTGAGAAGGCTGCACTACTGTACCAGTTAGTTGGAAGCAAAGGCTTCTATGAGGCTCAAAGTGGCTAGTCTACATTAGATTTCAAAATTAAATGTCTGCAGAAGTTTATCTCCTTTTTTTCTGCTTTATGATGGCATACAAGTGTTGTTCTTAACCAAAGGTCTATAACTGACTCAATCTCAGCACAGCCTAGTACAATCAAGGCTGTGTCATTGTCCCTTTGCATTTCTCGGACTGATACAAGATGCAGCTTCAAACCCTCATCTAAGAAAGTCCTGCCAAAGTGTCTCAGCCCGAAAGTACATATATGTCACAGTATACTACGCTGAGATTCATTTGCTTGCAGGCATTCACAGTAGGGCAAAGAAATGCAATAGAATCAGTGAAAAACTATGCACAAAGAAAACACAAAGACTGACAAACAAGCAATGTACAAAAGAAGACAAACTGTGGAAATATAAAGAGAAGCAACTAATTATTAATAAATACATGCATAAATATATAAATAATGCTGGGAACGTGAGTTGTAGAGTTCTTGAAAATGAATCCATAGGTTGTGGAATCAGTTCAATGTTGAGGTGAGTGAAGTTATCCATCCTGGTTCAGGAGCCTGATGGTTGAAGGGTAATAACTGCTTCTGAACTTGGTGGCGTGGGACCTCAGGCCCCTGTCCCTCCTTCCCGATGGCAGCAGCAAGAAGAGAGCTTGGCCTAGATGGTGGGACTTCTTTATGATGGATGCTATTTTCTTGTGGCAGCACTCCTTGTAGATGTTCTCAGTGGTGAGGAGGACCTTTACTGTGAAGGACTGGGCTGTATCCACTACTTTTTGTAGGCTTTTCTGTTCATGTTTACATCCCTGGCCGTCATGCATCTAGTCCGGATACTCTCCCCTGTGCATCATACTTTTAGATGTCACACTGAATGTGCATGAACGTCTAAGATCGAGCTGCAGCATACAGATCATTGTTGGACATGTTTGTGAACTGAGCTTCATATCATCATTGGCTAATTCACTCAAATATACAAGAAAGTGGGCCTTGGATCTCTACATAACAATGGTTCTCCTTAATGCTTTCACAGATGACAACATAACCCTTTGATAATAAAAGTTGCTGGGAAAGGTGGGCAGTTTGAAAGATTGGATGTACACTCTTTAGTTTAGAGATGCCGAGGAAGCAGATATAATTGTGTGGCTAAGTACAGCTCCAACACCATATTCATGTTTGCTGATGACACGACTGTGTGGGTGATATCAAAGGTGGTGATGAATCAGCATATAGGAGGGAGATTGAAAATTTGGCAGAGTAGTGTTATATCAACAACTCTCACTCAGTGTCAACAAGACTAAAGAACTGATTGTAGACATCAGGTGAAGGAAACCAGAGGTCCATGTGACAATACTCAACAGAGGAGCAGAGGTAGAGTGGGTCAGTACCTTTAAATTCCTGGGTATCACTGTCTCAGAGGACCTGTGCTAGACCCATTATATACATGTAATTGCAATGAAAGCACACCAGCACCTCTGCTTCTTCTGTGGAGATTCGGCATGTCATCAAAAACCATGACATTCTTCTAAAGATGTGTTGTGGAAAGTGTACTGACTGGCTGCATTACAGCCTGGTATGGAAACACCAATGTCTTTGAGTGGCAAATCCTACAAAAAGTAGTGGATTTGGCCCAGTACATCATGGGTAAAGCCCTCCCAAGCACTGAGCACATCTTCATGAAATGTTGTCGTAGAAAAGCAGCATCCATCATTAAAGATCTTCAATGTCCAGCCCATGCTCATTCCTCACTGCTGCTATCAGGTGAAGGTACAGGTGCCTCAGGACTCGCACCACCAGGTTCATGAACTGTTACAACCCCTCAACCATCAGGCTTTTGAACAAAAGAGGATAACTACGCTCACTCTATTTCTGTACAGATGGTCTCATTTTAAGGACTCTTTAGATTATGAGAACACTCAATCCTCATTTATTGTCATTTAGAAATGCTTGCATGCATTAAGAAATGATACAATGTTCCTCCAGAGTGATATCACAGAAAAACAGGACAAACCAAAGACTAACACTGACAGAACCACATAATTATAACATATAGTTACAGCAGTGCAAAGCAATACCATAATTTGATAAAGAACAGACCATGGACACAGTAAAAAAAAAGTCTCAAAGTCCCGAGTCAATCGACTACCGAGTTCCCGGTAGCAGGTGGCAAAAGGAGAAACTCCCTGCCACAAACCTCCAGGCGCCGACAACTGCCGATGCATTGGAAGTACCCGACAACAGCCGACTCTGAATCCGTCCCTCCGAAAACTTCGAGCCTCCGACCAGCCCCTCCGATACAGCCTCCCGAGTGCCATCCTCTGCCGAGCGCCTTTGACCTCATCCTGGCCACCGAAACAAGTAAAGCCGAGGATTCGGGGCCTTCTCCTCCGGAGATTCTGGACCACACAGTAACAGCAGCAGCGAAGCGGGCATTTCAGAAGTTTCTCCAGATGTTCCTCTGTACACTCACGTCTGTCTCCATCAAATTAGAATTGTGCACAGTCCCCTACTTGACAAATAACACCCATCACCACCGAAGTGGCCGCGCGCTCTGCTTTGCACTGCCATCTTCTCCTCCTCTGAAAATTCCTCTGAAATTATCTTCTTATTTCATGCTCTTGTTTTATTTATTGCTATTTATTTATATTTGCATTTGCACAGTTTGTTGTTCATTGATCCTGTTTACAGTTACTATTCTATAGATTTGCTGAGTATGCCCGCAAGAAAAAGAACCTCAGGGTTGTATGTAGTGACACGTATATACTCTGATAATAGATTTTACTTTGAACTTCAAAATGCAACAAAAGATTGGAATAAAACTACAGACCACATTCCTTTGTAAGGTTCAGTGGTATACAACATATGTTTTTATCTAGAAATTGATCAGAGTGTTCCATTTTATAATTTTCATCTGACTCGGATGCTATTCAAGTAAACAATGTATCATTGTAACACATGCGTGAAAATACTTGAATGGATTGCCCAGAAAAGAATATCTTTTTATGGAGGAAATCTCTTGGATGATGAAACGACTACCCTCCTGCTCTAAGGGTCTTGCTTGAAGTTTCCTAATTCTTTTTTGGCATCTCTGGACTATTCCTTTCTGAAAGGAATTGCTACCTCATCATCCCGCTGCATAGGGGATCCCTTATGCTGGTTTGCATTTTAGCTGTATGTCTGCTCTTGATGTATTTAATAAGTAATCATATTCCACTGGCTGCAATTAAGCTTTAAAAGCAATACTTAGATTTAATACCATATTTTAGAATCAGAATGTATTAATTTGTATCATATGTATTAATTTTCTATGCACACAACTGTTTATCTGGTACAATAATTACTGACATTTAAGGATAGAACTTGTTTAAGGAATTGCCTATACCTTATCTTAAAACATCACTAATTTATTGGATTACCTATTCCCTCATGTTCCCCTACCCTTCCCACTGGCAACCCAGAAGGACATTGAGCTCCAGTTCCTCTGCTGCCCATCCCAGCTAACAAACAGGTTCTGTTTTTACAGGCGTCTGTAAGTTGTCTTTGTCTGTAAGAAGATGCATAAAAAGACTCGATTAGTGTAAGACTACCTCCACAGCATTGTAACGAATGGTGTTGTGACTGTGATATTGAAGTTGAAGATGACAGAATGTTTTCATTCAATGCAAGCAGGTCTTCTGAAAGTCTATTTCTCCTCTCCTACCCTGACACACTGAGGTTTTATGCTTTTGAAACACAGATTATAATAAGCCACAATATACAGGTATGATTATAATTACCAACTTAAACATCTTGACTGTAGATAGGCAGCTTTGCAGCGCTACATATTTACAATAGGAGTCCATCTCAACGGACAGAACCTGTTTGATTATTCAAAGATGAGCGGCAGGTCCATGGAGTTTTGCACTCAAGCGCCAAGCACTCAAAATGCATTTTTTTTTGATAATGTAGGAGGATGCTGGATGTACAATTAGCTAGAATATTCAATGATGAACCAGGCATGTCCTGATCAGCGTATTTAAGTATATTAAGTATTAATAATATGTTAATACTAGAGTAGACCATTTACTGCCTTCCTTGGCTCATCGTCAGGGTTTCAATGAGGGCCAGATACCAAGAAGATTTGTTTATTGTCTTTCCCGTAGAGTTGCAATGGTACAGAACTGGATTGGATTGCCCCGTACTCAATGACTGGGTTTGATGGCCTTGCAGTTACATTGTTTAATGGAGCATTATTGCATAATTATCAATTATTGATTGCATTGTCAGTTTCCAAACCAAGTCACTTAGTGGCCTCCCACGATAGAAGAAGTCCGCCTGTGTTCTAAAAAGAGAATACTATATGATTACTGCAAGAAGTTGCACGTACATAATTTCTTCTCATCAGCCAAGCTGTTGTTCAGATTAATTAATATTTATGGGTGTCTATTTGTAATAACAAATAGCTATAAATTGGATATTTACAACCTATTCAGGGCCTCTACAGTATAACTGTCTTCTGCTGGCACTGGGTAAGAACACATAAGCAATGGTACTTAATATAACCAATTTGTTTGCTATTTGGCACATCTGCAGTCCAGAATATACTGTGTTCAAATATTTTGACATGTCAGTCTAATTCTTCTGCAAAGGATTCAAGTCTAAACCAATCTGATAAGGATGCTAATGAGCATTATTTACTTAGGCTGCATGACGGCTGTAAAACATACAGGGTAATCAGGCAGAAATATGATTTATGTTAAGTATTGCTTGAATAGACCAGATTGGCAACTCGTTGACAGTTCCTTTTAGTATACACCTCCAGGGATCCTTTTTGCACAGCACGAGTAATGCAGTTGCCGTCTCAATCTAGCGAACAATACTCCCTTGTCTATTCTGCTTGGCAAATCTCCTGCCCCTCTGGACGTAGCTCCAAATGAGATAACTTGCTTTCACTCCACTTCCTTGGTGTCTGAGATGGCTGATGAAGTATTTTAAAGAATGAATGACTCTGCCATATATGGAGCTTACTAGGGCAAGTAGATGGGCTGAGTTGTTATGGCTTCCTTCTATTGTGTTCCCATCTTAACGACTCAAGATCTTCTCTCTTGTTCTGTTTCCATTTTGAGCAGTTGTGGACAAGGGATTCCCATGAGTTGCTGAAGATGTTATCTCTCTTCAGAGGGATTTTGACATTATTAATATACTTTTGCTGTTCTGGAAATCTCTTGCCTAGTGAAAGAACTTGAGATAAAATGCTTGCCCTGGGTGTTTGGTATCAGGCATATGAACAATGTACTCCACTGGAGCTGTGTACACGATCAGAGCCTCCAAGCTGACTGTGGTCTTGGTGAGAGCAATGACATATCCTGTGAATTGATTTGGAGAATTTTGAGGAGAAATTTGTTGGCTTTGTGGTGCTTTGCAATATGACTCATTAATGTACAGGAGGAATCACAGCTGCTCCATGGATCAGCAATCGGACCTGGTTGGAAGTATTGAAGTCTTTGCTTTTGGACACTGTGGCTGCGCCATATTGTACTAGCTGAGCACTGGAGGTAGGAGTGAAATTTTCACAATGAAAACGGACTTTGTTAATTAGTTTTTCTTGATATCTGGTGGGTGATCCATGTTTTCCAGGGTCCGGTTGTAAAACTTGATGTTGGAGAGTGTTGTGAGCAAGGGCAGGTTAAGAAAGGCCTTTCATCTTCTGGATGTCTAGTATAAGATCCATCATCTTGTTCACACCAGTGTTTCAGTCAATGTTGACATAGGGTTCAGACTCTGAACATATGCACAAGTTTGGTGTACATACTGTAAGCTGACCTGTGACTTTCATGTCAAAAATGGAACATTGGAATTAGTTTATTTTTGTCACATGTCCTGGGATACGGTGAAAAGATTGTCTAGCATACTCTTCGTACAAATCAGATCATTACACAGTGCATTGAGATAGAACAAAATAAAACAATAACAACATGATTATGATTATGAGGACATGCAGTCCCCTTTTATTCTCATTTAGTAATGCATGCATTAAGAAATGATACAATGTTTTTCCAGAATGATATCACAAAAACACATGACAAACTGACTTAAAAATGAACAAAAACCACATAATTATAACATATAGTTACACAGTGCAAAGCAATACCGTAATTTGATAAGAACAGACCACGGCACAGTAAAAGTCTCAAAGTCTCTCGAAAGTCCCATCATCTCACACAGATGGTAAACCTCCAGCGCCGCCAACTTGCCGATGCAGCATCCTGGAAGCATCCGACCACAGTCCGACTCCGAGTCCGTCCAAAAACTCCGAGCCTCCGACCACCCCTTCAACACCGAGCACTGAGCACCATCTCTGCCAAGCGCTTCAACCCCAGCCCCAGCAACAGGTGATAGGCAAAGCCGAGGATTTGGAGCCTTCACCTCCGGAGATTCTCGATCGCACAGTAGCAGAGGCAGCAAAGCAGGCATTTCAGAAGTTTCTCCAGATGTTCCTCTGCGCTTCTCACAGCTGTCTCCATCAAATCTGGATTGTGCATGGCGCCCTATTTACACATAATCGATATTCATTCGGAATGGCCGCGCGTGCTGCGTCGCGCCGCCATCTTCTCCTCCCAGAATAAAATACAGAATAAAATGCAACTGCTACAGAAAATATGCAGTGCAGGTAAACAATAAGGTGCAAAATCATAACAAGGCAAATTGTGAGGTCAAGAGTCCAACTTATCATAGTAGGAAACCATTTAATAGACTTGTGTATAACAGCTGGGTAGGAGCTGTCCTTGAGCTTGGTGTTGCATGCTTTCAGGCTTTGGTATGTTCTACCTAATGGAGGATAGGAGAAGAAAGAAAGTCTTGCACTGCCTTCCTTCCTGTAATTCAATGAGCTGCTGTTTTGTTTTACTGGCATTGAGGGAAAAGTTGTTGTATGACACCAAGCTTACTAAGCAATGTAGCTCCTCCCTGTAGTTTGACTCATTGTTGTTTGAGATATGGCCCTCTACAATGTTCTCATCTGCACAACATGACATGAGTGTACGGGGAGTAGAGTACCAGGCTGAGGATGCAACCTTGTAGAGTACCAGTGTATACAGTAATTGTGCTGTTGTCGCTGATGGGTCCTTGAGAGTATTGAGGAACAAAGGGATGGAAATCTCTGAAGTGAAAGCCTGGGCAAAGAGCAGGGAGATCATTGTATAATTTGCTAAACTTTATTAGAGCAGAGCTGGATTATTGTGTTTTGTTTTGGTCATCTTGAAGAATGTGATAGTACTTGACAAATTGTTGAAGATAGTCACTAAAATGTTGCGTGGAATGGAATGTTTCAGTTATGAGGAGAGACTGGATAGGCTGGGTTTCTTTTCCTTGGGACAGAGGAGGATGAATGGGGACCTGACGGAGGTGTACAAAATTATGATGCGTGGATAGGGTAGATTGCAAGAAACTCTTCCCCATGGAAAAGGTGCCTGAAACCTGAAGGCTTTGGTTTAATATGCTGGGTAAAGACTTTAGAGGAGATCTGAGCACTTTTTTCACCTAGAGGTTGTTGAAGTCTGATTTGGACATGCTGAGAAGGTGGTGCAGGCAGGTACTCTCATTAGCATCAAAACATTAGAACAAGTACATGAATCAGGTTACTGATCATGGTAGGCTGGCAAATAGTATTGGTCTAGATCAATATTTACTGGTCAAGTAGGCTGAAGGTCTGTTCCTGTACTGAATGATCTTTTGACTTCATTAAAAATAGACTGGAAAGAAGCCTTTTGGAGTGTTTTTGTGGGGAACATTGAGTGGAGTTTGGGGCGATATTGTAATATTGCATGTTTATTAACAGTTTGGTTCTAAAGTTTCACTGGTTTTGTGGGATGTCTGCAGAATGTCCATTGTGTGTTCTTTATAAGATGATTATCTCAGTGTTTCGATCTTGCTCCTTATTTGGCAAGTCAGCATTCCTTTGTTTGAAAGGTTCCTTGGATTTTATTTTTTTGCAATCAAAATGGTACTTCATCAAAATTTAAAAGAAAATGAATAAATCTGAAATAAAAAAAACAGAAAGTGCTGAAAAATATTGAGTATTTCCAGAATTTTCCATTTTAATTGTATAATACTTACTGTCTTATGTACAGAGATAACAGCTGTTAAAACTTCTGTAGTTTGTCTTTGATTTCTCAGTTGCAAAGACATGTGAAAGTGGTTAATGGGTTTTGCACCCAGTGTTTGGAGAACATTTGAATTATTTTTTTAAATTAAGGATGATGGGATAGATTTTAAGCTAATGAGACACAGATTTTACCATCACGAAGACAATGTTTCTTTTTCAAAGAACAGGTGAAAATTCCACCTCTAAGCTGTAGAGAAAGAAGTTCCAAGATTTAGGTTGAAAGGTTACGAGGGAAAAGTGAAAATCTGCAGATGCTGGAAATCCAAGCAACACACAGAATGCTGTACTTTTTTCCATAGATGTTGCCTGGCCTGCTGAGTTCTTCCAGCATTTTATGTGTGTTGTTGAGGGAAAAGTGATATGTTTCCAGGTGTAAATTGGAAGGAAAATTGCAGAGAAAAAAAAATTAACGTGAGAAATTCTGCAGATGATGGAAACCTGAAGCAACACACACACAATGCTGGAGAAACTTGGCAGGTCTGGCAGCAGCAATGGAAATGAATAAACAGTTGATGTTTTGGGCCAAAGCCTTTCTTCACGACAGGAAAGGAAGGGAGAAGATACCAGAATAAAATGGTGGGAGGAGGGGAAGGAGTCCAGCTCGAAAATGAAAGGTGGAGCCAAGTGGACAGATAAAGGAAAGGGCTGGAGAGAAAGGAATGTGATAGGAGAACAGAGTGGACCATTGGAAAAAGGAACAGAGGAGGAAACCCAGGGGGAGGGGATAGGCAGGTGAGAAGAGGTAATAGGACAGAGTAGGGCATAGAAGAGGGGAGGGGAGCAGTTTTTTTTAACCGGAAAGACAAATTGATATTCATTTCGATTAAGGATCTCAGCGGTGGAGATGGCGGGAGGTGATGACAAATCACAAGACCTCGATGGTGGAGATGACGGAAGGTGATGACATATCACAACAGTAGTGAAGGGTCTCCAACTGACTTGGATTCCGTGCTCCTGGACCCTGACTCCAGTTTGTCAGGACTGCGTGGTGGCTGCTCGTGCATCTCTCCCCGCGCCCCCCCCCACCAACAAAGTCACACGCAGGTGTTCTCCATTAAGGGAATCCACCCTCACATTCTCTGGAATTTAGAAGATTGAGGGGGGATCTGATTGAAATGAATAAAATTCTAAAGGGATTGGACAGGCTAGATGCAGGAAGATTGTTCCCGATGTTGGGTAAGTCCAGAACAAGGGGTCACAGTTTGAGGATAAAGGGGAAGCCTCTTAGGACCGAGATGAGGAAAAACTTCTTCACACAGAGAGTGGTGAATCTGTGGAATTCTCTGCCACAGGAAACAGTTGAGGCCAGTTCATTGGCTATATTTAAGAGGGAGTTAGATATTCCCCTTGTGGCTAAAGGGATCAGGGGATATGGAGAGAAGGCAGGTGCAGGGTCCTGAGTTGGATGATCAGCCATGATCGCACTGAATGGCAGTGCAGGCTCGAAGGGCCGAATGGCCTACTCCTGCACCTATTTTCTATGTTTCTATGTTTCTAACATCACAGATTAAGTCGTGTGGTAGTTAGCAAATAATGAAGGAGGCATTATTGTGAGGTTCTGGAAGCCCACTACACCAGAATATGTGGATCCTGGATTGGCTTCTACAACCACCTGAAGACCCACCAACAGGCAACTGCTTGGGAAAAGACCATACTTGATTTGAGTGACCACACTACTACTAATGATCAAGAGAAACTTCTGTTCCAAGTTTTTAGTGAGCACCAAGCCAGATACATTTCTATGAAGACATACAGCACCACGTGGTGTGAGGTTGTCAGTATTAACTAGCCATCTATGCTTATTCTTGGTGAAGATGCCACAGAATCCAGCAGCTTCCCATCTTGGAGATCATTTCGATGTTACTTAGTCATTCGCCTATAAACCTATACCTCTAATTTGTACAGTATATTGGTTGCTTTAATTTTTCTCTGTCTATTCATGGGCCTTTGCCATTCAATGTTGCAACAGATGTGGCTGTTATTAGCAGATTTTCATGCAAGCAAGACTTTTGTCAATTATCTGTAGGTGAAAAACACTTTTCCTCTCTGCTGACTGGATGTGCTAGATTCCTTGTTTATGTTCCATCAATGGCATAAGCTTATGGTCTTCAGAATATGAGGTAATGTTTTAGCTGATGTTAACAAGCATTTGCCATTTGTCATGTGTTTTTAAATTGTAGGTCTCATAAGAATTGTCCTTATTTCCTATAAAAAGTCATAATGACTGGGGGATCTTATCATATCAGAAAGTTTGGGTTGAATTAAATTTGAACTTATGTATGAGTATAATGTGTGCTTCCATTATTTCTAGGTTTTGACAATTGGACATTAATGGATATTGTCAACCCAATATTCAGTGACCTGGTACGAAACTTTGACTGATATTTCCTCTCTCAACAACACGAAGCCATGCAGTCCAGGTAAATGCCACTTTACTATTCATCATTATATTTTGCCTTTTCGTGGTAAAAAATTTTTGTAATATTAATGAATGAAAAATTGTCTTTCAGTTTCTAAGTACACAAGTATAAATTTAAGGGGAAAATGGGGGATGCTTTTTCACTGAGAGGGTCATGAGAGTGTGGAACGAGCTGGCAGCTCAAGTGGTGCATGCAAGCTCGATTTTGACATTTAAGAGAAGTTTAGATAGGTATATGGATAGTAGGGATATGGAGGGCTATGCTCCCGGTGCACGTTGATGGGAGTAGGCAGTTTAACTGGTTTAGCATGGACCAGATGGTCCAAAGGGCCTGTTTCTGTGCTATACTTTTCTAATGCTCTATGACTCTAAGCAAACCAATGACAGCAGTCATTTGTGCTGATGTATATTCCTTTAAGTTCCATATTTCTGTCTAAATATATGTGGATCTTTAAAGTATGAGGACATTGATTGATAGTTTTTTCAAGAGTGATAGCAGTTTAGTATGTTGACTACAAAGTGCACAAGGGATAATTGTCAAAGAATTACAGTGCTTTGGTACAGTTTGGCTGGTACCTATCTATGCTGTAAAGAGTAAGTTGTTTGTGTTCATGGTTAACACATTTCCTTAAGCTCCCTTGTGGAAAAGGCATTTGGATATTTGAGGTTTCAAATATTCCCTTATTTCAACTCCTGGCATGGCATACAGGTCATTACAGACTTCAAACCACCTAATACTGTGCCCACTTCCAGCTCTGCTTCCCTCCCTGATGAGCTCAATTACTTCTACACTCGCTTTGACCAAGAGAACAAGGAAGTCACCTTCAAAGCGGATCTCCCACCTGGTGAACTGCCTCTCTCACTTTCCACCTCCGATGTTTGCGCCACCCTGAGCAGGGTGAATGTGCGGAAGGCAGCTGATCTGGATGGAATACCTGGCCGTGTGCTCAGAGTCTGTGCAAGGCAGTTGGCCGGGGTCTTCACGGACATTTTTAATCTGGCCCAGGCAGTTGTTCCCATAAGCTTCAAGATTGCCACCATCGTGCCATTGCCAAAGCATTCCACTGCCACGGGCCTGAATGATTCTGCCCAGTTGCAGTCACCCCCGTCATTGCAAAGTGCTTTGAGAGACTGGTTCTGTCACATCTGAAATCCTGTCTGCCCACTACCCTGGGCCCCCATCAATTTGCCTATCGCACCAACAGGTCAACAGAGGACGCCATCTCCACGGCACTTCACTCTGCCCTGATCCACCTGGACAGCCCCAACTCTTACGTCAGAATGCTGTTCATTGACTTTAGTTTGGCATTCAATACTGTGATCCCCTCCAAGCTGATCGCCAAATTTCACCAGCTTGGTATCAGCTCATCCCTCCGCAATTGGACCTTGGACTTTCTGACTAACAGACCCCAATCAGTTAAGTTAGACAACCTCTCCTCCTCCACTCTCACCCTGAACACTGGTGTGCCTCAAGGCTGTGTGCTGAGCCCTCTTTTGTACTCCCTCTTCACCTATGACTGCGTTCCTGTACATGGTTCTAACTCCATTATCAAGTTCTCAGACGACACCACGGTGGTTGGCCTGATCAGAGGGGATGACGAGACGGCCTACAGGGACAAGGTCCAGCACCTGGTTGCGTGGTGTGCCGACAAAAACCTGGCCTTAACACCCAGAAGATCAAGGAGATCATTGTGGACTTCAAGCATGCTAGCAGCCACACTCATGACCCATCTACATCAAAGGAGCTGTAGTGGAGCATGTATCAAGCTTCAAATTCCTTGGTGTCCACATTTCCGAGGATCTCGCCTAGTCCCTGAACTCCTCCACCCTGATCAAAAAGGCACAATAGTGCCTTTATTTCCTGCGAAGCAT
Organism: Mobula hypostoma; assembly: GCF_963921235.1. Classification (NCBI taxonomy): domain Eukaryota; kingdom Metazoa; phylum Chordata; class Chondrichthyes; order Myliobatiformes; family Myliobatidae; genus Mobula; species Mobula hypostoma. The sequence goes on from NC_086109.1 coordinate 39,709,816, forward strand.
CAAGAAAGCTCAGGATACTGACAGACGTTTACCACTGTACCATTGAGAGCATACTCACCAACTGCATCTCAGTGTGGTATGGCAATTGGCCTATATTGGACCGCAAAGCACTCCAGTGTGTGGTGAAAACTGCCCAGCGGATTATCAGCACCCAATTTCCCACCATTGAGAACATCTACCATAAGCGCTGCCTGGGCAGGGCGAAAAGTGCATCTCACCCTAACCATGGACTTTTTACTCTCCTCCCATCCGGTAGGCGCTACAGGAGCCTCCGCTCCTGCACCAGCAGGCACAGGAAAAGCTTCTTCCCCAAGTCTGTGACCCTGCTAAACCTCACATCACAGCGCTAAGCAGTTTTGCACTCATATTGTACTGTCTCAGTACTTTTATATTTGAGTGCTGTAGCACTTACTTTTCATTCACAGTTATTTTTGTAAATAACACTATTCTTTGCATTTCTGGTAAGATGCTATCTGCACTCGGCACAATGACAATAAAGTTGAACCTAATCTAATCTAAAGAATTGTATACATTGTGTACATTAGAAAGTACATTAGAATTGTATACATTAGAAAGTTGTGCAATATAGACACGTAAAAGTGGCAGTCACTTTGGGATGCATATAGTGTGAGGCCATGGCACCCAGTGCCAGTTTGAGTTAGCTCAGTTACAAGTCCAGACAGCAGTGCAGCTTTTAACAGCTATTAAACAAGGGGTCAGATGATGGGTTGTCAGTTCCACATACTCGCCTATATCTGCACTTACTCTCGAGAACCATACTCTTGTTTTTAAGAACAATGAAAGCATAACAGCATGTGAATATTTGCCAAGCATTGTGAAAAATAGAGGTTCACCCTTGACTTCTTACACTAAGTGAATTAAATTGCACCAGTGAAATGCAACTCACACAATGTTGGAGGATCTCAGCGTGTCAGGCGGCGTGTGTTGAAGGAAATGGACAGTTAACATTTCAGGTCAAGGCCCTTCAATGGACTGGATGAATATATAATTCTTTCTGCTCATGTGACATGCCCTTGTCTGTCTTTTGCTTTTGCTGTGTCAGCATTTGTCATCATGTACCTTAGCAAAGTCACAATGTTCTTCTTCCTCAGCCTGCCTCTCCACTGCTTATCCTCCTCATCTCTTGGTGGTTGATCATGAGGCAATTAGAGTTTTTAATCCCTCTCTGGATAGTTTGCAATGTTTTAAAAAGGGAGCAAGCACAGCAAAGCAATGTGCATAGTATTATTAGGAAATGTAGTCCAAGAGTTATATTTAAACATCAGACAGATTAGTGAGTACTGAAGGAACAATTAGAGCACACGCACAAATTATAGTTACGTCAGAGATTAGAATTGGAATTGGTTTATTGTTGTCACATATGCCAAGATACAGTGAAAAGCCTGTCTTGCATTCTGTTCATATAAATCAAATCATTAAGATGAGAAAGTCTGCAGATGCTGGAGATCCAAGCAACACACACAAATGCTAAAGGAACTCAGCAGGCCAGGCAGTATCTATGGAAAAGAGTAATCAGTCGACATTTTGGGCTGAGATCCCCCATCAGAACTGGAAAAAACAGATGAGAGATCAGAGTGAGAAAGTGGGGGGAGGGGAGGCAGTGGTACAAGGTGGTAGGTGATTGGTGAAACTGGGAGAGAGGGAGGGGTGAAGTAAAGAGCTGGGAAGCTGGTTGGTGAAAGAGATAAAGGGCTGGAGGAGAGGGAATCTGAACGGAAAAGGTCTAAAACCATGGAAGAAAAGGAAGGGGGAGGAGCATCAGAAGGAGGTAATGGATAGGTAAGGAGATGAGGTGAGAGAGGGAAACAGGAATGGGGACAGGAGCATATGTACTGCCTCCTTTCTGAGGTCAATCAAACTTCATGAATTTACATAAAATTCAGGTTTCCTCAACTACCTTCAGCATATGCCTGGGTTTTCATAAATTCTACTGTATCAATTTTTCTGTAAATGCCTACAAGAAAATGAATCTGAAGGTAATATATGGTTAAATATACATACTTAGATAACAAATTTTAATTTGACTTTGACTTTGACCAATGATACTTGAATGAAATGTGGCCTAATTATGGCAGAGTGGGGCTGTATGCTCCTTTGCATTTCACTCCAATCACCCACTTCCCCCTCAACTCCTGCTTCTCATCCATGGCAGCCGTTATACTCATAGCTGGCATGTACATACCCCTGTGAATGTGGCCTTTCAGGGGCTGGAGAACTGATATCTTGCAGTGCAGCTGTGCCAGTTATCCCATGGCACTGAGCTGAATCTGTGCAAGTTGACCATGAAACGATGTTTTAAAACTCCAGTGTTGAACCGCTGGAATTTCTAAACAATGCTTCACTGCACGAAATCAGTGAAAAACCAGTGAGGGGAAAGTTAAAGGGGTGGGGGAGGGGAGGCAGGGAAGTGATAGGCAGGAAAGGTGAAGAAAGATTAGGGGAAAACACAGTGGGTAGTAGAAGGAGGCGGAACCATGAGGGAGGTGATAGGCAGCTGGGGGAGGGGGCAGAGTGACATAGGGATAGGGGAAGGGAGGGGGAGGGAATTACCGGAAGTTGGAGAATTCTGTGTTCATACCAAGGTGCTGGTTTTTCACCTGGAACCTACCAGCCTTTTCCTTCCCACCCTCCCCCCACCTTCTTTATAGGACCTCTGCCCCTTCCCTCTACAGTCCTGATGAAGGGTTCCAGCCCAAAACGTCGACCGATCTTTTCCTCGGATGCTGCCTGACCTGCTGAGTTCCTCCAGCGTGGTGTGAGATATTAAATTTAAAAGTGTGCATTTGAAAGATCTGGATCGTTATCAGCTCATTCACAGAAGTTTAAGGGGCAATGAGTCTTACGTTGTCCACTAATATTCTCTACCATTTTTTTGCCAACTATAAAAGTCAATGACAGGAAATTATGAACAACTATCTGTTGCTCAGGACCCATTTCTCAGCAAAGACAATCTCGGATTCATATACCACCCCCAGTTTTCCAGAGCATCCTGAGGCCAATTGATTAGGAGAATGCTTGAAGAGCAAGAATTCACCGAGCCTATGATCTACTGAACAACAATGACCCCTGTAAATTCCAAGTAGGGGATATATTTAATAATATTCAGAAGGTAGCATTGCATTATTTACCAAAGACAGTTGACCCTAAATTGGCATACCTTCTTAGAGTTGTTGAACTGGACCATAAGGCATGAAGATAAAGTTACATAATCTGTAGTAGCTTGGTTCAGAATCTCCTTCCCAACAGGAAAATACTGCACTAAGTAATTCATGCTTATTTATTCTTCCTTCCATTATACTGCATGCCATTCAAATGGTTCCCTGCCCAATTAACCTACAAAATTGTTAAATATATTACCAAATTTTAATTAACAAGGGAACAATCAGCAGAGTATTGCTGCTTGAATGAATAAAATTTAGATCATTACTCAGTGTTCAGTACTTCTGAAGAACATGGTTCCGACAAATGAACAACTAGACCATGAGTGGATTGGCAAGAATTATTTGACTGTACCATAGACCACAACACGAAGTGTCACATAGGCCATAAAATATTTTATGAGCAATTGTACTGCTCATAAAGCCACTTGTGAGGATTCCTTTCCCACAGTTGCTTGCTTAATGACTTGTGCTTGTTCATAAGGCTCATGATCAGTTAATGACCCCTTGCCAGGCTAGGAAGAGAGTTCCATCGTGTCTGCTGATAAATGAACACACATCAGGCTGAGGTGCTAGCGCCATTTGTGGTCAGGGTACTCATTATGTGCTGGAGTGCAGTTTATTCTACCTCAGTCTTTGCATGTCATTGAAAATTATGGTCTTGGCAGGCCCTTTTATTTCTGGATATTGTGCGCAGCTACCAAGCAAATCCTTCCCAGGTCAGCTTTCACGAATGATGAAATACTTGCTGCCTGTGGTTTGGCAACGTTCACTGCTATAAATTCACTCATCTTTGCTGTATAGTGAGGGAGCCACACTCCAACAGGGATGCAAGCTGGAGAAATGAACCTAACACTGAAACACTATCTCTGATTTGTTCCTTTTGATGTAGCTCCCCACTGGGTGCAATTTGGAGAGCAGGTCCTTCATCTCAATAGTAGCCATGACCTATGTTACCTCTAAGCTGTACGCATGTGCGCACACACACACGTTTTTCCACTAGCGCACGAAAGGAAATTAATGTGTGCACGAAAGGATAGTTACCTAAAATAATATAGTAATTAATAATAATACTTATTCAAAATAACCTTTTAGCTCAATGTTTCTGTTAAATAGTTAGTCGATTTTTCAAATACCATAATGCACGTCACTAATTTATGTCACCTCACCTTCCCTGTTCTGGTTTGTACAGCTGCATCACGGCGGCAGCCATCTTTGGCGGACAGTGTTCATATCATAAAGTTTACAAAGATCTGTTTCAAATCCTGTAGATGGCTTACTAAGTTTTTATTGGAAAAAATATTGATTCACTATGTCGAATTCAAAAGAAGCGAAGTAATGTCTTTGATGAACTGGCTGCACTGTGCAAGATTCAGCAAAAGAGTGGCCTGACACCGATTGATTCACTTCATTTTGCACGAGGCAAAATTAACAAGATACGAAAGCAGTATCTGGGAGACAGTTTCGTGGAGTGACAAAGTTGAAGTTTTGCTAAGCCAACAACATGAAGAAAATGTCACAGTAGATACAAGTTCGCTGTTGACTTTTATAAATAGTCTTTGTGTTCATTTAGAAGAAAGGTTTCCTGAAGATGAGATACAAGAATGGTCAGCTTTTGATCTCTCTGCAAGTGCCGATTGTGACTTCACATTTGGCAATGAACAAGTTAATGCCTTATGTCTAAAATATCATGATTTTCTAGCTGAAAATACTGTAATAGTTAGACAGTTTAATGATTTCAAATTTTCCATGCAAGAAAAAATTAATTCCAAACTGATTTCAAACTTTGCTTAAATGGTGGCATTTGTACTTCAAAATGAACAGTTTTGCGACCTTGCACAGTTGACGGACATTGGGGGAACCTTTCTTCTGTGTAGTGCAGAGTGTGAGCGAGGTTTTAGCCTAATGAATCAACTCAACAACAAGCTGAGAAACCATTCAGGTGAATGTCATTTGGATATGATAATGAGAATCAAAAGCTATCAATCAGATGGAAGTTCGATTAGTCTAGACAGAGATGACAAAGAATAGGTAAATGCCAAAGACAGGGGAGAGAAAAAATAACTGAGTGACTTAAATATTTATGTTATTTTGTTGTTATTCTGTGCAGTTTTATGTCAAATATCTTGTAAATCTACATAAACTGTGCCATGTGTGCATTCAGTGCGTACATACTTTTGTCACTGGAAAAAAATTTGCACAATGTAAGATTTTTGCGCACACTGACTACTAAAAATTAGAGGGAACATTAGTCATGACTGATTTATTTTTGGTAATTCACTACTGTTTCAAAGGCCGGGAGAACCAGATTGATGGCTGCTAAGGAAGTAAGTGGTACCCACTCCACTGAAAGCTGTCATATCTCATTAAAGCGCATATCAAGGGAAGAAGAGTGACATAATGATGTGCACATGCAATCAAAGGTTAGGGTTTGTCATTCTCTTAAGAATCCCCAATGGCATTGGATTCAAAATGACTGCTGAGCATAGTATTATTTGTGTCCTATTGCATTTTAAAATTACAGTCAGTTTCCTCTGAAAGGAGGCATCAGCCATTCAGCAGCTGTCAGTGCACGATTACGTAACCCTTTCATCTTCTCAATTCATCAGTCTGCATGTGCTGGAACATCAAAAAGTTACCATGCATTGTGGTATCAGTCTAGCTTATGGGTAGGGAAAAGTTGTCCAAAACGCACTCAGTTCCTTTTATTTGAATGGTATTGAATTCCCATTCATCAGCTCAGGAGTAATAATGTCAGCAAATTAATTCACTTCATTGTTGGTTCTGTACTAAATACACATATTAGTAACTTGCGTGACAAGTCACTTTTGATATGGTCTATCCAACACTTTCTTAGACCTCAGCTTCCTGTTAACATGTTGCTGTACGGAAAATAAATCTAGCTGATTCTGTTCTTAAAATGTGTGCAACAATCAATGCTGATGAAGCATTTTGTTATCTAGTGTACTGTCCAATATCAAGCTTGCTCCCTTGTACATCAGAACAGTCACATACCTTTTTATTTATTGAGATACAGCGAGGAAGAGGCCCTTCCATCCTTTTGAGCCATGCCAGCCAGCAATTAAATCTAGCCTAATCATGGGACAATTTACAATGACTAATTAACCTGCCAATCAGTATGTCTTTAGACTGTAGGAGGAAACCAGAGCACCTGGAGGAACCCTATGCAGTCACAGGGAGAACGTACAAACGGCGTACAGGTTGGGGCAGGAATTGAACCAGGGCCACTGGCAGTGTAAAGCGTTGTGCTAACCACTATGTTACCATGCATGGTAACTTACCACCTACTTCATTGGCTGATGGGAGATATGTTATTGTTTTATTTTGCAAAAATTAAAAACTATGAACGCTAATAACATTAACATGGATCGCTTGTAACTCTTGTTATTACTGTTTGTAATACAAAATGTTATATATTACAATTGTTCATATTGTTAAATATAAAGACTTATCAATGTGTGTAGACTTTTATATAAAGCCTTGGTTGTACGCTTTCTGAATCTGCCACTTAGCACATTGTGACCGTAGATCACAATACCTAACTAGTAACGAGCTTTCTGAAAAATGTTCAGATTCATATCAGAATCAGGTTTAATATCATTGGCACATGTTGTGAAATTTGTTGTTTTGCTGTAGCAGTACAATGCAATACAGTACACAAAAAGGCTATAATGAGCAAGTAAAAACTAAGGTAGTGTTCATGGATTAGTTCATCTGATGGCAGAGAGGAAGATGATGAATGCTCAGTTCTGTTTTTACCTTGCAGGTTTGAGTTCTGAGCTAATCATTGTACAGGATGATCAGTGACATTTGCTGAACAGAAGAATGTGTGATAAATTCAAGAATTCTTCACTTAAAAACATAGAAACATAGAAAACCTACAGCACAATACAGGCCCTTTGGCCCACAAAGCTCTGCCAAATATGTCCTTACCTTAGAAATTACCTAGGGTTACCCTTAGCCCTCTATTTTTCTGAGCTCCATGTACCTGTCCAGGAGTCTCTTAAAAGACCCTATCATATCCATGTCCACTACCGTCGCCGGCAGCCCATTCCACACACTCACCACTCTCTGCATAAAAAACTTACCCCTGACATCTCCTCTGTACCTACTTCCAAGCACCTTAGAACTATTCCCTCTCATGCTAGCCATTTCAGTCCTGAGAAAAAGCCTCTGACTATCCACACGATCAATGCCTCTCGTCACCTTATACATCTCTGTCAGGTCATCTCTCATCCACTGTTGCTCCAAGGAGAAAAGGCTGAATTCACTCAACCTATTCTCATAAGGCATGCTCCCCATTCCAGGGAACATCCTTGTAAATCTCCTCTGCAACCTTTCTATGGTTTCCATATCCTTCCTATAGTGAGGCGACCAGAACTGAGCACAGTACTCCAAGTGGGTCTGACCAGGGTCCTATATAACTGCAGCATTACCTCTCGGCTCCTAAACTTAATCCCATGATTGATGAAGGCAAATGCACTGTATGCTTTCTTAACCACAGAGTCAACCTGCGCAGCAGCTTTGCGTATCCTATGGACTTGGACCCCAAGAACCCTCTGATCCTCTACACTGCCAAGAGTCTTACTATTAATACTATATTCTGTCATCATATTTGACTGACCAAAATGAATCACCTCACACTTACCTGGTTTCAACTTCTCAACTTGCACTCATCTTTTCCAGTTGTTGATCAGACTCTCTCTTCCATGCATCCGTGGACGGATTCCTTTTCTGCCTATCATGGATTTCTTCTGATTCTTCCAAAGGTTTTGAGTCATATTCCAAACGTGTTCCAAAAGGTGTATGGTTAGGTTGAAAAAGACAGTACAGGGTTTCCCCCTCCATCCGAAGGTAGGACGTTCCTATGAAACGGTTTGTAAGCCAAAATGTCGTAAAGCAAAGAAGCAATTACCATTTATTTATATGGGAAAATTTTGTGAGCATTCACAGACCCAAAAATAACCTACCAAATCATGCCAAATAACACATAAAACCTAAAATAACAGTAACATGTAGTAAAAGCAGGAATATGTTAAATACACAGCCTAGATAAAGTAGAAATACTTCTCTACCACGATTGCCTGCACAGATCTCCGTAGCGAAAATCTCACGCAAGTGCTGTTGGCAAGAACACTCTCTCCAGTAACCTTCAAACTATGAAGCTGCCAAACCTACCAAATAACACATAAAAATACACAGCCTATATAAAGTAGAAATAATGTATGTACCGTGTAGTATCACTTACCGGAACTGGGAAAACAGCACCGAGCACACTGATGATGGTGTGTTAGACTGAGTTGTCGCAGGCTGGGTGGTGCAGTGGCCCCCACCCTCTGGGCCGCCGACCCGATACATTGCCGTGAAGAACGCAGCAGTAGCCGGGAGGCACACAGCACATCGTTAAGAAAAAAGCCGAAATAAACATGATAATTAATTAGGTGCCGCCAACACGTAATTGTCAGCCCAGATCAGAGGCGATGCAATCGGACTGCCCGCCTCAATGTTGAAGGTCGAGGTTCGTCATCTCCTGTAGCTGATGTGGAAGGCTTGGTTGACTGCTGAGCCTCGCACATTTTTCCATCATACAGTTGTTTGTAAGCACTCAAACCATCCTGCAAATATCCCCTAAACCTACGTACCCTTGCAAGATTAAAGTCGTACTTTATCATTGCAGCAGAAATCTCACACAGTTGCTTCACTTTCTGCATTCGGTTTCGATTGTTATCTTTTCCTCTTCCAATTGCATCAGCTCTTCATCTGTCAGTTCTTGGTCATGGGATGCCAAAACCTCTTCAACATCATCTTCGTCAACTTCCACAAGCCAAACTCACTTTGTCCTTGCTTCGTTCACCATGATCAAAATGCTTAATTATGTCTAGTTTTACGCTAAGTGTAACACCCTTACTCTTTCAGGCTTTTCTGACACCTTAGAACTCATCTTGCTAACGGCTGCTCAATGCAACGTGTTTCAACAATGCCGTTCTAAATCCGGGGCAGAGCAGCTGCTCGGGGTGCACGCTGCCTTTTATCGCGTGCTGATTTCTTATTGCGCACTGCCTTTCTTCGTAACAGTGAAAACACCTTCTGAAAGCGAAAACGGTACTAATGTAGGTCTTTCGTAACAGTGAGGTTTCGTAAAGCGATCATTCGAAAAGCGGGGGACGCCTGTACACATAATTGGTACTGATCTCTGCATTTCTCTTTGAATTGTTGCATGGTGAAGATCATGTTCACTATGCTTCTCGGTGAAAAAAAATCCCCACCACAATCCAAGGAGTGGCCCCACATTTGCTTGGAGAAGTTAGTGAAAACAACGGGGCTTTGTTCAGAACTTTATGGGAAATATAGGAAGAAACTGTGAAAGAAATACATAATTACATTTCACAATCTCTGGGCAGGAAGAAGGGCCTTTAAACTTTATGTGAGCACTGACTAATTTACATGCTGTGTTGGATGATTGGATGTGGGGAATTGGTAAAACTCCATTATGTTTCTGTCAGACCTGCAGGATTTAATTCTCTGTAATGTGTCCAAAAGCTGACAGGCAATTACATGGTGAAAAAAGAGGAATAGCCTTAAATAGCCAAATAGCATAGACTTAAGAAAGAGCACCAAGGGCTTTTCTGAGATTCCTTTGCTGAACTTTGAATTATTTTGGTTGAATTTTCAAAAGCCTTGTACCACTGCAGGAATGCAGTAGAGTGCAGCATATTTTAGCAACACTTCAGAGCTACACTACCAATTTAATTGCATTAAGATAATTTGTATTAGAGATTTTGGCATTGAACCACATGCATTCCTATGACTGGGAACAAATCTTTGGAGGCTTACTCGAACAGAGGCATCATTTCCTGTGAGTCAATAGATTGTGGGTCTAAACACCACAATAGTGTTGTGACAATAGTTTGAAGACCAATTCTACCATCTGCTGTTGTCTTTTGATGAAAGAGGGTGATTGGGCAATTGGGTATTGAAATGAATTCTTTGGCTTTTGGGTCATTTGGTGATGCAAAAGATATTATATAAATGCATGTACTTTTCGTGCAGTTAAAATCATAAAGGCTGTACATTTAAGAATAATCAGTTTGGAGTTATTTTCAGAAGTAGTCCAGATAAGGCATACGGGACTAATATCTGATGTCTTATGAGAAAACTTGGGCTGACGAGCTGGAGTTTTGAAGAGTGGGAAGGGATTTGATTGAAACAGATAAAAGCATGAAAGGTTTGATCAGTAGATTTGGAGGGGAAGCTTCCTTTTCTGGGATAACAGAGTACTAGGGGTGACTTTTTAGAAAGAGGTCATCCATTAAGACAGAGATGAAGAGAATTTCTTTTCCCTTACAGAGATGTGAGCCTTTCAAATGTTCTTCCTCAAAGCATGGTAGAAGCAAAGCTTGTTGAGTGCTTTTAAACCAGAGTTTGATAAATCTTGATAAGAAAGGTTGGGGGTGGGTCAGGAGTTATTGGGGTAGGAAGGAATTTCAAGCTATTGTTATGGTCAGATCTGCTATGTTTTTGCTTGGTTTAGAGGTGGACTCAAGGTACTAAATGTTCTACTCCTTCATATTAGAATTCTTAACAGGCAGAACAAAAATCTAAGCTGAATTTGTCCTTTAAAGAGCTTGAATACACAATCACTAATGCCTCCTGGCTTGTGGAAATTACAGTTGGGAAGTGTAGTTTTAACAGTTGCAATAGCTCCAAAAGACTGTGGTCTGGAGAAACAAATTTTGGCAGACACTGAAAAGACTGTAATGAAAAAAAGGCTTTTTGGAAAGGATTTTGTGTATTTTCATTCAAACGATTGAAATTGTAATGTCTAATAGCTCTTTCATGTTTTAAGGCTATTTACAGAGGTAGAGCTATCAACAGACTATCTTTCATTGGAGCAAGTAATAGCTATAACGAAAAATGAACAGTAAAACCATTTTGTACTCTGTGTTGAAAAGTATGTTTACAGTTCTGTGCAAAAGACTTGGGCACATACACATACAGTATATGCCTAGGGAGGCTGAGAGTTTTGCATAGAACCTACGTAATTTATGTATTGCACTATATTGCTACCACAAGAAAAACAAATTTCATGACATACGTCAGTGGTGATAAACCTGATTCTGGTATGGGTCTCTATAGTGGACTGAGAGTGGGAAGGGGGCAGGGAGAGGGGAATCATGGTTGGGAAAAGGGGAAGGGAGAGGGAAGGGAGCTTAAAGCACCAGAGAGGCATTCGGTAATGATCAATAGACCAATCGTTGAAATCAAATGACCTTGCCTGGCGACTCAGGGCTGGGTGGGTCTGCACCCTCACCAACCACCCCCCCCCCACCCCTGGCACTCCTTCTCTGCCACCTGTCCCACACCCCTCCTGCGGCGTTCCACCCTTGCCATTCCAAGCGTTCTTTGCTCCCTCCAGATTTACAAACTCACTCTCCACTTCATGTTGACAAATACGGTACAGTGCAAAAGGCTGGCACCCTAGCTATTGATATTTGCCCAAGCTTTTCGTACTGTACTGTAGATATGTATAAATATGTGAGGCAGCACCACATCAGTTCTGTATTTACAAATGAAAACAGAATCACGTAACCTCAAGAACAACAAATGTTTCTTCCTTTTAATCATATCTTACCATCAAAATCATTCCAAGGTATTTTATGGGAGCATTCTCATTCGAGATTATAGCAGGGACCTGGTCACAGGAGTTAGCTTTTAGGTTCTTGAGTGGAAAGGCAGAGGTGTTTTGGAAGGGATTTCTAGTGCTTAAGAGTTAAGCAACTAAAGCCATTGCCATCAATGATGCAACAGTTAGATCATCACAAATGGTCAGAATTCCAGTTGCACAGGACTGAAGGAGATGACAGAGAAAGTGGGAATTCTGAAAATGAGGGTGAAGGTCCAGTGTAGGTCAGCATGTGTAAGAGTGAATGTGAACTAGTCTTGGAAAAACAGATTGAAGAAACTGTTGAAGGAAATGAAGAGGAGGAATAAACACTTCTCGGGCTTCCAGCCGGTTCAGGTATCAATTATAACCGGTATTTTGATGACGAACTCCCCCATCTTCGTGAAAATGGCAGAATTTGTCACCGAAACGTCAGTTATAATCAACGCTTGTGATCTAGTGTAAGCCCGAGAAGACATATACTGGGAAAGCACTAGATCCTTTTTCATGAGTAAGGATGTTTTCTGAGTCTTGGTGATGAGGAAATTATCTGTCATCATATTGCAGAATAATTGGAGACACTTCCACCTCTCCAAAATCAAATGTGTCAGAACAGTCAAAAAGTTAAGACTGCCCACATTTGTCAGTAGTGCTTAGAAAAAGTTCAGGTTTCATTTTTGCATTTCCTTTGACATTTCTGTTGCATTGATGTGTTGCCAAGCACTGAGCACTGCCTCTGTCAAAGCATTGATGCTCTGAATCCCTTGACAGATGTGAATTAATAGAAGGAAAAGAACGAGCAGTTGATGCTCCTGAGAGAAAGTGATGGCATGAAGAGGAACTCCCAGTGCTTCTCTGGCTGTCAAAATGGTTAAAGATTTTGCATGTTGATGAGTCCCTGCTGAATCACTTCCGATGAAGGGTCTCAAAACCCAAAATATTGACTGTTTATTCATTTCCATAGATGCTGTCTGACCTGCTGAGTTCCTCCAGTGTTTTGTCTGTGTTGCTCTGGATTTCTAGCATCTGCAGAACCTCTTGTTTAAAGATTTTGAACGTTGCTCCTTGTTCTTGTTATTCAAACTGTACTGGATCATCCAGCCTATTGACTTCAGTTATTACTTCAATAATTGCCATTAATTACCCATATTTAGTAGGTGGGATAGCAGTGGAGCTTTTCATCTTTCCTAAACCTCTGATGTTCTGTGAATCAATGAAGCCAGTCTTCCTCCACGTCACCAATACTTTCCAACCTTCTTGCTTTTGGAACTTCCATTCCCTCTACTTTAATCAGCATCAACATTTATTGAAACACTGGGCTTCAGGAAGGATGTGAAGGTTATTGTCTTGTTGTCTTACTCTCTGCATTTGATTCTACATTTGGCTTTGGTTATCCATGATGTGCAATCATTATCTAGAAGTTCTAAACTTGTATTGTACAAAGCAACTGAAGTTTTTCTGTAAACTATTTTGAATCTGCCCTCATTTGTAATATAAAATTCTCCTGAAGTGAAAAAGCTATTTGTGATAAGTGATCATTATTAGTTTGTTCATCCTTAAAGAATATTACTTTGTTGTCAGTAACCGTGAAACAATAAAGTATAAATTTGTCTTTGAATCTCTCCAGGCTCCTTCTTTCATTTAATAACTAATATGTGACCTAATTCCACGTATATTTCATTCCCCAATATACTTTCAAGTCTTTGGTTGGCAATTATCTATTGATATCAGATTTGAAATTAACACCAATTGCCATTCATGGGAAATGTACCAAACTGCCAGAACTCTGCATGTGGAAGTTATTTGTGAACTCAGCCCTGAAAGATCTGGCTTGAATTTTCAGACTGCTCTCCTCTAGTCTGAAACTCCCCAGCCAGCAGGAGTACTTCTATAGGCCGAATTCCCTTTAATGCACTGAAAACTTCAAACAAATCACCTTTTAATCACTGGATAGTCCGTATATGAGAAAATCACTGAAGAGCTCTTTTTTTTTATTAATTCAACCCATGTGTTTGCATGCTAACAAGGACAACTAAACTTTTATTGGTTTAGGTATTGCTCTAAATGCAGTAAGACTGTGCCAGATAGTGGCTTTAATGAGATACTAAAGGCAAGTGTGTAAATTTGATTTTGTGTCAAGGTTAACACCAAGGATTAAGCTTTCTTCAGAAACAATTCTCAGTGTGGAATTGATTTATGTTGACTCTGATTTGGTGTGTTTGAGTTTATTTAGAACATCTGAAATAAGCACTCTCAGAGAGTGAGGCTAGTGCAGAAAAAACCAAAAGTAAGCAAAAGGACAATTTTATGGATCAAAGAGCACAGAGAAACAGCACAAATTAATGTTAAAATTGCAGAGCAATAATGTAAGGCCATAGAAGTAAGTTGATGATACAAAACAAATCAAACAGCTGACAACTGGTAGATGATTAAGATTTCTTAAGACCCTTTTGTCAGTACTTTGTGGCAGGAAGCCTCAAATTCAGTCTTCACAATTAGCCTGTAGAGATATAAAATGAAGGGACTCTTGCCCTTAAATTGGAAGAGGTTATTTATTTTGACCTTGGAAAATAAGACCATTGAGCATAGGAACAGAAGTAGGCAATTCAGCCCATCAAGCCTATTTTGCCTTTTGATCATGGCTAATTTATTTTCTCCCCCAGCTCCACTTTCCTGCCTTCATCCCATAATCATAACCACCCTGTGTTTGATGATTCAATCATTTTAATTTTTACTTCTCAGCACCAATCTCACCCAGCCCATACGTGGGGGTATAACTTTAAGGTGATTGGAGGAAAGTATAGGGGGATGTCAGAAGTAAGCTTTGTTGCACAGAAAGTAGTGGGCGCATGGAACATGCTGCCAGGGGTAGTGTTAGAGGCTAATACATTAGGAAAATTTAGTAAACTCTTTAGATTGGCATATGGATGATGGAAAAACGGAGTGCTATGTAGGAGGGAAAGGTTAGATTGACCTTAGAATAAGTTATAAGCTTGGCACAACGTCGTGGGCCGAATGGTCTGTACTTCATTGTAGTGTTCTATGTTCAAAGGCAGTTTATAGTGTGCATAAAGTCTAATGTGACATAGGGGCATAACATAACTGGCATGGAATTCAGCTGGTTCACGCTGTGCTTCTGGACTCAATGTGGAACATTGCTGGGAAATCTGGCAGATCGCCACCAGAAAGTTGGGACTTTTAGAACCTATACCTCATTTTAACATTTCTTATTACTTATGGGGAATATGTGCAATTTATTGGGAATGAACTGCTAGCAATAACCAGCGATTTAAATCATATTCTTACCACCTAATGCTCCGTAATAATCCAACAGACTTGATCTCTGGCTGATCTTGGAGTATTGTGTGTAATTCTGGTCACCACAATGATGGAAGGATGTGGTTTGCTGAAGAGAGTATAGAGGAGATTCACTCAGATGTCGTTTAGGTTGGAGGACCTTTGTTGTCAGAAGAGCTGGGTAGGTTGGGATTGTTCTGCTTAGAGCAAATGAGACTGATGGGCAATCTGTTTAAGATTCTGAGAGGCATTATTAGATGGTCAAAATCATTTCTACTTTGAAGCGGTATCAAGAACCAAAGGGCATGGGTTTAAGGTGAGAACTAGGAGAGTTGTTGGCAATTCCTGGATTAAATTGTTTTTACAGAGGGAGTGGTTGATATCTGGAATTTGTTAGAGGAGGTAGAGGAATCAGGGAGAGGCATTTAGCACAACACTTAAATAGGCAAGATATAGAGTCCTAATGTGGGCCAATAGGATAAATGGGGATTGGTGTAGATGAGTAAAAGATCAGCCTGGTTGGTGTAGATGGGTAAAAGATCCGCCTGGGCATGATGGGCTGAAGGGCCTGTTTCTGGGCAGTACAACTCTGACTCTCAGTGCAAATTGAAGTCCAGCGATAGATGGCACCCCCATTTTCTCAGTTTCTCTGACTGCAGTGCTGTACGTTATTTTCAAAGCTTGCTGCTGGAGTGGAATTAATCTACAGGACAAAAAAAAAGTATGAACCTCTGCTATAATATTAGAATGTGACCCTTGTACTTAACATTTACAAATTACAGGTCCTCAACTAACTTTTCTCCAATGAACAAATAAAAGTAAAATTTATTATCAAAATACGTGTTTGTTGCCATATACTACCTTGAGAGTCATTTTCTTGAAGGCATTTAAAGGAAAATAAAGAATACAATAGAATATATGAAAAACTATACGCAGTCTTTACCAGCAATAAAGATTCATGATGAAACCCTAGGCTACATTGTAGGAACCACAGACAAAGGGATTTCCCATTGCCTTTGGTGCACTGGCACAGCTTTGGGTAATTTGAGGCAAATATGTTTGAATCCCAAGGGAATGCTCGTGGTCTGCCAGGCAACAGTTATGCTTGCTGTTCACTTGGGCTCTGAATTACAGGCTACATGCAGCAGGCACCTCAAAGCACTGGAGGGTTATTATCAGCACTGTCTCAGATGGAAGAACAGCTTCTTCCTACTTCACTCTGCCCTCTTAATCAGTGCCCTTTTCCGCATTCACTTCCTACTGCTGCTGCCACATTCCCTGCCTCAATTGGCTATTTCATTATTGTCACTTCAGCATTCTGTTTTGCACTATTTCAGATTACATGACGATATTTGCTCCACTATGCTGTTTTATGCTCATCATTGAATTTATGGTAGTATTTATAGTATTATGTACACCGTTTACCGTTTATTCTGCGAGCTCCATGTAAGCAAGGGATTTCAATGCATCCTGATGCGTGGAACAGTAAACAAGTCAGAATCAGAACATGACTGTGCTTTAAATCCACTGTCAGAAAAGGTGATCCACCATCAGCATTCTCTCCCAGGCAAGTGTACCCAACACTGATGGTCTGGTTACACCCAGTCCACTCCAGTGAACAGGCCACACTGTTTACAGACCCAAAACAAAAAGCACAACACAGCTATTTTCTCAGCATTGACGCAGCACAAAATTATGAAGTTGACAGAGAAAATGGTTCAAGAATACTCTCAAAGCCTCTTTCCAAAAGTGGCCCAGCATAAACAGAGGAAAGAGACATTGTCATAGTCATAGTCATGGTCATACTTTATTGATCCCGGGGGAAATTGGTTTTCATTACAGTTGCACTATAAATAATAAATTGTAATAGAACCATAAATAGTTAAATAGTAATATGTAAATTATGCTAGTAAATTATGAAATAAGTCCAGGACCAGCCTATTGGCTCAGGGTGTCTGACCCTCCAAGGGAGGAGTTGTAAAGTTTGATGGCCACAGGCAGGAATGACTTCCTATGACACTCTGTGCTGCATTTCGGTGGAATGAGTCTCTGGCTGAATGTACTCCTGTGCCCACTCAGTACATTATGTAGTGGATGGGAGACATTGTCCAAGATGGCACGCAACTTGGACAGCATCCTCTTTTCAGACACCACCATCAGAGAGTCCAGTTCCATCCCCACAACATCACTGGCCTTACGAATGAGTTTGTTGATTCGTTGGTGTCTGCTACCCTCAGCCTGCTGCCCCAGCACACAACAGCAAACATGATCGCACTGGCCACCACAGACTCGTAAAGCGTCCTCAGGATCGTCCGGCAGATGTTAAAGGACCTGAGTCTCCTCAGGAAATAGAGACGGCTCTGACCCTTCTTGTAGACAGCCTCATTGTTCTTTGACCAGTCCAATTCATATCCCCAGGTATTTGTAATCCTCCACCATGTCCACACTGACCCCCTGGATGGAAACAGGGGTCACTGGTACCT
Organism: Mobula hypostoma; assembly: GCF_963921235.1. Lineage (NCBI taxonomy): Eukaryota > Metazoa > Chordata > Chondrichthyes > Myliobatiformes > Myliobatidae > Mobula > Mobula hypostoma. Next base: position 39,727,458 of record NC_086109.1, read on the forward strand.
TAGCTCTCCTCAGGTCTACCACCAGCTCCTTAGTCTTTTTCACATTAAGCTGCAGATAATTCTGCTCACATCATGTGACAAAGTTTCCTACCGTAGCCCTGTACCCAGCCTCATCTCCGTTGCCGATGCATCCAACTATGGCAGAGTCATCCGAAAACTTCTGAAGATGACAAGACTCTGTGCAGTAGTTGAAGTCCGAGGTGTAAATGGTGAAGAGAAAGGGAGACAAGACAGTCCCCTGTGGAGCCCCAGTGCTGCTGATCACTCTGTCGGACACACAGTGTTGCAAGCTCACGTACTGTGGTCTGCCAGTCAGGTAATCAAGAAACACACATCAAAGTTGCTGGTGAACGCAGCAGGCCAGGCAGCATCTGTAGGAAGAGGTGCAGTTGATGTTTCAGGCCGAGATCCTTCGTTAGGACTAACTGAAGGAAGAGTGAGTAAGGGATTTGAAAGTTGGAGGGGGAGGGGGAGATCCAAAATGATAGGAGAAGACAGGAGCGGGAGGGATAGAGCCAAGAGCTGGACAGGTGATAGGCAAAAGGGATACGAGAGGAGCATGGGACAGGAGGTCCGGGAAGAAAGACAAGGAGGGGAGGGGGGACCCAGAGGATGGGCAAGAGGTATATTCAGAGGGACAGAGGGAGAAAAAGGAGAGTGAGGGAAAGAATGTGTGCATAAAAATAAGTAACAGATGGGGTACGAGGGGGAGGTGGGGCCTTAGCGGAAGTTAGAGAAGTCAATGTTCATACCATCAGGTTGGAGGCTACCCAGACGGAATATAAGGTGTTGTTCCTCCAACCTGAGTGTGGCTTCATCTTTACAGTAGAGGAGGCTGTGGATAAACATGTCAGAATGGGAATGGGATGTGGAATTAAGAATAGTAATCAAGTAATCAATAGTAATTAAGAATAAGGTAATCAAGAATCCATGATACTAGGGAAGCATCCACCTGCATCGCTGTCAGCTTCTCCCCCAGCAGAGCAGGGTGGATGGTGTTGAACGCACTGGAGAAATCAAAAAACATGACCCTCACAGTGCTCGCTGGCTTGTCCAGGTGGGCATAGACACGGTTCAGCAGGTAGACGATGGCATCCTCAACTCCTAGTCGGGGCTGGTAGGTGAACTGGAGGGGATCTAAGTGTGGCCTGACCATAGGCCGGAGCAGCTCCAGAACAAGTCTCTCCATGGTCTTCATGACGTGGGAGGTCAATGCTACCGGTCTGTAGTCATTGAGGCCGCTGGGGCGCGGCGTCTTCGGCACAGGGACGAGGCAGGACGTGCACCCCCTTTAAAAATATCCGACCACAAAGTGCCATATCTTTTGGTCCAAGACCGGTCTCATCTGCCTCCTCAGAATCAAAAGAACTGGGCTGGAAGCGGGTCATCTCCCATTCTAGAGCGCTATGCAAAGGAAGGAGCGATGCGCCAAAGAAAACAAGTCAGCTCTGTCCAATCTCTCATTATGACTAATATTCTCTAATCTGAACCTGTCCTGATCCAGGGGTTTGACCCAAAACTGTGACAATTCATTTCCTCCTGTGATGCTGCTCGACCTGCGGATTTCTTCCAGCAGATCATTGCTCCAGATTCCAGCATCTGCAGTCTCTTGTGTCTCCACCCTCTAGTTTGAACCTGGGACTCCAAAGAAAAAGGGGAAAATTGATATTGTAGAAATTTTGTTAGATGTAACTCTCATTTGTTCATTGCCCTGGTATAAACTAAGCTTTGCTTTGAAGTAGTTAAACAGGCAATCTTTGATAAGCTCTGGTGAACAGACCAGAAGAGGAAGTTGCAGATTGTGGGTAGGAATCTCAGCCTTTTGAGTCATAATTTCTAAAATTTTGTTTAGAGCTACTGTCCAATCATAGGATTAGGAATCTGTGCTCAGCAGTGGTATGTTCTGCTTGTGATTCAATAACAGATGACTTATGCTAAATATTAAAGTTAGCTTGGGTATCTTCCCATTCCTACTCCCCTTATATCCCTCTTAGTAATTGTATTTTAGTACTACTAGTTAGCATTAAGATGACCACTGAACTCTATCCCTTAATCTGAAATAAAACAAGATTTGTAATCCTGCAGGCATATCATGTTTCTAAAGAGTAGTGAGGTAATTTCTTTAGCTTTTAGTCTTGATACGTGGATCAGCATAATTTGATGTTTTTTTTCACTTTGCTGATTTCAGTGCTGCTTCCATTTGTGGTTAAACCCAGAACGTCTTGTTACTACAGCGCAAAGCATGTTCTCTCCTATGAATCTGCTTCATATTTACACTCAAGCCAGAATGTTTTTCTCTTCAGGATTCCTGGCCCCACTACAAGGGCAGCCACAGCAATCAGCAGCAATTCCAAGTCTCTGACAACTATGAACCGACAAGGTCAAACTGTTAGCTGTTTGAATAAGTACAACGCGTTGCCGTGCAAATCGGGGAGTCAGAAAGGTAAGGAATAACATTTTAAAAGTTAGCTGAATTTGTAGAGTCCCAAAATTACCTCAAGTATCAAGCAACGAAGTTGGTTGGTCTAGTCTTTTTTAAATTGGTAGTAATGGGGTTATTTATAGGAACACAAATTTGATATAATTTGTTGCTTGCATAGATTTTTATTTCTTGTCTTGCATCCAAGATGCTGTTGAAGATTTTGTATTGTAGTACACGAAATTACTGTTTCACCAAAAATATGTTCAATCAAACAATATAGTCATTTTGAATTTAACAGAGAAAAGCAATACTGAGCAAAATTCAAAGTATGAAGTGAGAACATCTCAGCTCTGGAGATGTATTAAGCAGGGTGTGGCATCTTAAAAGGTGATTTTGCACAGTTATTCAAAAGTACTTGCTGCTCTACGTGTTCAGTCTGTGAATTTGTAACATCCTTTATTTTGGGATATTTCATGGTGTTAGCTATTTTTTAATTATTGATTTGATCATTGATTTAATACCAAAGCTAAACATATAACCGTTAGATGAAAATATTATTTTCTGTGGTAACGTTAACTATATAAAAGTAAATAGCTGCAGCTAAGTAGTGCAACCAAGTTCAAACTCTTCTCCAGCCAAAGTGCTTCAGTGCGGGCTGCATTTTATGGGCAATGGAAGTTAGAAACAGCTTTTTAACTTCCTTTTTATATCATTAAGCACATACATACATAAATTACATAAACTGAACTGAGTTGTAGTTACCAATTTCCAATTTTCTGTCAGGCCTTCTGTGATTAGGAAAACATGATGAAATAATACCGTTTCTTTGGTCACAAAATGTGAATGTGGAACTTTTACTTAAAGCTCCAAAGCTTCCGCATTGACTGCACTTGCGGATGGTGTAAATGAGTTCACCTTTTTGACCTACTGTCCCAAGTGTTGTTAGTTACTCTTATAATAACGGTTCACCAGATTATTATTAGAATATTAAGTTATACACAAAACATTTATATTGGAATTTGAGGTAAGAGAACTTTAATAAAACACTCTTGATTTCAATGTATTGTCAAAATTTTAATCCAGTGATTAATGAGCTCTATTTGTAAATAAAATTAATTTGAGTTAGATATATGGCTCCAAGAAAATTCGTGGTCATGGAAAGGTTTGCAGTGCACTTCAGTAAGCTATGAAGGATTTAAGTGCTTGATCCAAATTTAGTTTTCCTGTGCAAAGGTGAAATTTTATAGATTGGCAGTAATGGTACATTTATTCTATATCCTCTTGAGGCTGAATGCAGCTCAAATGCGGATGATCTGAATTGAAAAGGATGTCAGAGGTTTCATATCTACAGCTGCTTCATTCAATTCATATGCTTGCAAATATTGAATTGCATGCCCAAGGCATATACTACAATTCTTATTCTGGTTTTCTGATGTTTTTAATATTTCAATACTTACCTTCCTTTGGTAAAGTTAGATGAGAAGTTTTTGTTTGCCTTATTATTGTCATAGAATCATAAGACTTTTCCAAAATGTACTGTAAATAAGTTCTTGGGTCTAAATCACCCCATACTGACCACAGTGCTTCATGGGCTAGTCCCACTTACAGAAATTGTCCCATTGGTACAAAATAATTTTGCAACAGGCATACTTCCCATAAGGATATCAGAAAATTATGGCATTCAGATGTAACGTAAGCAGCATTGTAACTCTTAATAATGTTACCAGTATTCAGGACATTGCAAATACCCATTAACCTAAAGTATTGGTAGACAAATGTTAAAAGGCACAACAGTATTCTCAATAACTATAATTAACATTATCGAAATCAAATATGAACAATTTGCATAGTTAAAAGTAAACAGTCATAGGATTGTATCTTACAGCAAAAATATGCAGACATGGAGGGCTAGCCAAAATCTTTAACAAATATGCTATTGAATATTAGTATTTACTTATGAATGGTTTATATCTGAGTCTTAATTGTGATTTTGTGAAATAATGATACAATTGCCCTTTAATAACTTCCCTGATTTTTATTTCCATAGAAGGCAATGGAAATACAATTCGGGAAAGATGTAAAATGGGCAACTTAAACTATCTATTGCAGTTTATATTAACACAAAGTCAAAATGGCTGCCAATCAAAAAGAGACAGCTTTAATTATGCTTGATTTTTCAAGCTTTTTTTGTAGCGTTAACAGTAAGAGATGCTTATGATATTTCTTCAAATGGTACCAGATGTAAAAGGTTAGTGCACAAGTCTTGATCTGATCAAAATATATTTTATAGTGTTAATAACATGTTATTCTCACAATACTAAAAACTTTTCAAAACCACATGAAAATCACCATTGTTATTTGGAAAATCACTTGGAACTGACTATTGCCTAGTATGACATAACAGTGTTCTTGCATCAAGACCAGATGTTTGCCATTAGCCATTTTCCCTTCAAACACAAACTTAAATTGCAAAGTGCCAAAGGTAATTATGGAAACGATCAAACTTCAGGCTTTTTCTCCCCCAGTAAATTTGTATATAGGAAAGTCATCAAGGAAGTATTAGGAAATGGCATGTGTGGGTAATGTTATTTAAATATAGTAGTTTTCCAGTCTCATTTCTGCTCCGCTTTTACTCTTAAATGTTTCTTGTTACAACTAACTTGTTTGTATGTACTCTAATCTCTCAGTCAGTCAGTAATCATGTTCTACTAACCAAGAAGTAAACATAAAAATTTTAAGCTGATATTCCAGTGTTGTACAGAGGAGTGCTACCTACTTCAAAATGGCATCGTTTGGATACCATGTAGACCTGGGTCCCATTTTATCTCCAGATTGATAAAAAAAGGGCACTGTGGCACTCCTGAAGAAGAATAGGGAAGTTACCCCAGGTTGTCACAACTGAACCAACAGCACAAATGTAGATCTGGATTTTATAATACTGGTGCTGGTGGGACCCCCAACGTACATGAATTGCTACTGTGTTTCCTACATTCTAATTGATTCATTGACTTTGGCATATTGAGAAGCTGAGAAAAGTGCTATGTAAGTGCACAATTTTACCATTTTTTGGATTTTTCCTTTAAGTTAAAATAACTTTTTTCAACCACTCATAAATTTATTATAGTTATTCTTTGTTCTGGCTATTGTTTACTGAATTTTGTCTTACTTTTGCTATTTATCTTTTGGGTCATTGGTAAACTCTGTACTAGATTATAAAAGCCCTGACTAGGTGCAGTGAATCGTGAATCTGTACATGACAAATTTGTCTTCAATTCTGTGAGCTTCAGCTTCTCATCCCTTTTACCAGAACTTTCAGTATTTTGTGGAAGGCTTCATAAAGTATATTAATGGACATTTTTGTGTTCACTTTTGTAGCTTTCTCAAAAATGAATGTAAGCTTGGTAAACATACCCACCCTTTTACAAATTCATGTTGGCTTTTTCTAATTAACTCACATTCTCTTAGTTTTAAGTCATTCTATCCTTCATTAAGGTTCTTTCATTCCCCATAACAGATGTCACATTAATAGGACTATAATTTCCTGATTTATCACTGTTCTTCATTTAAGGAATCAAAATTGCAGTTTTCTAACCAAAGAAAGGCAATAAGCTCATTAAGTTAAGCACAAAATGCTGGAGGAACTCAGCAAGTCAGGTTGCATCAATGGAAATGAATAAACAGTTGATGTTTTTCAGGACTGGAAAGGAAGGGGGAATTTAAATGTTTGGCCATCATGAAGATCCACTTTTGGAGGATTAAGTGGAGGTGCTCGATGAAGTGGTCCCCCCATTTACGACAGATCTCACCGATGTAGAGGAGGCCGCATCGGGAGCACCGTACACAATAGATGACCCCAATAGATTCGCAAATGAAGTGTTGCCTCACCTGCAAGTACTGTTTGGGACCCTGAATGGAGGTGAGGGAGGAAGTGAATGGGCAGGTGTAGCATTGGTGGGTGTAGCAGAATGGGCATGCTACTTGCAGGGATAAGTGCCAGGAGGGAGATTAGTGGGGAAAGCTGAATGGACAAGGGAATTGTGGAGGGAGCAATCCCTGTGGAAAGCACAGAGGTAAAGATATGATTGGTGGTAGGATCCCTTTGGAGATGGCAAAAGTTGCAGAGGATGTTGTGTTGGATGTGGAGGCTCATGGGATAAGGACAAGAGGGACTCTATCCCTTTCAAGATGGCAGGAAGATGGGGTGAGTGCAGATGTTTAGGAAACGGAGGAAATGTGGGTGAGGGCAACATCAGTGGTGGAGGGAGGGAAATCCTGTTCTTTGAAGAAAGATGTCGTGGAAAGGAAAGCCACATCCTGGAAACATGCGGCGGAGATGAAGGAACTGTGAAAAGAGAATAGCATTTTTACAGGAGGGGGAGGAGATATAGTTAAGATAGCCATGAGAATTGGTAGGTTGATTAGTAAGTCTTGCTATCATTATCTTGCCTCCGTTTGTTAGAATCCATGAAGTTCATGATAAATAGGCACCTTGCAAGGACAGGCACCTCCTTCAGATAGTGCAGCTTATTAAAAGAAGAGGAACTCTTGAAATCCAAAGCCAGATTTCAATGGTGTAAGAGAGGACATGGTAAATGTGTATAGGAAGGAGATGCTTGAAGGTAAAATGACAGCTGACAAGTAGATGATTTCCTAAGTGAGGGGTATTAATAGTTCAGGGCCTGTATTTCTTGGTAAATATGAAAGCAAATGTAGCAAGATAAGGAAACTTTAAATGACAAAGGATATTGAAGGTTTAATAAGACAGAGATAAAAATGTATGGCAGGTGGATGGGGATGGTGGAAGTCATGCGAGGCTTATAGAGTGTGTATGGACAAAAAGTTGAGAAAGAATTTAAGAGGACAAAGATTAAAGATTAAAGTCTGTCACGAGCCTTGTGGCCCATCAGGCCAGTGCTTATGCCGGTTTCTGTGGCGTGAAGCGACTGAGAGTACGAGACTTCCCCCCCCCCCCCCCCCCGGATGGGACGCCAGTCTATCGTGAGGTTAACTCCCAGCATTTTTGCCGGTACCCATTTTCAGCTGGGTAGACTGGAGCATTGTGAGATTAAGTGCCTTGCTCAAGGACACACATGCTGCCCCGGCCGAGGCTGGAACCCATGACCTTCGCTAGTCTAACGCCCTAACCACTTGGCCACATGCCACACTGACGACAAAAAGGGTCCATAAAATATCTTTGGCAAGCGAGGTCAAAGAATATTCCAAGACATTCTGTGTATATCAGAAGAACGAGGATAGCCAGGAAGAGAGTGGGTCTCCTTCGGAGCCAAAGGTGTTATAGATGTGTGGAGGAAGGGTGTATGAGTGGAGCCACACATTGATACTACAGTAAGGAGAAAAAACGTGGACAGTAATGAGTTCAGAGAAAGCAATATTAAGAAGGGGGATGTGTTAGATGCACAACAGTTGATGCACACTCAGGATTGGATAAGATCACTTGCAAATTGCTTTAGTTATGGGGAAAGATTTGATAGTTTGGGTTTATTTTCCCGGAGTGAATTGGGTTGAGAGGTGATCTAACAGAGGTATAGATTGAGTAGTCAGTCAGAATCTTTTACCCATGTTAGTAGCATCAAGAAAAAGAGGATGTAGATTGTAGATGCGAAGGAGTTTTAAAGGATGTCTGAGTGGAAGTCTTTTTAGCTAGAATGTGGTTCAAATCTGGAACTCACTGTCAGAGGACTAAGCGGAACAAGTGCTACACATGCCCTTACACTTCCTCCCTCACCACCATTCAGGGCCCCAGACAGTCCTTCCAGGTGAGGCGACTCTTCGCCTGTGAGTCGGCTGGGGTGATATACTGCGTCCGGTGCTCTCGATGTGGCCTTCTATATATTGGCGAGACCCGACGCAGACTGGGAGATCGTTTCGCTGAACACCTGCGCTCTGTCCGCCAGAGAAAGCAGGATCTCCCAGTGGCCACACGTTTTAATTCCACATCCCATTCCCATTCTGATATGTCTATCCACGGCCTCCTCTACTGTAAAGATGAAGCCACACTCAGGTTGGAGGAACAGCACCTTATATTCTGTCTGGGTAGCCTCCAACCTGATGGTATGAACATTGACTTCTGAAACTTCCGCTAATGCCCCACCTCCCCCTCGTACCCCATCCGTTATTTATTTATTTATATACACACATTCTTTTTCTCTCTCTCCTTTCTCTCCCTCTGTCCCTCTCACTATACCCCTTGCCCATCCTCTGGGCTTCCCCCTCCCCTTTTCTTTCTCCCTGGGCCTCCTGTCCCATGATCCTCTCATATCCCTTTTGCCAATCAACTGTCCAGCTCTTGGCTCCATCCCTCCCCCTTCTGTCTGTCCTGTACAGTTCTGTGGTTCGATGTCTTGGGGGAATAAGCAATGACACTGGGGATTACTGGAGGTTCAGCCCATTATATTTGAAATTATTCTTCACTGCTAGCGTAAGTCACAAGATGAATTGCAGCTTACTTCCACCATGCCTAATTTCCTTCCCTGTTGCATCTAAAGGTAACTACTTTTTTTTTATCTTAACAAGTATCTCAATTTTAGCAACCGCAGCTGAAAATGTAGCTTTGTGCTCCAGTTGATAGAGTATGTAGGTTGAACTTATGGGTATCTGTAGACAATCCCTCAATTTGAGGTAGATCTCCTCCGCAGGTTCAGGTAGGGTCTTGATGTAACTCAGGAGTCTAACTGTACAACTACAAACATGCTCACAGGATATACTGAGCATAATAGATTACACAGATGCTGGAAATCATGAGCAACACATACAAATTGCTGCAGGAATTCAGCAAGTCAGGCAGCATCTATTGGAGGGGAATAAACCGCTGACCTTTTGGGCTGAGATCTTTTGGCCCAAAGCATTAACTGCTTAATTTCTTCATAGATGCTGCCTGACTTGCTGAGATTCTCCAGAATTTTGTGTGTGCTACACAGAAGGTGCAAGCATTTTGTAGTAGTCTATGGTTGCTGTCATCTGGTTGTTTCTCTTGCCTTCCTTCTGTCACTGTCTTCAGCTTTTAGAGTAATGAGTTTCAAACCGGAGCAGGACCACTGTTAAGGAAAGATACTATATCATTAGGCTGATTGATAAACACAAGAGATTCTGCAGGTACTGGAATTCCAGAGTAGCACTCACAAAATGCCTGAAGATCTCAGCAGGTTAGGCTGCGTCTGTGGACAGGAATAAAGTGTCAATGTTTTGGGCCACAGTCTTTCTGCGTTGGTAGTTTGCTTTGCCTTATTATTAACGCCCACCCCTGTTTCTTCAAGAATGCTTCACCAGACATTTGTACTGCTTCTTCTGATCTCCATGGAATCTGAGGGCTTCCTTGGAAAGATGAGAATCAGACAGTTGTGCACTGTCCTCAGTCCAGTAGAGCTGCTGTGTGAGAATCTTTGCTTCATTGTTAGTGACACTGGTTTCAGGGAAGATGCAGACTCTTGTGATGTTGTCCATAGATCATCCAGGTTTCACATCTGCCAAGCTCTGCTGAGATGATGAGTATATTTGGATCTTTGTGTCCTAATGTAGATGTTAATATTGTTCATTTTTCATAGCTGACATCTGCTGCTGGTGAATGATTCATTCAGTTTGGGAGGAATCAAGAACTAAATGAATTGTTACCCGATTGTGATATTAGATTATCTCAGCCTGGCTACTGAATTAGAAACAAGAAAATTAAAATCTAAGCATAACTTAAATGAAAAGAATATCTGATGAACAGTTTACCAGGCTGTTAATTGCATCTATTTATTTGATCTTGTCCTTAGGAGTTTTCCATTGTCTAGGGCAAAGCTTTATGTTCAGTTTGTCAGGTCCATGCTGAGCATTGTGTGGCAGATCTCAAAATCAAAGTCAAATTTATTATTAAAGTACAGGTATGTCATATACCATCTTGAGATTCATTTTCCTGCAGGCATTTATAGGAAAATAAAGAAATACAATAGAATTCATGAAAAACTATATAAACAAAGACAAACAACCAATGTGCAAAGGAAGACAAATAATGCAGATGAAACTTAAGTAATACTGAGAATATCAATTGTAGACTCATGAGTTGAGGAATACTTGAAAGTTAGTCTATAGGTTGTGGGAATAGTTCAGAGATGTTGTGAGAGAAGCTATCCACATCAGTTCAGGAGCCTGATAGTTGTAGAATGATAAATGTTCTTGAACCTGGTGCTGTGGTACTTAAGGCTTCTGTACCTCTTCCTCAGCAAGAGGAGAACATGACTTGGACAGTGGGGGTCTTTGATGATGGATGCTCCTATCTTGTGACTCTGTAGACTTTTCTGTTCCTGGGCATTGGTGTTTCCAGACCAGACTATGATGTAGCCATTTAGTACACTCTCCACTGTGCATTTGTAGAAGATTTTCAAAGTTTTAGGTGACATGCTGAATGTCTGACATGGCATTTTGTCACATCTGCTGCTGTTGAAAACAATTGCCTGAGATGGTGCAAAGTTTGCTGGCCACTCTTTGCTCACGGCTCGCCTCAGCCTTGTCTATTATGCCCTCCTGAAGAGGTGACCATCTCCCAGTTTACTGCCATCTTCATATCTCATTCATAGTTTCCACTGTGTGTATAGTTTTAACCAACTCTAACCCTGTAAACTTCTCATTTAATCAGGAAAGTTAGTATTACTTAAGTTGTGAGGAATGTTTCATTAATCAAACTAAATTAGGTGAATTTGTGTTTTTGAAAATATTGAAACATAGATCATATAGTTACAGTTGGCCACACCACTTTCTCATTAACTTCTGCTAAAAAGTTTAATTTTGCCATTCATAAATATAAATAATTAAGGCACCTATAATTTGTCTTAAGGCTATATTTACAAGCATTAACTGATTCCATTTTCAGACAAGAAAATCTGTTACTCCTAAGTTCCTAAAACTGTTGTAATGAATGGAAATTATAATTGTAGTACTAAGTCCTCAAAATTAGTTTGTGGAATCTTAATGACTATTTTGTAGTCTATATGTAGAATTATTAGCAACAAAGCCAAAGAAATGAAATGTAAAGACTATGGGAATGAATTCCATAGATCTAAACTTATTTTCTAACACCCTTCTCCATTTATTTTAATATTTTAAATACATATTTTCTCTCTGCCTTTAAATAAGGTCAAATGCAGTATATTGGACATTTCAAATGCATTGTTTTTTAAAGTCTTATGTTGAAGAGAAGAGTAATTTCTGTGGGATCTAGAAGTGCAACCACGAACATCGATTTCTCGAACTTCTGGTAATGCCCCCTCCCTCCTTCACCATTTCCCATCCCTTTTTCCCTCACTCACCTTATCTCCTTGCCTGCCCATTGACTCCCTGTGGTTCTCCTTCCCGCTTTTCTTTCTTCTATGGCCTTCTGTCCTCTTCTATTAGACTCCCCCTTCTCCAGCCCTGTGTCTCTTTCACCAATCAACTTCCGAGCTCTGTACTTCACCTTTCCCCCTCGTAGTTTCACCTATCACCTTGTGTTTCTCCCTCCCCTCCCCCCCACCTTTTAACTTTATCCCTCATTTTTTTTCTCCAGTCCTGCTGAAGGGTCTTGGCCTGAAACGTCGACTATACCCTTTTCCATAGATGCTTCCTGCCCTGCTGAGTTCCTCCAGCATTTTGTTTGTGTTGCTTTGGATTTCCAGCATCTGCAGATTTTCTCTTGTTTGTCAAAGACTCCCCTTACTACCTGACAGTAAGATGGTGTTTACTGGGAGATGTAAGATATCTGTTTGTTTCAAACATATCATCAATCGGTAGGAGTTCTGAGTATAGTGTTGATGCAAGGGACTGCAGATGCTGGAATCTGAAGCAACAATGATCTGCTGCAGGAACTCTGTGGGTCATGCAGCATCTGCGGGAGGAAAGGAATTGTGGATGTTTGGGTTTGGACCTGAAACATCACCAGTTCCTTTCCTCCCACAAATGTTGCAGGACTGGATGAATCCCTCCTGCAGGTTGCTTGTTGGATAAATATGGAAAAGGGAAGGTACGTCACATGCGGAGTTTCTCCGGATTTCCCTCCACGCCTCTCTGACATAGTGGGAACCGTGTACGAGGCAAGTTACAGCAGTGGTTTGCCATTGCCTTCTGTCGGGTGAGTTTCCAAAGAGATCACCAGCTCGTAACCCAGCACGGATGGAAAGCGTTCAGGGTAGCCGGCTGGATTCGAACTTGGGACCTTTCGTCCCGAAGTCCGGCATTGAATACCACTACGCCACCAGCCGGGATAAATATAATGTTACTGAAAAGATTTTGCAAGTTCAAACTTTATGAACGATCTTGCAATCTACTTTACCTTATACTTCATGCAGTTTAATTAGACTGAGCTAGTGAGCAGCTGTTAGGAATTTGGTTAACACTGAACATGCTGCACTGAGTATGTTGAAAGATTGTGATGCAAACTCCAAAACAAATGTACAGCATTTCTAACGTCTAGATATGAACATTAAAATTCAGTGTTTCCATTATATATAACTCCAACTGCCCATTTTACAGTGGCTGTACTTTCTTACCCTTAAAGTTTTGAGAAAAAGTTTTTTAGTCGAGACTTCCTAGATAGCAAAAGTCATAAAAGCTTAGTTAAATGTTGTAAACTCCAGAGGAGTTTGAGCTCTCAGGCTGATGTGCATTCTGAACACTGAAGAAACAAGAGACTGATTCCTCTGGTTGATTACTATCTGACCACTTCACAAAGACAGAGATATGCTCTGAAGAGCCGACTTACATTTGTCCATAGCCTTCAGTAAATAGGTATGACTACAGTGTATTGAAAAGTTTGCCAATTGTACAGTCAGACTCTTTTTCAGGAGTATTATCTTTTATGCAAAGGATATTTCTAACTAAGCCGCAAGTTTCTGCACACTTATTGAGCAACTGGTTTGAAGAATTGGAATACCATATAAAATTGAAATAACATAGAAAATCAGAAATTATGGCAAGTATTACCTCATCACTCTCCCATTTGCATTATAAAGTTTTTTTTTCTTAATATTAAGCTATTTCTTGAATTCTAAGGCTTAGTTGTAATGCTTGGATTCCAGCAGGTTGAGGAACCTGCTGTTTCCCATGATTGTCCAAGTTTTTCAATAATAAAGCTACTTAAAACACCAAGAGTAACTATATTAGCGTTGTTAAATATGCACAACAATAACTATTAATAAACGTGATGGTATTGATTTACTAAGGTTCACATCACTAATACTGTGATTTTGAAAATATTTTTAAAATAAAATAGTTAATAGCTTCTGTACAAAGAACGTAAAGAAAGGGGCACCAGATTATGTAAATACTAAAATTACAATATGCTGGTAATACTCAGGAGCTTTGGCAATTTACATCCTCTTAATGTCCTGGCTCGTAAGTAGGAGTAATTTAGCTACATCAATGGACAAAAGATGCAGATTGATAACCTTCTCAAATTCTTTAATTCAATTTCATGAAACAGTACCGGCCCTTCATCTTATGATGCTGTACTATATCTTTAACTTACCCCCACATGGCCCTCCATTTTTCTTTCATGTGCCTTGCTAAGAAAATCTTTAATGTCCCCAATATATCTCCCCTTATCACTAACTCCTGCAGTGCGTTCCATGCACTTACCACTCTGTGTAATAAAATCTACCACAGATACTTCCGTCCAATCACCGTAAGAGCATGTCCTCTCTTATTAGCCATCACTGCCCTGGGGAATAAGCACTGGCTGTCCATCCTATCTATTCTTATATCACCTTATGGAAGTTAATCCTGTTAGTGTGGGTAAAAGTTTGAGAACCGGTGGTGACAGCAGCGAGCTGAGCAGACTGCTCAGACTCTGTATTGTCATTAGGTCTCATCGGGAGTGAATCATTCTTTGCATTAGCGAGTGGGAGATTGGCATTATTGCAGAGTAGGAGACATTTGAAAAGAACGTCTCGTCAAAAGTGAGTCATACTTTGAAGTAATGAGCGAGAGAGAGAGAGAGAGAGAGAGACGCTGTTGCAGAGTGGGTGCCATTCGAAAAGAACAAGTCTCGTCGGGAGTGAGTTTTTGTTGAGCCAGGAAAAAGAAGGTGGATGTAAGCGGAGTGGCCATTGTAGGAGCAGACATTGTTGGAATGGGCCATGTTAAAATGGTCAAGCTTTGGCTGAAAAGGCTTGAGTGGGAACAGGCAAGGTGAGTACAAAGAGAGAGGTTTCAGAGAGAAGGCACAGATGAGAACATGTAAGCTTTTTTATGGTCTATAAATCCTTAGTTCAATGTAAGCAGGATGGCTAATGCGGTGGAATGCTCCTCCTGTGAGGTGTGAGATTTCAGAGCACCTATCGATCTCTCTGATGACTATGTATGTGGGAAGTGAACTCAAATTCAGCTCCTGAATGACAAGGTCAAAGAACTGAAGCTGTAGCTGAATGTACTCAGGACCATCAGGAGACTGAAAACTTTACAGGTGAAACTTTTTACTGAGGTGGTCAAACCCAGAGTTGAACCTTGGGTTACCATCAGGAGAAGTAGGGAGAATAAGCAGTCAGTAATGGTTTCCCCTGTGGCCATTGCCTTCAGCAACAAGTGTATCCCTTTGGATACCACTCAGGAGGGACGGATAAAGTCAGGCAGAACGATAGTGTCAGGAGGCTTGATGGTTAGGGGAACAGATAGGAGATTCTGTGGCTGAGAAATTGAAGCCAAGGTGTTGTGTTGCTAGTTCCTGGATGTCTCAGAGCAGCTATAGGATATTCTGAAGTGGGAGGGTGAGCAGCCTGAGGTCGTGGTGCACATCAGCACTAATGACATAGATACAATAGAAACAGGGAAGAGGTCTTGCGCAGATGTGGAGGCAGATTAAAGAAAGGTGTAAAAACAACAGGGTTGTTGTCATGGGGACTTTAACCTTCTAGCTTAGGTTGTGTTGGTGAAAGACAGTGACAACCTGCTAGTGGAAAACACAACAGACCGAACTATAAATTACTCCATTAATCAAACTTTTTCTCAGATATGATCACCGTAATCAATAGCCTGTAACTTTCCTTTTGGAGTTGAGTTTTTGAACTGCTTGGCATTTTCCCAGAGTGAACTGAAGTCTCGAAGGTGCTGGACAGTTGTGGCGTGACGTGTACAGGCCAGATTGAGGTGGTGGGCCTGGGCCTGAGAGTGAGGAATAAGCCAATGTTTGGCCATTGCTGGAGCGGACTTGGAGGCGATTCAATGAGGCAGAAACAAGACGAGGTAGAGTTGAGGCAATGGAGCCTGAGCCTGACCGGGCCTGGGCCCAGGCCTGAGACCAAGGAAAGACCTGAAGTTTGAGTGATTTAAGCACCAGGCCAAATTGGAAAGATCGGATGCGGGCCAAATCAGGGCAATGGGGCCCTGGTGCCAGAGCGTATTGAAGTGGCAGGGCCCATGTCCGAGAGTGAGGAATGCCCCAAGGTTTGGATGATTTAAGCACTGGGCCAAATTGAAAAGGTCGGTGCGTTTGGGCTGGAGGTGAGGTTCAGGCTTGTTCAGCTCACTCTTTTGTGAGGTTTACTATTCTCTGCACTGAACTGATACTATGGCCTGCAACTCATGGGCTCCTGAATTGGCTGTAGGGATGACCAGCTTCGTGGCTGTGGACTTACTGTCGTGAGATTCCGTTCTGAATGTTATTTGCTTACTTTTATTGTTTGCAGGATTTGTTTTCATTTCTGCACATTGGGTGCTTGACGGTTGCCTTTTTTAAATGCATTCTATTGGGTTTCTTAGTTTTCTGGCTGCCTGTAAGGAGCTGAATCTCAAAACTGTATATAGTATGCATACTTTGATAATAAATGTACTTTGAACTTTGAACTTCCCTAATATGAACTGGGATCTTCTTAGTGCAAGTGGTTCAGATGGGGCAGAATTTGTTAGGTGCATCCCAGAGTGTTTCTTAAACCAATATGTAGATCATCCAACAAGAGGAGGGGCTTACTAGATCTGGTGGTGGATCATGAGCCTGGCCAAGTGACCAAACTTTTAGTGGGTGAGCAGTGACTACAACTCCTGAAGTTTTAAGATACCCATAGATAAGGATAAGTATGAACCTTGTGAGAGAGTATTAAACTGGAGAAGAGCAAATTAAGAGCACCAAGGAGAGTTAATTGAGAATAGGTGTTTTTGGAGAAGTCATCTAGGGAGGCTATTTGGGTAGAATTGAGGAATGGGAAAGGTGCAGTAACTCTTATGTGGGTGTATTATAGACCACCAAATGGGGAGCGAGAATTGGAGGAGCAAATTTGTAAGGAGATAGCAGATATTAGTAGTAGGCACAAGGTTATGATTGTGGGAGATTTTAATTTTCCATACATAGACTCGGAAGCCCATACTGTAAAAGGGCTGGATGGTTTGGAGTTTGTAAAATGTGTGCAAGATAGTTTTTTGCAGCAATACATAGAGGTACCAACAAGAGAAGGGGCAGTGTTGAATCTCCTGTTAGGGAATGAGATAGGTCAGGTGACGGAGGTTTGTGCTGGGGAGCACTTCGGGTCCAGTGATCACAATGCTATTAGTTTCAATATTATTATGGAGAAGGATAGATCTGGACCCAGGGTTGAGATTTTTGATTGGAGAAAGGCTAACTTTGAGGAGATGCGAAAGGATTTAGAAGGAGTAGATTGGGACAATTTGTTTTATGGGAAGGATGTAATAAAGAAATGGAGGTCATTTAAAGGTGAAATTTTGAGAGTACAGAATCTTTATGTTCCTGTTAGGTTGAAAAGAAAGGTTAAAAGTTTGAGACAGCCATGATTTTCAAGGGATATTAGAAACCTGGTTTGGAAAAAAAGAGAGATCTACAATAAATATAGACAGCATGGAGTTATCGAGGTGCTCGAGGAATATAAAGAATGTTAAAAGAATCTTAAGAAAGAAATTAGAAAAGCTAAAAGAAGATATGAGGTTGCTTTGGCAAATAAGGTGAAGGTAAATCCCAAGGGTTTCTACCATTATATAAATAGCAAAAGGATAGTGAGGGATAAAATTGGTCCCTTAGAGAATCAGAGTGGACGGCTATGTGTGGAGCTAAAAGAGATGGGGGAGATTCTTAACAATTTCTTTTCTTAGGTATTCACTCAGGAGAAGGATATTGAATTATGTAAGATAAAGGGAAACGGGTATGGAAGTTATGGAAACTATGATGATTAAAGAAGAAGAAGTACTGGAGCTTTTAAGGAATATAAAAGTGGATAAGTCTGCAGGTCCTGAAAGGATATTCCCTAGGACATTGAGGTAAGTTAGTGTGGAAATAGCAAGGGTTCTGACAGAAATATCTCAAATGTCATTAGAAATGGGGATGGTGCCGGAGGATTGGCATATTACTCATGTTGTTCCATTGTTTAAAAAGGGTTCTAAGAGTAAACCTAGCAATTATCAGCCTGTGAGTTTGACGTCAGTGGTGGGTAAATTGATGGAAAGTATTCTTAGAGATGGTATATATGATTATCTGGATAGACAGGGTCTGATTAGGAACAGTCAACGTGGATCTGTGCGTGGAAGGTCATGTTTGACAAATCTTATTGAATATATTGAAGAGGTTACTAGGAAAGTTGACGAGCGCAAAACGGTGGGTGTTGTCTGTATGGACTTCAGTAAGGCCTTTGACAAGGTCCCACACGGAACATTGGTTAGGAAGGTTCAATCGTTAGATATTAATATTGAAGTAGCAAAATGGATTCAGCAGTGGCTGGATAGGAGACGCCAGAGAGTGGTGATGGAAAACTGTTTGTTGGATTGGAGGCCGGTGACTATGACTAGTGGTGTGCCTCAGGGATCTGTACTGGGTCCAATGTTATTTGTCATATACATTAATGATCTGGATGATGGGGTGGTAAATTGGATGAGTAAGTATGCAGATGATACTAAGATAGGTGGAGTTGTGGATAATGAGGTAGGTTTTCAAAGCTTGCAGAGAAATTTAGGCCAGTTAGAAGAGTGGGCTGAAAGATGGCAGATGGAGTTTAATACTGATAAATGTGAGGTGCTACACTTTGGTAGGACTAATCAAAATAGGACATACATGGTAAATGGTAGGGCATTGAAGAGTGCAGTAGAACAGAGGTATCTAGGAATAATGATGCATAGTTCCCTGAAGGTGGAATCTCGTGGATAGGGTGGTGAAGAAAGCTTTTGGTATGCTGGCCTTTATAAATCAGCGCATTGAGTATAGAAGTTGGGATATAATGTTGAAATTGTACAAAGCATTGGTGAGGCCAAATTTGGAGTATTGTGTACAGTTTTGGTTACCAAATTATCGGAAAGATGTCAGCAAAATAAAAAGACTACAGAGAAGTTTTACTAGAATGTTACCTGAGTTTCATCACCTAAGTTACAGAGAAAGGTTGAACAAGTTGGATCTGTATTCTTTGGAGCGTAGAAGGTTGAGGGGGGACTTGATAGAGGTATTTAAGATTATGAGAGGGGTAGATAGAGTTGACATGGATAGGTTTTTTCCATTGAGAGTGGGGGAGATTCAACAGGAGGACATGAATTGAGAGCTAAAGGGCAAAAGTTTAGGGGTAATATGAGGGGGAGCTTCTTTACTCAGAGAGTGGTGGCTGTGTGGAACAAGCTTCTAGCAGAAGTGGTTGAGGCAGATTCGATGTTGTTGTTTAAAGTTAAACTGGACAGCTGTATGGACAGGAAAGGAATGGAGGGTTATGGGCTGAATGCAGGTCGGTGGGACTAGGTTTGATAAGAATTAGGCATGGACTAGAAGGGCCAAGATGGCCTGTTTCCGTGCTGTAATTGTTATATGGTTATATGGTTATATACATGTGTTTAAAGACCATTTGCACAGAGTACAGGACAGGCATGTTCCAGTCAGAAGGAAGGACGCGGATAGCAATGCAATAGAACCTTGGTTGTTGAGGGATGTGATGAATTTAATCAAGAAGAAAAAGGAAAAGTATGTACTGTAAAACTTAGGAAGCTAAAATCAAACAGAGCCCTGAAGGATAATAAAGAAATCAGAAAATAAATCAGTAAGGGAATTAAGAAAGCCAGGAGGGGCCATGTAAAGTCCTTGGCAAGTAGGATTAAAGAGAATCCAAGGGATTGTATACATATATCAAGAGAAAGAGGATAACGAAGGGGAGGGTTAGACCACTAAAGGATAAGGGGGAATCATTTGCTTGGACGTGAAGGATGTGGTGAGGTCTGCCGGGAGTACTTTACATCAGTATTTACAAAAGAGAAGGATGTGGAGGATTGGGAGATCAATGCCGAGAGTATTAATATGCTAGGGCATTTCAAAGCAAAGGAGAATTTGGTGTTGGGTCTCCTAAAGAGCATAAAGATGTATAAGTCCCCAGAGCTTGAAGGAATGTACCCCAGGTTTTTGAGAGAGGCCAGTGAAGGGATTGCTGGGCCTTGTCCTATATTGTCGTGTCCTCTCCAGCTATAGGTGAGATCTCAAGGTTGGTGAATAGCTAATGTTTGTTCATGAAGGGAACCAGCGATAATTCTGGAAACTAAAAGTTGGTGAGTTTCACATCAGTGATAGGGAAGATACTGAAGAGAATTCTTTGTGATAAGATTGATCAGCATATTGTAAACCATGGCCTAAATAGGGAGATCAAGCGTAGCTTTCTGCAGGGCAAGTTGTGTTTTGTTAACTTGATTGAGTTTTTTGGTGAGGTGATGAGGGTGATTGATGAATGTAGACCTGTGGGTATTTTCTACATGGATTTTAGTAAGGCATTTGACAAGATCCTCCGAGGTACTTGGAGTAACATGATAAAATAGGCCAAAGTGAGCATAAATTCCTTAAGGAGAAAAATTGCCTGACAAATCTATAGGAATTTGTTGAGGAAATACAGGATATCAGGCAGGATAGACAAAAGCAGACTCAGTAGATGTTGCTTACGTGTCTTTTCAGAAGGCCTTTGACAAGATGTTGCATATGAGGCTACTTGCCTCTCACATCTCCTTTAAAATTACATTCTGGTTTTAGTCAGCCCAGGAGAAAGATACTGTCTATTGACTTTTTATGCCTCTCATAATCTTAAATTAAGTAAATTATCATGTACTTTGGCAGAAGGGATAAAGACATCGACCTTTTTCTAAATGGGAAGATAATTCAAAACTCAGAGGTGCAAAGAGACTTGAGAGTCTTTTTGCAGTATTCCCAAAAGTATAACTTGCAGGCAACGTTAGCATTCATTTTGAGAGGACTAGAACATAAGAGCAAGAGTGTAATACTGGGGCATTGGTCAGACTGAATTTGGAGTATAGTGAGCAGTTTTGGGCCCCATATCTAAGAAAAGATGTGCTGGCATCGGAGAGGGTCCAGAGGAGGTTCAGGAGAGTGATTCTGTGATTGAAAGGATTAGCATATAATAACTCTGGGCCAGTAGCCACTGGGGATTAAAAGAAAGAGGGGGATCTCATTGAAGCCTGTTGAATATACCGTGGACATGGAGAGGATGTTTCCTACAGTGGGTGGGCCAAGGATCAGAGGGCACAGCCTCAGAATAGATGGATGTTCATTTCTAACAGTGATAAAAAGGAATTTCTTTAACCAGAGTGTGGTGAATCTGTGGAACTTATTGCCACAGGTGGCTGTAGAGGCCAAGTCATTGAGCATATTTAATGCAGAAGTTGATAGGTTCTTGGTTAGTCAGGGCATCAAAGGTTACAGAGAGAAGACAGGAGAGTGGAGTTGAGAGGGATAATAAATCAGCCATGATGGAATGGCAGAGCAGACTCAATGGACCAGGTGGCCAGATTCTGCTCCTCTGTCATATGGTCTTATAGAGCAGTACATCACAGGAACAGGCTCTTCTTCCTGCAACGTTGTGACAAGTCAAATAAATTAGTAATCAAATGGACAACTAAATTAATCCTTCATACCTACCCAATGTTCATGTCCTTCTATTTTCCTCACATTTATGCAGCTATCTAAACATCTCTTAAAAGTCCCTAATGATCTACCTCTACCACCATCCCAGGCACCCAGTACACTTTGTGTGTAAAAAAAACACTTGCCTCACATCTCTTCTTACATTATCCCCTCTCACCTTAAATGCATGCCCTCTGGTATTAGACATTTCAACTCTGGCAGCTTTGTGGGATCTATGGAAGTGGACCTCAAGATTCCTCTGTTCCTCCACACTGCTAAGAATCCTGATATTAACTTTGTACTCTGCCATCAAGTTCAACCTTCCATAATTTTTAATTTCTTATTTTTCTGGATTGCACTCCATCTGCCATTTCTCAGCCCAGCTCTGCATCCTATTAATATGCTGTTGTAACCTATGACAACCTTCTACATTATCCAGAGCACCCCCAATCTTTATGACATTTACAGATTCACTAAACCACCCTTCCACATTCATACTCATTCATCCATAAAAATCACAAAGAGCAGGAGGCCTAGAACGGATCCCTACAGAACACCACTAGTCACAGACGTCCAAGCAGAATATGCTCCTCTTACTACCACCTCTGCTTTCTGTGGTCAAGCCAGTTCTGAATCTACACAACCAAAATTATTTTCCTTTTCACCTTTCTGGAACAAAGGAATAACATTTGCCATCCTTATCAAAGAGACAAATTGATAAAGGAAAATGGAAAATTAGAGATTATTCCTGACTAAACTAATATGTTACAGATGAAGAGGAAGAATTAAATGCACACATCAACACTTTGACAATTATGAAAAATGATTTCCATTTGATGTGAGCATTGTGAACAGGCATTCCTCTCTTGCCTTTCAGGAAGAGATATAATAACTTGGTTTCTATGCACAAGCAAAGAGTACACTCGAAGAGGCTAGTCAGTATCAGAGTCTCATCCCAGTGTTCTATAATTGTCCCAGTATAAATTGCTGCAGTACACAACCTGTTATCTGAACAGTTCACAACCATGACTTGTGAAAGATATCCAAGTACTTTGGAAATAGAAGTAGGTCATATCAAGATTCTTATGGGTGTGAACTGTCATGTTTGTCATGTGAATTCAACTACTTGCTTTTATGTTAATGTTCTTATTTAATTCGTGTGAACTAGTGCTTTTTTTTTAGCGTAATGGAACTGATAGAAGATCATTGACACAGTTTCTTTTTAAACAAATGCTCTCTGGATGAAAGGTTATTGATCTGAGATATTAATTTTGCCCCACAGATATTGCCTAAGCTGCAGCATATTTCCATTATTTTCCCTTCTGATTGAAAGCTTCTTGTTTTGCTTTTGTATTAATAAAAGTAAATAGCATTGAATTTTACACCAAGTGGAAATACCCAGAGGGAAAATAAAGCTATGTAGAAAGTACAACAGTGTGAATAATAAGCTGTGAATAATTGAATAAAATGCATCGAATGGAAAACAAATGTGCAGGGCAGTATAAGAGATGGCCTGAGTCTGGGTCCAGTTAGTACCACAGAATATGTTGCATTTGGCAGTGCTCTGTGACTCTACTTGGTAATATTTGATACCAATGATTGTGCTTTAAAATTGCAAAAAGGGAAGAATTTGGGGAAGGGAACAAGTCCTTATACATTTTTCTGCAAGGACTCCTTGTTCTTGGCAAGGGAAACAGCCAAAGCAATTCTGTTAATGAGCAAAATCTGGGAAACAAAATCTACAGCATCACCACTTGTGTGCATTTAACAAATGATAGTTGACCTTGAAAAATGTTATTTGCCAGCTTTGTTTGACTGAACAATGCGATCTGTTGCAAATGAACACAAAAAAGGTTAATTTGAGCATTAGGTAATAGATAATCCAACAGTAATCATTTTATATAGTTGAAAACAATTATTTTATTTCATTACATCTACCTTTGTCAATTGTCCAAAGTGAATTTGCATTTTCTAAGCTAGATTTTTGGAAAATACTGTATATTTATAGTAAATGGTCTATGTTAATAATATAAAGTGATGAATTATAGGGTCAGCAACCATTAGGGAATACAGAACCATATTGCACACCACACACAGATTATTAATGAGTTCTCCCCTTCACGAGAATTCTTTAATCCTTTTATTGCTTGTTCTTTCAGTTTTCCAATCTTTTGCACTCAATTTAAGTTGTATATGGTAAAACATTTTTCATAATTAATATTTTACTACATACAATATCTTAGTATTTTTGGTTAAGTTTATTACTTGCTAAATTTAAGTTCCAAGAGTTAGAAGGCCTGAACGTTGGATGTGTGACCCATTTACCTGTAACTACAGACAGGTAATTTACATATATCCTAGGTAATGTTCTGGGAGTTTGGGAGTTTCAGTCACTACTGGTATTGCATCACGTTTGAGAATAGAGGGGCCAGATGGTTGATACGAAGAGGAGAGGTGGAGTGGCAAGAAAAGATTATAAGGCAAATGATAGAATGAGAAGGAATGTAAAATGACAAGCAGGTAGTGCCAGGCGGGACTGGAGCTTGGAGGCTGTAGTTGATGAGTGATAGTTGGTGACAGACAAAGAGAGGAAAAGGAAACCACAACAGATAGAGAAAGATGGGAGGAGTAGAGTGTGAAGATGGGAGACTATGGCTAAGATGTCTAGAGCTCTATAGGCCAAGGTGACTTACAGATAGAAGATTTTGTCTACACCAAATGGAAGTAGTTGGAACCCAGAACCCACTAAATATTTGTGGGTTGGGTTCACAGAATACTTAGGAGAGTAAATTGCAAACAGATTGTGTTCCTACAACTAGAGGTCATGAGTTAAGGGTAAAGGTGAGATATGAAAAGTTTAAGGAGAACATGAAGGGAAACTTCTTCACTTAGAGAGTTGTGAGAGTGTGGAATGAGCTGCCTGTGCAAGTAGTGCATACGAGCTCAATTTCAACACTTAAGGGAAGTTTGGATAGTTACAAGGATGGTCGGGATACGGAGGTCTATGGTCCTGGTGCAGGCCGATGGGAGTAGGAGTTTAAATGGCTCAGCGTGGGCCAAAGGGCCTTTTCTGTGACTCTATTTACTCAGCGAAAGTGCAGAGGTTGTTCAGGGAGCATACTGGGTAGCTGTGTTCCATTTGAAGCAGGGAAAGGATGGTGGTGTGCAGGAACCATGGTTGAAAAGAGATGTGAAACATTTAGTCAAGAGGAAGAAAGCTTAGTTAAGATTTAGGAAACAAGTATCAGACAAGGCTTTAGAGAGTTGCTTGGTAGCCTGGATGAAGTTGAAGAATGGACTTAGGACAGCTAGAGGGGGGCGTGTGAAGGCTTTGGCGAGTAGGGTTAAGGAAAATAAAAAGGTGTTCTGCACATTTTTGACGAGCAGAAAGGTGACTAGAGTGAAGGTAGCACTAATCAGGGATAAAAGAGGAAATGTGTCTGGAGTCAGAGAGGTAGGGGAGGTCCTGAATGAATACTTTGCTTCAGTATTCATCAACAAGAAAGACCTTGCCATTTGTGAGGACAGTGTAAAGCAGGATGATATGCTTGAACATGTTAATGTTAAGAAAGAGGATGTGCTGGAATTTTTTGAAAAATATTAGGATAGATAAGTGCCCAAGGTTGAACTGAATGTGACCCTGGTTCTTTCAGGAAGCGAGGGATGAGTTTGCTGCATCTTTGGCTGTTATCCATGTTTCCATGTATTTGTTGCCCTTGCTCTCTCTGGTGGCTGACATTGCTGGTTTGGGAGGAGCTATTAGAGTGGCATTGATGAGAAATGGCTGGGGATTTTGTAGTGATGCAGTCGTAGTTGAGCAGGTGAAAGTCTGGGTGCTTTATGGGTCACCAAACAAGTGCACTGCATTTTGCCACAATGTGCTGACCTGCTTCAGAGTTATTGGAGATGCCTTCAGTCTCGGTTTCCATATGTATTGAGTAGTAGTGAATGAACTTAATTATGCTGCAGTCATGAGAAGACATCCCCACTTCTGACTGCATGATGGAAGGATGAGTGAAGCAGCTGAAGAAGGTTGGAACTGAAACACAGCCCTGACCAGTCAGTGGCATTGACACAATAAGCATCCGTTAGTCTCGTGAGACCATGGATTTGCACTTTGGAAGGTTTCCAGGGTGCAGGCAAGAGCAAGGTTGCCCAGGCTGCAAGTCTCCCCTCTACACGCCACTGATGTTGTCCTAGTGAAGGGCACTAGGGCCAACACAGCTTGGCACCGGTGATGCAATATAAAATTAATAATCCTAGTAATTCTGTATGCTGCCTTCACACAATGGTCTCTGAAAAGAGAACAAAATGTAGATAATTGTCTTTGAACCAGAAGCTTTAGTGTCCTTCCTCAAACAACAGTGAAATTAGAGGATTTTCTGGCTGCAGATAGGGAAGATCAAAAATGTAATTTCTACAGTCACCTTTGGAAAATGGTCAATAACCTGCACAGAAGTTCCGATTTGCATGTGTAACAAGTTGGGAACATCCTTAACAAAGACCTGACACCTGGTATTCCACCCTGAAAATATTCTAGAACTGTTGGGTTCTCAATTAACTGCTGATGTTTCTCCATGAATATGGAAGTCCTAATATAAAGTTTGATGTCTATGATGTTTTTCACAAATATGCTTTGACTCTGAAAAACAGCAAGGATCACAGTTTGCCACCTATTCCAGTGGGAATCCCCTTGACTATCCTACTCTGTGTTACAAAGAGGGAGTGCTTCTCCCACCTTTCAATAGAGGGAATGGCTGTGAGGAAATTAACTGAGCATTTAATCTAAACCTTCTATAAATTAATAAGTTTATTTAAATGCTTCCACGTATTTTCTCCGTAATTTTTTTTGTTCATTTTTTTCAAAAAAGTGATTTTTAAGTTTGTCAGTATAGTTGAAATGATTTTTATATATGTTTCTTACTGTAATTTTTAGTATATCTATCATTACACTGTACTACTGCCTCAAAATAGCAAATGTCAGTGATAATAAACCAGATTCTGAATGATTTTTGAGTGGAAGAGTAAATGCGTTTTGCTGAAATTTGGGTCACAATTTTCTCTGAGCGTTCTCGGCAGACAAGACATCATGCTAAGAGCATCTCTCCTATTCTTTCCTTTTCTCTCCTTTCCCCTCCTTTGACTTAGAACAATACAATACAGAACAGCAGAGGACCAAGTACCTTCGACTTGTCTTGACCATGCTGCCATTCTAAACTAACCTCATCTGTCTACATGTGGTCTCTTCCCCTGTACTCCCTGCCTGTTCATGAGTCTGTCTAAATGCCTCTTCAATGTTGTGATTGTATCTGCTTCTACCAACTCCCCTGCCAGTGCATTTCAGCCACCTACCACACTGTAAGCAAAAACTTCTGTCAGAAAGCTCCTTTAAATTTTCCCCTTCTCACCATAAAGCTACGGCCTCGAGTATTTGACACTTACACCCCAGGGAAAAAGACTCTGATTCTCTATCTTGTTTATGGCGTTCATTATTTTATGTACTTCTATCAAATCATTCCTCAGTTTCTGATGCTCCAGAACAAACAACCCAAGTTTATCCATTCTTTCCTCATAGCTAATACACTCCAATCCAGCTACATTTTGGATTGATTTAGACAAATGAGGGGGAAATCATCTTGACACCTATTGAATATCGAAGTGGTAAAATGAATTAAGCAGTGGCTGGATGGGAGACGCCAGAGAGTAGTCGTGGATAACTGTGTGTCAGATTGGAGGCCGGTGACTAGTGGTGTGCCTCAGGGATCTGTACTGGGTCCAGTGTTGTTTGTCATTTATATTAATGATCTGGATGATGGGGTGGTAAATTGGATTAGTAAGTATGCAGATGATACTAAGATAGGTGGCGTTGTGGATAATGAGGTAGGTTTTCAAAGCTTGCAGAGAGATTTAGGCCAGTTAGAAGAGTGGCTGAAAGATGGCAGATGGAGTTTAATGCTGATAAATGTGAGGTGCTACATTTTGGTAGGACTAATCAAAATAGGACATACATGGTAAATGGTAGGGCATTGAAGAATGCTGTTGAACCGAGAGATCTAGGAATAATGGTGCATAGTTCCCTGAAGGTGGAATCTCATGTGGATAGGGTGGTGAAGAAAGCTTTTGGTATGCTGGCCTTTATTAATCAGAGCATTGAGTATAGAAGTTGGGATGTAATGTTGAAATTGTATGAAGCATTGGTAAGGCCAAATTTGGAGTATTGTGTACAGTTCTGGTCACCGAATTATACGAAAGATGTCAATAAAATTGAGAGAGTACAGAGGAGGTTTACTAAAATGTTGCCTGGGTTTCATCTCCTAAGTTACAGAGAAAGGTTGAACAAGTTAGGTCTTTATTCTTGGGAGCGTAGAAGGTTGAGAGGGCACTTGATAGAGGTGTTTAAAATTATGAGGGGGATTGATAGAGTTGATGTGGATATGCTTTTTCCATTGACAGTGGGGGAGATTCAAACAAGAGGATATGAGTTGAGAGTTAAAGGGCAAAAGTTTAGGGGTAACATGAGGGGGAACTTCTTTACTCAGAGAGTGGTAGCTGTGTGGAATGAGCTTCCAGCAGAAGTGGTTGAGGCAGGTTCGATGTTGTCGTTTAAAGTTAAATTGGATAGATATATGGACAGGAAAGGAATGGAGGGTTATGGACTGAGTGCAGGTCGGTGGGACTAGGTGAGAGTAGGAGTTCAGCATGGACTAGAAGGGTTGATATGGCCTGTTTCCGTGCTGTAATTGATATATGGTTATATGGGTATATTGAAACGCCTAGATCGGTGGACATGGTGATGATGTTTCCTATAGTGGCAATGTCTATTTTCTGAAGACCTAGCCTCAGAATACAAGGATGTCCCTTTAGAACAGAGATGAAGAGGAATACCTGTTTCCAGAGGGAGCTGAATCTGTGAAATTCTTTGCCACAGATGGCTGTGGAGGCCATGTCAAAAGTTGATAGGCTCTTGCTTTGTGAGGGCGTCAAAGTAACAGGAAGAAAGCAGGAGAATGTGGTTGAAAGGGATAATAAATCAGTCAGGATGGAATTGATGGGCAAAATGACATAATTCTACTCCTATGTCTTATGATCTTATGGAATAAATCTCTTCTGCACCATCTCCAAAGTGTCCACATTTTTCTTGGAGTGTAGTGACCAGAATTGTACATAATACTCCATATGTGACCTAATCAAAGTTCTACACAGCTGTAACATGGCTTTCCAAATTTTATACTCAACTGCCTGATCAATGAGCCTTCTTTAACTTCCTGTCCAGCAGTGTTGCTAATATCAAGGAGCTATGTACTAGCACCTAAAGACCTCTCTGAACATCAGTGCCCCTAAAGGACCCGCAATCCTTCCTCTTGCAATTGACCTTTCAAAATGCATCACCGCATACTTGCTAGAACTAAACAACTTCTAGTCTATTTTATCACAACCTTCTTTACTATCCACAACTCTAGAAATTTTCATTTTTCAGCTAATTTACTAATCAGACTGCCAGCATTCTTATCCAAATCATTAACATATACTGAAAAGAACAGAGGTCCCAACACTGATCCTTACAAAACACCTCTGGTCATAGACCTCCAGTCATGAAAACATCCCTGTGCTGCTACATTTTGATTTTTAATACCAGTTTTCAATTCACTCAAACCAAGTGTCAGCCCTTCTCATGTGCCTTAATCTTCTGGATCAGCTTACCTTGAGGGAACTTGTCAAATGCTTTTTTTAAAAGTCCATTTTAATAACATTCCCTGCCTAGCCTCATCAATCATCTTAATTATTTCCTCAAAAAACTCGAATCAAATTTGTGAGACACAACCTTCAGGGCCGTGTTCACTGTCCGTAATAAATATATACAAGTGCAAGCCAATCCCATCCCTAGGAATCTTCTGCAATAATTTTTCAGTCTGTAATTCCCTGATTTGTCCCTGTTGGCCCTCTTAAACAAACTGATAACATGGGCTATTTTACATTCTTCTGGCACATTGCCTGTGGCTGAAGAAGATACAAAAATCTCTGTCAAGGCACTGGAACAATCTCATCAAAGCTGCTGGTGAATGCAGCAGGCCAAGCAGCATCTCTAGGAAAAGGTACAGTCGACGTTTCAGGCCGAGATCCTTCGTCAGTCCTGGCCTGCTGCGTTCACCAGCAACTTTGATGTGTGTTGCTTGAATTTCCAGCATCTGCAGAATTCTTGTTGTTTTCACTGCAACAATCTTCTCCTTTGCTTCCGTCAATAGCTAAGGACATTTTGTGGGCCGTTTATTTACTCCAAATTTCTTGTTTTAAGTTCTTTCCCTTCATTAGATCTTTTTTTGCGGAAAATTCGAAGCGAAAGAATTTACACATATTGGAATAGCTTGAGCTTTTTGGAGGTAGTCAACATGGCTTTGTGTAGGAGAGGTCCTATTTTACAAATCTTATTCAGTTTTAATTGGCAAAAGTCATTAAGGTGGATAAGTCTTCAGAGCCTGATGGGATTTATCCCAGGATATTGAGCATTGGAGACTGGTGAATGACCTGATTGAATTGTACTAAATTATGAGAAGAATTGATGGGATAGATAATCCTCTTCCTAGGATGGACATGTCAAATACTAGAGGGCATTGTCAGATGTCGGATGTGAATCTATCTCCAAACGGTACCCCTATTCTACCATTCTCTCATTCTACTTGAAGTACTGGCGGATGTCCAGTTCCTGCCTAATACCATTGTAATTATTCTTCCCCCAGTTCAGCACTTTGAAGTTCAATTTTAATTGCCATTCAGTTGTACATGAATACAGCCAAACGAAACAGTGTTGCTCTGGGACCAAGGTGTAAAACATAATACCAACAACACACAGCATATAACACATATAGTATACATAATAGAATAAAAGCATACAATCACAAAAGAAAAGAAAAAAAATATCTATGGTCTAAGTCAGCGAGTGGCCTGGCCTGAAGATTGATGGTAGATGTTGTCCTGGTCCAGCTTGCCTTCCACTGGCCAACACTGAGCAAACACCAGAGGACAACACCAATGGGTGAGGCCAGCCCTCAATTCAATATGGATTCCAGCACACCCCCAGAAGTCTCTGCTCTTTCCCACACCTCCCTACCACTTCCAATGAACCAGTGAACCGGGCTTGCAGTATTCTACATTACCATTGTCTAGCAGGGTCTTGTGATCACAATAAAACTTCCAAGAAAATAAATTGCACCATTTGTTGGACACACGCCACCTCTGCACTACAACGATGACAACAAGGTTCACATTAGGACTTGTTCATCCTTAACTATATTAAAATTATTGGTGTTATAGTTAGGGTTCCTAAAATTGTCCCCAACTGAAACTTTCATCTGGCCAGGCTCGTTCCCTGAATCAAGATTCAGTATGGCCCCCTCCTTTGTTGGACTGTCTACTTATTGTTTCAAGAAATCTTCCTGGATGCCCCTAACAAATTCTGCTCTGTTTAAGAATCTGATACCAAGAGAGTCCCAGTCAATATTAGAGAAGTTAAAATTATTTCAATAATCATTTTGTTTTTGCATATTTCCATTATATGCCTGCATATCTGTTCCTATCGCTTTCACTGGCTATTAGAAACTCTCTAGTATAAAGTCAACATATGATAGAATCAGAATCAGGTTTATTATCACTAAAATACTGTCTTTTGGGAAATTGGTTGTTTTGCAATAGCATACAGTGCAGACATGAAAACTACTGTGGGTTACAACAAAGTTGCACCTTTCTTATTCATTAGTTCTTCCAATGTGGCCTTGCAAGATGTTCTCTTGTAGTGCAGCTGTTGCATTCTCTCAAAATAATGGCAAATCCATCATCTGTTTTGCATCTCTCTCTCTCACCTAAAGTGTCTTTATCCTGGAACTTTACCAGGTCTACCCGCTTCCATCAATTAAGTTTCTGTAGTAGCTAAAATATTGTAGTTCCATGTTTTAATTCTCCTGGTTTAGTGCATGAAACCACAATATTTTATCTGTTATAGAAACCAAGCTTATCAGCTTTACCCATTATACTCTTTACATTAAAATAAATGCATTTCAGACCATCGTACCTGCTGTGTTTATATCCTGTTTTTTCCCATTCGACTTACTTGACTGATACCAATTTGGCTTAATGTGTGACCCTCAGCTTATTCCAAAGGAATTTTGCATAAATGCACTAATACCACTGAGCATCTCATCTATGCAGAGGTTTTGAATCAGCAAAACATCCTAGAAAATGTATTTCATCTCTAAGTTTGTGTAACTTGAGCCTACCTCAAAAAGAAGTAAATATAGAAGCATATCACAAGCCAGCCTGTAGCTGATTAATGATCCATTTAAATAGTTCATACAGGCACTTCCTATTGATTATACTGTATTGCGCAAGGCTGCATGCATGGGCTGGAGACGATCTGCTAAGGGCTGTATTGGCTTTCAATGCAGACTGATGCTCTGCATGCCACTGTGCACAATGAAGCTTTTTTCTAATTTGCTATCCAGTTAAATTTGCAGCTAAAGTGTGTGAGCAGTTTGGCTATTAAAATAGCTTAGTTGTACCAATCAATAGATACTATTTTCATGCCTGATATATTCTGTGATTGGGACCATCATAACCATCATAATGTACCAATCAATAGACACTATTTTCATACCTGATATTTTCTGTGATTGGGACCTTCATAACCATCAGAATTGCTGCAATGTCTACAAGGTATGTTCATCTTAATGCAGGGACGGTTAGCTAGCTGGTCAGAGCCTGGTGCTAGAAATACCAAAGCCATGAGTTTGATCCCCATACTGTCCACGCACCTTCTTTAGCTGTCCCCTCAGGTAACTGCCCTCTTACTACTGGAAGAAGTTTGCGACAGGTGGACAGTGCCTTTGAAGTGTGTCCACTTTCTTTTGTCGGCGTCGAGGTAGCATATCACTTTACAGTGCAACAACCCAGGGTCAGTTGCTGTGTGTATGTTCTCCCTGTGACCGTGTGAGTTTCCTCACACATCCCAAAGAGGTACTTACTGGTTAGTAGGTTCATTGCTCACTGGGTATAACTAGGTAGCACAAACTTGTTGAGCCAGAAGAGCCTGTTACTGTGCTGTATCGCAAAATAAATAAATACATACATACATACATACTATTAATTTTGTAACTATCAATCTTCTGCTTGCATGATTTAACAAACACAGCTTTTAGAACGTAGGCATTTGAAGTAGGAAAAGTATTACAGGAATGCTTCTTATCAGGCACTTAATAAAGCTTTAAAGTTCCCAGCTCCAAAAAGGAAAAGATCTACAAAAGAATATAAACGCTAAGATGTTGCACTTACATGAAGCCGTACAATAGTTAGAAATCAGTGATCTTGAATGTCAGTAATTCATTTGCAGACATCGCTTGGAAAACAACGAAGAGAGAAGAGCAAATCAGATCAGCTGTGGAAATAAGATCAAATTTTAATTTTGTTTTCATATGCAATCATGTTTCAGATACTGATTATCAGCTTGGTATTATTATAGTATTAGAAACATAGAAACATAGAAAATAGGTGCAGGAGTAGGCCATTCGGCCCTTCGAGCCTGCACCGCCATTTATTATGATCATGGCTGATCATCCAACTCAGAACCCTGCCCCAGCCTTCCCTCCATACCTCCTGACCCCCGTCGCCACAAGGGCCATATCTAACTCCCTCTTAAATATAGCCAATGAACTGGCCTCAACAGTTTCCTGTGGCAGAGAATTCCACAGATTCACCACTCTCTGTGTGAAGAAGTTTTTCCTAATCTCAGTCCTAAAAGGCTTCCCCTCTATCCTCAAACTGTGGCCCCTCGTTCTGGACTTCCCCAACATCGGGAACAATCTTCCTGCATCCAGCCTGTCCAATCCCTTTAGGATCTTATACGTTTCAATCAGATCCCCCCTCAATCTTCTAAATTCCAACGAGTACAAGCCCAGTTCATCTAGTCTTTCTTCATATGAAAGTCCTGCCATCCCAGGAATCAATCTGGTGAAGCTTCTTTGTACTCCCTCTATGGCAAAGATGTCTTTCCTTAAAGTTATGTTGCTGCAGAATTTATTTAAGATACAAAGTTTTTGAGCTACCAACAACTGAAACTAGTTAACCAACTGGCAAAGACATTTTTAAGACTTCTGGCAAGCAGATGGTTAAAAATTTAAAATGTATTCATGAAAATTTCTCATTGGGAGTGGTACTGAAGGGTGAATGTGCTGCTTGAATACTGGGTGGGACGTAACATTTACTGAATTATTGGATCATGTAGATATGATGCCAAGAAAAGCAATGAGTCAAGAATGGAAACTGAGATGTCAGATTGGATAGATATTGTGGCTTTATTCCCATTAACCTCAGAATGCTGAATTTTTTCCAATTGTCATTCACTAGTTTGCGTAGATTTTGTGACCACACTTACCAGAAAGAAATGTGAGAAAGAAATTTTCTATGTAAGACTGTGATAATAATCTTTTGGCACATTGCAATTCTTTGTCATTAAATGTGAGTTTCAGTTTTGGTGGTTTTTGATGTAGAGATATATACTTATAATTTAGTATTATAATCTTAAAATTGCTGAACATTAATAATGTACTCAGCTAAAAATTGCATAAATTGAGATATTTTGTTGAATTGGAAATATCATATTACAGGTTGGTTTCATTTAGCACAAATGGAGAAAATCTTCTGTGACATCCAGAAGAAAGTAGCTGTAACATGAATAATTCCAGATGTTTTCTTTTAAGGAAGGGTAGCAAACCACTTGAGGTGCTGTGTATCTGTAGTGTGAAAATTAGACCTTTCAATCCACCTTAATTATTTTTCCATTATATCGGTTTGGGGCAGCATGGTAGTCTAGTGGTTAGTGTAACACTTTACACTGCCAGTGACCTGGGTTCAATTCCCACTGCTGTCTGTAAAGAGATCGTTAATTCGCTCCATTACCACATAGGTTTCTTCCGGGTGCTCCAGTTTCCTCCCACATTTGAGACGTATGGGTTGCTAGGCTAATTGGTCATATGGGTGTAATTGGGTGGTGTGGGCTTGTTGGGTTAGAAGGGCCAACACTTGTGTCTTTAAATAAAAATAGATCTAAACTTCTTTAAAAGATGTTTATTTTAAAACTTATTGCCAGCAAATCCAAACATGATTTGCTGGCAATATTCTTTTCACTGCAATATTTTCGAGAGGCATTTATATTCTATTACTTTGATTTTACTTGCTTGTTTAAATCAGAAACAATGATTAAATGTAGATTGTATCTTCCATCTCTTTCAGATCTGTCTGACAACATAACTCAACTGCCTGTCATGAATGGGAACATGCAGTTAAATTCAACAAGGCATCAGCATACTTCAACCACGTCTCAATCCAGAAACCTACCACCAAATAGAAAACAAACCTCGGACGTGTCCTCCAAGCAGACTGCCAGGCAGCTAAATCTCACCGTTTCTTCTTCAATAAATGATCTGGATAAGGCTCCTAGCCCAGGATATGAAAAAGGCTTATCTAATGCAAATAAATCAGTGGAGGAACTGAAATATCACAGTAAAACTTCTAGAAATACTGCAGAGGGCAGAATTGAAACCTTTTTGAACAACAAGGGGCAGGATATTTCAGTGGAACTTGGGAATCCTGAATTAGGTAATACTGAAGCAGATAGTGGGGAATCTGCATATAACAGTCCACGGATACCACGGAAGGGAACTGTTCAAGCTTTGAATAAAACTCAGAACATGCAGAAGTCAGCATCAAAAATGTCAGACAGAGGTCAAAAGGAACAGAAGAGTGACAGTAGTGGAACCAACTCCAGGGGAAAAATGGCTTCTACAAAAGCCTCTCGAATTGCTGGCTTGAATCACGCAAGGAGCAAGGTTTTGAATGATGTGCAGAAGGGCGTTGCAACTCTTCCTCCCAGGGGAAAGTGTAAATCCAGATTCAGTATTTCAAATGATAATCTATTGCAGCTGTCGAGTTGTGGAAGTGCAACAGATACAGAGAAACCTAAAAGCAGTTCCAGTCAAAGACAGCGTAAATCTGATGTTAGCTGGAAGTCCTATAGTTTCTCCAATTTGCTTTTAGATGACAACGAAGATTTTTCAGAGCTGTCTGTCTCCTCCGTGAGTTCTCCAAAGCACACTTGTACAGGTGGTCTGAAGATGTCCATCAATAGCAACGTCATCAAGCTTCCATCTCCAACACAGAACAGCCATCCCAACACAGCAACGGTAGCTCCCTTCATGTACAAGTAAGTAAGATTTCACAATTAGCAATGCTTGATTGAAACCTGAGAAAGGTTACAGCTTACTCATTAAGTAACCTTCCAATTTTTGTACTTTACAAATTAAAACTGTGATGCTACAATGTTATGCCGACTGTTATTCTGTGCATACTGCTAAGCCTTAGCCTAATTCACCTCACTGATATGTTGTTAGGGTGCAAAATGAACCAATATATTTGAAAAAAACCCATGAAAAATGAATTTTTAGTCAGGATAATTACTCTTTTATTTACTTTTGTTGCTTTTCTTTTTCCTATATTAGACTAAAAGTTGCAGTAAATTGTGCTGAGGTCACACTTTGGAAACTGTTGCCTGTTCCAGTGTTCTTTTGATACTACTGAAGAGCTTTAAGAATGGTGTAAGCTTTAAGGTATTTGGATTCCTACAGCTAGTGGGAATTCCATATTGTGTGCACTGAGTCTATGCAGCAGAGCCTGGTCCCTAATCATAATGGATCTTCTCAGCATTGGACTAAGATTTTGCTCTGTCAACTCCAGGTGTTAGCTGGTTTGCAAAGGTTAAACAAAACATGCATAGGTGTCATCCTTAAACTTGAGAGGTTGTCCAAGAAAAGGAAGTTCACTATGACTGACCATAATAGGATGCACCAGGATAATTGGGCTGATTCTTCACCTGATTTTTCTCCCCCCTCCTTCATTCTGTTCAGTTTATGACTTTATGACTTCCAATTGGCAACTCCTGAAAAAGCACAGGTGAGGTAAGGAGTTGATAGTGGGAAATCTCCCATATCCTACAGTGTTGTAGTACGGAATATTGATATGTTGTTCCCTCTGCTAACTCAGTCTAACTCAGTCACTGAATAGTGTAATGTAATTGACGCAGCTTGTGAGAAGTTTAAGAAGCAATACATTCCAAATGCAAGGAATTTGAAGGCTCAGTGCCAGCAGGTCAAGCAGCAACTATGGAGAGAAAACCAGATATGACATTTTGACAATGACACCTCTTTGGCAAACCTAATCTACTTTAATGTAAATGATTAATTGTTCATAAATTTCAAGGAAAAAATAAGGAAGTAGCTGGATAGGATGTTTTCTTGGGTTCTTCCATAGTGTTCCACAGTTATGTGCCAAAATAGTAATATCATATAGCATTTGATCATCTAAAAATGTGATAGAGAATAAAGTTAAAAGCATGATAAATGCAAGGAATATTTCCAGCTGAATGATATGAAGTTTTATGCTCAGGGGCTACTATGGAGAGCTCATGTGCCGGCAATGATTTGTGTCATGGAATGCGTAAAAAAAAGCAGCCATTTGGCACATTGTGGCTGGCCTGTTACTTGATAAAGCAATTCACTGAGATAATCAGAATCAGGTAATATCATCAGCATTTGTCATGAAAATTGTTGATTTGTGGTAGCAGTACATTGGAGTACATAATAAGAAAAACTCTAATTTATAGTAAGTAAATATTTATTTAGTTATTTGCAAGATGAAATCAAATACGTAATACAAAAAGAAAAAAAAGTATCGAGGTAGTGTTCATGGGTTCATCATCCATTCAGAAATCTAATGGCCAAGGGGGAGAAGCTGTTCCTGAATCACTGAGTGTGTGCCTTCAGGCTCCTGTACCTCCTCCCTGATGGTAGCAATGAAACGAGTGCATGAACTGGGTGATGGGGGTTCTTAATGATGGATTTCGCCTTTATGAGGTACCGCTCCTTGAAGAAGTCCTCAATACTATGGAAGCTAGTGCCCATGATGGGTCTGACTAATTTTACAACCTTCTGCAGTTTGCTTTGATCCTGTGCAGTAGCCTCCCCTCCACCGCCACCCCCATACCAGATGTTGATGCAGCCAGTTAGAATGCTCTCCGCAGTGCACCTGTAGAAATTTGAAAGTGTCTTTGTTGAGACACCAAATTTCCTCAAACTCCTTATGAAATATAGCCGCTGTCGTGCTTTCTTTGTAACTGCATCGATATGTTAAGCCCAGAATAGATCCTCAGAGATGTTGATACCCAGGATCCTCTGCTCTTTTCCCTCAGGCCCAGAACATATTTTTGACTCAGGCAGTTATCTGGTTCCACTTTGTAAGTTGTTATTGAATCTGCTTCACCAACTAACCATCCAATTTCAGATCACAAAAATGTCTTTGTTTAAAAGAAAGTGCCCTTATCTTCGCCTAAATGCCAGTCATAGAGAGGTAAAGCATGGAAATTGGCCCCCTCAGTCCAACTAGTCTGTGTTGACTATCATGCAAATCAATCCCAGCCTAACCCATTTTACTTTAATTGTCACATCCCACTCCACCCCTCCCACAGATATCCCTCCCTACAGATTAGATATAATTCACAACTGTCAACTGACCCACAAGCCTGCTCACTTTCGGAATGTGAATGAATACCAGAGCTCCTGGAGGAAAGCCAGTCATAGGGAGAACACAGTCAGCAACAGAGGATAGGATTGAACTTAGGATGCTTAAGCTGTAAATAGTATCTCTTGTCAGCTCTGGCACTGTGCTTGCTGCTAGTTCTACTACCACTAGAAGCAGTATTTTTATATTTATCAGAAGGTTTCATAATTTTGAACACCCCTTAACTTTTGTTTCTGAAGAGAGCAACATAGTTTTTCCAGTTTATCCTCTGGACAATTCTTTCATTGAGAGGAGCAATCTAATAAGTCTTTAAATATCTCTACCTACTGTTTTGACATTCTTCATACATTGTGATATTCAAAACTGATATGTGATGATCTTCAACTGAGTACAGAAGATTAGCACAGTTTCTTTGTTTCCATAATCCGTTTCACTTCTGGGAAAGCTGAGGAATTCCGTATGTATTGGCAGCGTTTTAACTTGAACCTGACCCTTACCTCATATTCATCTTCAACACACTTCACATTATCATTAAAGTTCCACCATTAATCTGATGACTAGAATGATTCTCTTCATTTCTCTGAGTTATATTTCATCTGCCACATTTCTGCCCAGCTTATCAGTCTCTCCATGTTCTGCTGTTGACATCCTCCTCATGGTTTACAACATTCCTGGGCTTTATCACATACTAAATTTTGAAAGATATCCTTGAATATCCCAAGCCAAGCTCATTAATAAATAATAACAATGAGTCCAGTCAAACTAATGTCAACACCTGGGAAAACTGCACTGTATGCCACCCTTCTTATGGTGATCAACAGCCATTCATCACACCTCTCTGCTTTTGTACACTCATTTCAGTGAATTAAATTCTACTAATACGTTGACTCTGTGGTTCTTCATTAAGCACCTTCGAAAGATCCTTGAATCTATCATCTGCTGTACTGCTATTCTCACAAACTTTTTCTATTATTTCATCAAAGATAGCAATCAAGATAATGAAACATGAATTCTTTTTCACAATCCATGCAATCCATCTTTTAATTAATTAATTGTTGATTCAAATAATCAGTTAATGTATCATTTTAAAAGTTTAAATAATGTTAGACTTCTGGAAAAGTGTATTAAAACAGAATAATGAGATTTCTGCTATTAGGAACAGTTTCTTTATATTTAAGAAAGTCTTTGATTTTGAACACCTGTAGACAATCTCCACTTCTATGGAAAACAATCCCAGTTCTTTTGGTCTGTTCCCAGGACAATCACTACTCTTTTTTTTTGCACGGAGTGCAATGCTCGCAACCTTTCAGCTATTTAATACCATCTAATGATGGTTGGAAAGTTCTGGCCAGGGTCTCCACAATTTTCACTTTCAGTTTGTTCAGTCATCCACGATACATCCCTCTTCACTTGAGAACTTTTCTGCCCTGAGTACTTCATTATTTTTGAAATGCACTATTTGACTACAACCTCTAATTATCCTGCTTAAAACATACCTCTCCTCATGCTGAAAGGCTCCTTTAGTGCCTCAGCTACTTCTCCTGATCTCTTAATTGTTTTTGCCCTTCTATTTAGTACTCTTTTGCTATTTAAATGTTGATAACAGATTTCTGGTTTTCCTTTGATGTTATCAGCTAATAATGTTCTCTCTCTCTTTAGCCCTCACTTGTCATAATGGCGGGGGCATAGGGAGCAAGGGTGGACCCTAATGCAAGACACATCTTGTGAGGTTAATTAAATTTAGTTTATTGTTCGATATCAGGAGAGCTAGGCAGGAGCAGCAGTAGCGAACTGGATAAGGACTGAGTTCTACGACTAGGCTGGGACCAAGGGTCTGGGCTAGGACTCGGAATTGGCTCCCAGAACTAGAAGAGACATGAAGAGGCTAGAGTATGGACTCCGAGCCCGAGACTGGGCAAGGACCCCAGAATCAGGCATAGACGTGACATGGGCTAGGGAGAGGAGGAACATGGGAAAACAGAGCCTCGGTCTCGGGGAGCAAGTACATGGAACCATGGACACATACACAGAACGCAGAGTCGGGACCCCTCCTTGGGTACAGGACATAGGGCCGGGACCCACACACAGAACAGAGAGCCGACCCCTCCTTGGGTACAGGACATAGGGCCGGGACTCATGAACTTCCGTGGGGCAATGGCAAGACAGCCTGACTTACCCATGGAGGCGAGGACAAGACAAGACAAGACATGATTCCCCGCGGGGCAACGGCAAGACGGCCTGACCTACCCCACGGAGGCGAGGACAAGACAAGACAAGACATGACTCCCTGCGGGGCAATGGCAAGACGGCCTGACCTACCCCACGGCGGCGAGGACAAGACAAGACCTGACTCCCCGCGAGGCAACGGCAAGATGGCCTGACTTACCCCACGGAGGCAAGGACAGGACAAGACAAGACCAACACGAATAAACACCAGACAGTACCTATCTAGCTCCGGCGATGGATCTAGACTGAAGTGCAGGTGGGGGCTGCAGACGAGCACTAGAGGCGAGAGGGGCAGAGAAGGGATTCAGACAAGTGGGTAGGACAGGAATCACAGACCGCCAGGGCCAGGACTTGACTCAGAACTGGGATGCAGCCAGGGCCAAGACTTGACTTGGTGCTTGAATGCCGCCAGGACCGGGACTTGACTTGGTGCTTGAATGCCGCCAGGGGCAGGACTCAACTTGGTGCTTGAATGCCGCCAGGGCCAGGACTCAACTTGGTGCTTGAATGCCGCCAGGGCTGGGGCTTGACTTGGTGCTTGAATGCCGCCAGGACCGGGACTTGACTTGGTGCTTGAATGCCGCCAGGGCCAGGACTCAACTTGGTGCTTGAATGCCGCCAGGGCCGGGGCTTGACTTGGTGCTTGAATGCCGCCAGGGCCGGGGCTTGACTTGGTGCTTGAATGCCGCCAGGGCCAGGACTCAACTTGGTGCTTGAATGCCGCCAGGGCCGGGGTTTGACTTGGTGCTTGAATGCCGCCAGGGCCAGGACTCAACTTGGTGCTTGAATGCCGCCAGGGCCGGGGCTTGACTTGGTGCTTGAATGCCGCCAGGGCCGGGGTTTGACTTGGTGCTTGAATGCCGCCAGGGC
Source organism: Mobula hypostoma (assembly GCF_963921235.1). Taxonomy (NCBI): domain Eukaryota; kingdom Metazoa; phylum Chordata; class Chondrichthyes; order Myliobatiformes; family Myliobatidae; genus Mobula; species Mobula hypostoma. The sequence continues at coordinate 39,768,428 of NC_086109.1, forward strand.
CAGAACTCAACTAGGTGCTTGAATGCCGCCAGAGCAGGGACTTGACTTGGTGCTTGAATGCCGCCAGGGCCAGGACTCAACTTGGTGCTTGAATGCCGCCAGGGCCGGGACTTGACTTGGTGCTTGAATGCCGCCAGGGCCGGGACTTGACTTGGTGCTTGAATGCCGCCAGGGCCAGGACTCAACTTGGTGCTTGAATGCCGCTAGGGCCAAGACTCGACTTGATGCTTGAATGCCGCCGGAGCCAGGACTTGACTTGGAGCCTCCGGGTAGTGGCGAGCTCTTGACTCGGCCCTGGAACAGTAGACAGTGGTTCTTGATTCCCTCTGGCGGATTAACTGACAGACCCACCTCGGTGAGGAGACTTTGCAGGCTCGCTTTAGCAGGGTAACTTGACAGGGTTGCTCCGGTAAGGAAAGGCGAATTACTGGCACTCGCTTCGGGCGGAGACTAGGCTTGCTCCAGCCAGATGACATTGGCACGCCGTACCTTGGTGACTTTGCAAACGCTCCCGCGCCGAACGGCTGAAAGCCGGAGACTATAAACTACCGGTTCAGCCGAGAATCACCGAAGTCGAGGGACACGGGAAAACAGGGAATCAACGGTCCGGATCGTAACATAAACAAGGTAAATTTAAAGGGACCCCAATCCGGACCATGACATCACTCTAATTTTCAGATCCCTTTAGTATTTTCTTCAACTTATCCCACAGTTCTCCAGTATCTTGTGTATGCTGTGTACGAGAATCTTATTTAGATCTCTTAAGCCATCTGAGGACCTTTAGTTTTAACTAACTTTCCATTTCCCCCTTACGTGTCTACTTCAACCACCTCTTCTTTTGAAGGCCTTCCATTGTTCCATTCCTTGTTCAGCATGCATCGAAGGCAAAACATACTTGGGCCAGATCCTTTCTCACTTCACTGAAATTCACACTATTTTAGTTTAGTGCTTTTTATTCTCGAGCATTCCCTGTCTTTTCCGTAACTATTCTGAAAGTCATTATGACTACAGCACACTCAGTGTACCCTCACTGAAACACTTCATTTGTAACCAGAATTGGAACTTATAAGGTTGAAAATATTCTAATAGAAATGTTCTGTTCTCATTTCTGGAAATTCTCTCAATTTTTATTCTTTCTGCTCAATATTTTATGACAAATTAAGTCCCCCAAAATTATCTTTATATATTTCTTTATGTAATTATCTCCGGTCTCCTTCCCACTACTTGCACTGGGTATTTCCAGAGTCAGCAAAATTTTCACATTCCTTCATTCCAACCAAATGCATTTCTCCTTTGACTCCTCCTATATGTCATCCCATTCTTGTGCTATAACAGGTGAAACTGATGCTCACTTTCCTTTTCACCCTTCTCTGTCTTTTCTCAATACCATGGTGTGGTAGCCAATTCTAACAAATGCCTTGCTACTGCTGGCGACCTCCAAAGATTTGTTATCCCTGTATGATATGCTTTTGAGGTGATGAAACTTAAGCATAATTAACTGTAACTAAGTGGTCAACAGATATGACATCCATCAGTCCCCAGCTCCAAACTGCACAGGACAATGCACAGATACATAACTTATTCCCTTCGCTTTTTCCACACTCTCACTCACATGACTAATTACCAAATCACACACAATAAATGCGCAACACAGGATACAGTGCAGATAGCAAACAGATGCATGGCTTCTACACCATAGCCAGGAATATTTAATTTTCTGATCCTTCTTTCTTTGTTCACTTATTTAAATGTGCCAAATACTGGAAACTTTCTGCAGGTCACCATCTGTAGGTCACCATCTGCAGGTCACCATCTGCAGGTCACCATCTTTCTGTCTGTAGGAAGAAAAACAGTTAACATTTCAGAGTGAAGACCCTTATCTGAAATGGGGAAAGAAAAAGCAATTTTGTCTAAAGTTGCAGAAAAGGTATGGGGTAGGGGAAATGATTAGGATAAAGAAAGCAGGGTTGCTACAAACGTACATTGTAAATATCATCTGGTCGATGGGTTAATAGGGCAGTTACAGGGAGAAGATACTGAACAAAAGCTAATAAGTGAGGGTAGTTAGTGAGAATACAGACAAAGGAACAGGAATGAGATTTAAAGTGCTTGCCTGCAGTATAAGTCTGTTTCAAACATGAGAAAAATTGCAGATGCTGGAAATACAAAGCAACACACACAAAAGGCTGGACATATTCAGCAGGCCAGGCAGCGTCAGTGGAAAAGAGTAAGCATTTGATGTTTTGGGCCGAGACCTTTCTTCAGGAATAATGAAGGGTCTCGGCCCCAAACGTCTACTGTAATCTTTCCCATAGATGCTGTCTGGCCTGCTGAGCTCCTCCAGCATTTTGTGTGTATGTGTCCATTAGGTCAGTCTATACTAATGGGAAGAGGATAACTAACCAAACTGTCACAGTTGATTTGTTTCCAGCAGAAACAGTCAGTTCAGATGCAAACAGAACGAGTTGTGGAATTCAATATTGAGTCCAGAGGACTGTTCCCCAAGCTTCGATTCAGCTTTGATGTAACAATGTAGGAGATCAATAACAGACAGACTGCTGTGGTAATTAAAGCAGCAAGCAACAGGGAACTCTGAGTCATTAGAATCAGAATCAGGTTTATTATCACTGCATGTGTCCTGAAATTTGTTAACTTAGCAGCAGCAGTACAATGCTATATGTGATAGTATAAAAAGAATAAATAAGTAAATAACCTAATAAATCAATTACAGTAGGTATATATTATATATTAAATAGATTAAAAATAGCGCAAAACAGAAATAATATATTTAAAAAAAAGAAGAAAATGTGAGGTAGTGTTCATGGGTTCAATGTCCATTTAGGAATCAGATGGCAGATGGGAAGAAGCTGTTCCTGAATTGCTGAGTGTGTGTCTTCAGGCTTCTGTACCTCCCTCCTGATGGTAACAATGAGAAAAGGGCATGTCCTGGGTCATAGGGGTCCTTAATAACGGCTACTACGCAGGCTAGCACCCAAGATGGAGCTGACTAATTTTACAGCTTTCTGTAGCTTCGTTCGGTCCTGTGCAGTAGCCCCTCATACCAGACAGTAACGCAGCCTGTCAGAATGCTCTCCATGGTACATCTATAGAAATTTTTAGTGTTTTAGGTGACAAGCCAAATCTTTTCAAACTCCTAATTAAGTATAGCCACCATCTTGCCTTCTTTATAGCTGTATCGATATGTTGGGACCAGGTTAGATCCTCAGAGGTCTTGACGCCAAGAAACTTGAAATTGCTCACTCTCTGCACTTCTGAACACTTTATTAGAATTGGTTCATGTTCCCTCATCTCACCCTTCCCGAAGTCCACAATTAGCTCTTTTGTCTTATTGATGTTGAGTGAAAGGTTGTTGCTGGGACATCACTCAACTAACTGGTATATCTGGGTGGGTGGGGCAGCGGGATGAAGTAAGAAGCTAGGGGATGATAGATGGAAGAGGTAAAGGGTTGAAGAAGATGGAATCTAATAGGAGAGGATAGTTGACCATCAAATAAAGGGAAAGAGGATTGGTGCCAGAGGGAGATGATGGGTAAGTGAGAAGAGAAACGGAGAGAGGTTAACCACAATGGGGAATGGAAAATGAGTGAATTGAAAGTTAGAGAAATCAATGCTCATGCCAACAGGAATATGAGATGTTGCTCCTCTAACCTGAGTTTAGCCTAACTGTGGCAGTAGAAGAGGCCATTCACAGACACGTTGGTATGGGAATGGGAAGTCCAATTTGAAATGAGCAGCCACCAGGAGATCTTGCTTTTTGCGGTGTTTGATGAAGTGGTCCCCCAGTCTACTTCGGTTCTCACTGATCTGGAGGAGGCTGCACGGGAGCAATGCATATAATAGATGACCCTGACAGCCTCACAGGTGAAGTGCTGCCTCACCTGGAAAGGCACTTTTCCATACAACCACAGGAGGTGTCCTTGTACGTCTTTTCTTTCTAGCACCCCTGGGTGCAAACAATCCTACTAAATGAAATCGCAGTTGATTAGCACTCTCCTGCCTGAGGCTTGGGCATTGCAGAAACCCATCACCAAACTCTTCTCCTTTGCATTGGGCCAGATGAATGGAAGAGAATAGATACAGTGGGCTACAGTTCCAGATGGTGGACTGAGGCCAGGAAGGTTCAAACGATTGTCTTTAGATGAAACAATTTACAAAGCAGTATGGTGACAAATTAAGATGTTAGTTTGAATGCAGTCATGTGAACATTGTTGGAGTTGTACCAGTGCAGAGCGGTCCATCACAGTTGTGACTTGTGTTCTATGGGTGACAGAAAGGCTCCGTAATCAGAGGGTGAGGAACTCGCTGCAGGATGCAAGTCCAGTTAAATTTCTACTCAGTGGTGATGGGGTGATGGGGCTTCAATAATAATAATGTTTTCGAATGACCAAAGGTAAAAGGTCAAACTCTGGTGATTGATGTTCATTGCCTGACTTGAATAAGATTATCAGTGGAAACTTGAATGTTGTCTTGAGTTTGCTGTGTGCTGTTTAATAAGGACTTGCAAATGGACAAAGTTTGCACCATCATCAGAAATTTAATAAGGAGTTATTAAAGAAGTAGCTGAAGATTGTTAAGTCCAAGACATTTACTGCAGTGACATGTGGCTGAGGTCTCTGACAACCTGTCATTGGAATGTTTTCCACTTGATGTCTATTGAATTCAGTTTTACCAGGACTTCCTGATGCCACGCTGGCTTATGTATTGCCATGAAGAAAGTGCAGTTACCTCCTGAATTTAGTTGTCTGGACTGAAGCCAAGTGGATCTGGTAAAGGTCAAACTAAGTTCAGGTTTTTAGTGAGTACCTACCACTTAATAGCACTTTTAACAATTCTTTGCATGACTGCTAATTGTGAGGAGATCGTTGGGGCAGGAATTGAACTTGTCTTGAACACAAGAGATTTTGCAGATGCTGGAAATCCAGAGGGACCATCGCAAGATCTGGAGGAGCTGAGTAGGTCAGGCAGCATCTGTGGGAGAGGATTGAACAGCTGGTGTTTTGGGCCAAAATTCTTCATCACCCAGGCAACTTTGTCACATTGTGGAATAAGTGACAATATTGCAACTATACTGCAAGAACATGACTAAGGATGCAACCTGTTCCACAATATAGTACATGGAATCAAAACCTGGAAATTATGTAGTCCCATAATCTGCAGTGCATTCAATGTTTTTAGCTATTTTTTGAACTAATGTCAAATTAATTAAATTAACCATAGCCTGCGTCTGTGCTGGCAGGGATCTGTGAAGGAATATAAAATGGACCTGCTCTGTACTACTGCCAGAAAATGATCGCAAATCCTTCAGACTTGTCTTTAGCACTTAGTTGCAAAATTGTCAACACATTGTTGTAAATTCTGATGATAATTGTAATAGCCACTTCATTAAATATTGTATGTTGGCTAATGACAACTACTTAGTTATTGCTTTACGTTTCAGCTGTAATCCTGTAAAAAGCCTAACTGGTTTAATTCGTAAACTATTGATTGGAACAGATTTGTTTTTAAGCTCAATTTTGATTTTTTAAGCAATTTATCTGATTGATTATTTAATAGCTAGATGATAAGTAACATCATAGTCATAGTATATAAACTGAAATGGGATGAAGTCTTCAGTTGTAAATACATGTGACTATTTGTTTATTGAGATACAGCGCGGAATAGGCTGTTCTGTCCCTTTGAGCCCAGCCACTCAGCAACGCCCAGGGAGAACGTACAAACTCCTTACAGACAGCGGTGGCAATTGAACCCGGATCGCTGGTACTGTAAAGTGTTGTGCGAACTATTACACAACTGTGCCACTCCGTATCTTATTAAAAATTCCAGTATTTGGTTAGACTTGATTTTTCACTTCTGTTATTTAATAGTTTTTAAAAATTTAATTGTGAAGACTTGCTTCGTTAGAAGAAAGACAGTTAGCATTTCTGAGACCTTTGTCAGAACTTAGAAAGAGAGATTTAACAAACATTCCTTTTCTCCTTTTTTAACCAATGGCATTGTTAACAAGTGATGCAGCATACTAGGTGAGAAACTGAATGAGAGCAGAGCCCATGGAGATGGAATGAGATTGTTTCTTAGTTAAAGCGCAGGAGAGACATTCTAACTCTGACACCAGTATAATGAGGGAATGGAGAACATTTTGCAAGATCTGCTTTGCTTGACAAAATATTCATCTTGATTACACAGAAGGATGGAATTGCATAACTTTCCTCCATACTTACTAATCCACACATTTTTTGGCAGAATCTAAATTTTACCAGATACGAGAAGTAATGAGTTCAATTCAAGACTGAAAGTCAGGGAATCCTGTAAATTGCCAGCCGTCCTGAGTCCCAGGTCATCTTTGACCTGCATGAGCTGTCATCTGAGCTTCCTTATGGGTTTGTGGATGGTACTGATCAGGTATTTCTTCAGGAGCAGTGTATATAGGTCAGGTGGGCCGCTTGGTGGAAACCCGTATCAAGGAGCACAGGAGCTGTATATGTTTGGGTTACCTAGAGAAATTGGCAGTAGCAGAAAATGGCATTCGCAATGGCCCTAGGATTGACTTTCACGGCACAAAGTTACTGCGCCACACCAATGGCTTTTGGGGCCACCTGGTGAAGGAAGCCATTGAAATAAAACTAGAAGAAAAGAATTTTAGCAAAGACGAAGGTCTCGCCTAAGTAAGAACTGGAATTCAAATTGCAAACAAGGTGGGATGGTGGAAACCTGATTGGATGAGGACTAACCAATCAGGAGGAACGGATGACGCGTATATATATATATACACTGGGTTAGACATGCCCAGGCATCATCTCTATGAAGATGCCAAAGTTTGTCATCGAAATGTCGGTTAAAATTGATTCTTGTACCCGGCTGGATGTCCGAGGAGAATTTAGTCGTAAGTACAAGGAGCTCATAAGCTGCTTTGATCTGAGACCATTCTTGTCACATCTTTTCTGTCTGAGCCATCTTAAGTTTTGCTGAGTTCACTCCCATCACATGCTCTTTCTCATCTCCGCAGGTGAGTGAGACCACCTCTGATCGCACTAAAGCGCTGAAATCATGACATGGCCTTCTGGATTCATACCAGTTGATATTATAAATAGGCTGTCCCCTCAGAGGATCTATGGAACCTCCCCACATTACCCTTTGAAATCAAGATATTTCTTAAAGCAAGAAGACTTCATTTTCAGTCTTCTGTTTTCCTACAAAATCCTTGAATGTATTCAACTTTCTTGGACACCCTATTTCTGCCTCCACCACTGTAATAATAAGCTCCTATTCAGAGTCACTCTAGATAATCACTCAAACTGTTTGAATTCTTTGTGAAAACAGACCTTGTAATGTATGCTATGTTACTTAATAGATACACTTTAAGAACTGCTGTAAATTTACATTGCACAGACAACTGTCCATTTCCATTTTAAGGATACTGATTCTAGTTGTGAGCATTGGTAGCTGATCGCAAACCAACAGTGGAGAAGCATGCAACACTCAAACAAAATGCTGGAGGAACTCAGCAGGCCAGGCATCATCTATGGAAAAGAGGACAGTTGACATTTTGGGCCAAGACCCCTCATCAGGACGAAGTGTCCGGCCTGCTGAGTTCCTCCAGCATTTTGTGTCTGTAGCTTGGATTTCTAGCATCTGCAGATTTTCTCTTGTTTGTGAATGGACATGATAGATTTCATTTTATTGAGCAGCCTAATATGCCTAATCCATCCCTCTTCTCAATCCATAAAACTTTGTATTTATCTGCCCATTACTTTTTGCACCTTTGTCAGGCATTCTGTGTAACATCTCGATCTCAGTTCCTTAAAACCTGTTCTCTGCTGATATTTCCTTTCAGCTAGAGACATAATGTTTAATGTATGTTCCTGTGAATCATCTCAGGTTTTCTATTAAACTAGGTTAACAATGCTATGCTGCAAAATCTGTAACAGAATATTCTGCTTTCTTGTAGCACTATGTTCCACATTCGTGTTTTTTTCCCTCATTTACTTATGTAGGGAACAATCTGTCTGGATGGTGTACAAACAAAAGCTTTTCTCTGTATTTTGGTACATGTGACAATAATAAATCAGTTACCAATCATAAAGACCAAGTTGCTATTGCCGTATGTATTAGATTGATATTATCCCATCGTGGCCAGACAGAACCATGATGGAGGCAGTGGGCTTGGTGTAAGTCAAATTCTGCCATGGACATTGCTTGTCACCCACTAAATGCAGCCAACCAGTGACTAATAAGATTGAATGCTTTGTTAATGTATTCTGTACCTGGTGGTCACATGTATTATCAAAACATTTAAAATCTATTAAAATACGTATTCTAGTCAATTAAAAAATAAAATTCATAAATATGAGCAATTGACTGGATTTACATAAACATTTCCAATTCCCCTCCTTTTTCAGCGTTTTGAATAGCGCATGACCTTCTCAATACCCTGGTCCATTCTTTTGCCTCCACTAATCCCTTCCTCTCTCGTGGCACTTTCCGAAGTAACCTCAGGAGATGCAACATCTGCCCTTTTATTGCTTCCCTTCCCACCACCCAGGGATTCATGCATTCCTTCCAATTGAAGCAATGATTCACTTGCACTTCTTCCAGTTTAGTGTACTGCACTCAGTGTAGACTATATGCACTCGTCTACATTGCAGAAACCAAACACAGATTGAGTGACTTCAGGGGGAAACCCTGAGCTTCCTGTTTAATTCCCATCCCTTTCCTCGTCTGTCTGTGGCTTCTTTCACTGTGGTCATGAGACCTAACACAAACTTAAGGAACAGTAACTCTGGATGCATTGCAGCTTCTGGACTTGTATCAAGTTCTACAATTCAACTAACTCACTCTGCCTGTGTCTGAACTGGCTAGCCCAGTCCATTTGTGATATTGGCTCAGTTCTCCATTCTCACAGGCACACCCTACAACTTTTCAATTATAATATTTATACTCCTTTATGTTCTCAGTTTTTAACTGCCCTTACATCGTAGCTTTTATGCTCCTGTGTCCAGATTCCTTCTCTCTAGCTGACCCCCCCCCACACAATTCACCCATTTTCTCACTGCCATCTTGGGTTGAACTTTGACCCATTCAACCCTGCCCTCACTTTGTCAGTTTTGATGAAAGATCATCAACCTAAAATATTAACTTAGTTTTCTTCCAAAAAGTAATTTCGGCATTTTTCTGTTTTTATTTCAGATTTCCAACATCTGTCACTTTTTCTCTCTGTTTGTGCAGCCATCACATTATCCTTGGGAAGACAAAAAAAACATTCTTCATCTTAGATCATGTGCCACTGTGGCAATTGGGAGAGCTTGCAAATAGGTTACAGCAGCTGTCTCCACCTTTCCCACATCCTGCCTTTCCTGGCTCATTCTGTCTTTTTTTTTGCCTACCTCTACCTATCATATGGGAGGCGGGTTGGAGATGTAGTACGTCGCTAGCAAAGGAGGTGTAAGGTGCTCCTTCCCTCAGCCAGCCTGCAGGTCACCCTTGGGTAAGGGGTAGCCCAGGCTTAGCGCCCCCACCCCTTCCCCCAAATCAGGGTCACATGAAGCCATGGGAGCAGGTGGTGGGTGGATGGAAGTATGAGCAGATGGTGCATTTCACAAATCCTGGTTATACGACCACTGACGCCAAGCAGACAATCTCTGAAAAGTGTTGACGGAGGCTGGGGTCACTTGTCTTGTAAAGACACTGCCCAGAAGAAGACAATGTTAAACCACTTCTGTTGAAAGATGTGCCAAGAACAATCATGGTCATGGAAAGACCATGATCGTCCAAATCATATGACTCAGCACATAATGAATGAACTACCTTTCATCCATCTGCATCTGTCTCCAAGCTCCATCACACCCCATCCCCCCACCGGGCTCCATCTGCCCATCATTCTCTAACTATCTTCGACCCTCCAATCACCTCATGTCCCCTGTCTCATCTTCCCTCCCCCTTCCTCTCCTTATATTGGCTATCTTCCTTCTCCACACTCAGGCTTGATGGACAATGCCTTTTATCTCCACAGATGCTGCTGGACCCTCTTGAGTTCCTCCAGTAAATCGTTTGTTACTCCTGATTATAGCATCTGCGATCTCTTGTGTCTCTAGTTTACAAACAGATCTGATTATTAGAACAGGAGTATTGTAGGACGTCAGTGTCTTTGACAAGTTTGTTTATAAATTATTGCAAAATCATTTATAAACTAATGGGTTGGCAATATTGCAACCTTATGTCTGATAATCCATATCATGTTCCCTTGTGTAAGCGTGTAAAAAATTATTTGTTAGGAGCGGCACAGGGAGTAGTTTGAAAATAGGTGTTGATCTGTTGAAACTGCATTATAAACTCGCAAACCAGCAAGGAGTAAATGTTATAGACAGAGCTCAACCTTTTCACACCTAGCAGATTTGATCAGAGCACTGCATTCATGAATGGTGGGGGTGGGGGAGGGCGCGGGCAGTGAAGCAACTATAAGAGGATGGCTTATAAACAAAAATCTATTTGTCTATTGTGAAAGGTGCCATTAAGTCAGCATTTCCAGCCTTTCTTCTTTTTGTAATTTATCTTTTATTGAAGTTCATCATCAAACAAACATTTCCTTAAGCTGTATCCTTTCTAAAGAACCTTCCAGACTTTTGTGCGTGAGGAGGTGCTTCCTGATTTCAATCATGAATGGTCTGGCTTTAATTTGAAGACTATGCTCCCTTGATCTGCTTTTGCCTGCCAGAGGAACTTATTTCCCTTATCTCTGGAATTCTTAAGAACTTCGAGCTCCCTGCTCTCCTCCCCAGGCCAAACTACCTTTATCCTCTGTACTCTATGCAGTAGAATTAACATTTATGCAAGGCAAGCCTGATTTATTTCTTTAAATAGAAGTGACAGAGAAATAATCCTTCTCCACTACTTCCTGAGATCCCTGCCTATGATAGATACCAGACCTCAGCCAATTCAATGTACTTGTTAAAACATCAAGCAATGAGTCAGTTTGTCAACACAGCAAAATCTCCAAACTCTGGCAACGTTTTGACCAACCAATGTGGAAAATCTGCAGTTCAGAACTACTTTGTTTCTGGCCAAATAATTCCAATGCAATTGCAATAGTAGCATCTTTCCACAAATACTCTCTTTCTTCTAAACCCAAAGTAAGGTGAACATGTTTCAAAGTTGCTGGTGAACGCAGCAGGCCAGGCAGCATCTGTAGGAAGAGGTGCAGTCGACGTTTCAGGCCGAGACCCTTCGACAGGTCCTGACGAAGGGTCTCGGCCTGAAACGTCGACTGCACCTCTTCCTACAGATGCTGCCTGGCCTGCTGTGTTCACCAGCAACTTTGATGTGTGTTGCTTGAATTTCCAGCATCTGCAGAATTCCTGTTGTGAACATGTTTCCTTAAGTTTTCTTTTATTTCTATATGGCAACGCTACTGGATTTTCAAGTCCTATCCTTTTTGTTGCATCCTTTATCACTTCCTTATTTATTCTCTTAAACAGAGGTGATATTCCTTTTCCTTGGTTTATTTCCCCCTGGTGGTGGAAATGAATATTGTCACATTTTAATAATATAGATATGCTTACATCTTGGTATGTTAGAAACCATGCAAAGCACAAGCCAAAAGAAGAATATTTTGCCTTGCCCAAAAGATCCATATTTCCGTGTTTGCTTGTGGCTTAGACGGAGGCTATTTGACCTATCATGTCCATGGTAGCTTTCACAGCAATCCCATCAGCCTGCATACTTCCCTGTGGTCTATCTTCTTGGAAATAAAAATAAGCAAACCAGTTTTGATCCCTGAGTTTATTTTTCCATTAGTAGTCAGTTACAAGTGTTCTTACTAATCAATTAATGCAATGGAAAGTTATAGCCTTGATTTCCTTTCTAAGTAAAAACTTGAAGTAAACCATTCCTGTTCTTGTTGGTTCAGTACATGCCGCTCACTGTGATACATTGCTAAGGACAGTTTTTATAAGTACAGCAACCTCAGTGTAATTGTAATCCTATTTATGGCACACGTGCAAGTGAGCTGTGAGTTTCCTTCCCCTTTGATGTGAGGGAGTGACTTACAAACATTTAACACTAATCCCATACTCCCTTGGGTCTTCCCTAAGTAGTAAGTAAGCATGAGGTGACTGTACATAAAAATGCATCCTTTAGGGCTTGGAGGGAACTTATTGCCAGCAATAGCATGGTCGTTCCCACCTCTTCCGGCAAGTTGCAGATTCCAGGCCAAAGCAGTGTTCTTGGCCATTGTATCTGAAGTGAGTTGATGCTAAAAAAAATAAGGTTAATTTAATTCACTTCTAACAGACAATCTGCCACCAGACATGTGAAGTTTATCCTGCCCTTTCTGGGATTGTGCTCTCTAACTGTAGTGAAAGTGCAGATATCATTTCTGATGTGCTCAAATTGTTTTCTGGGAATGCCTCTTTGGCTATGGCACAGAATTAAGCATGTATCACAGTACCTCATCGGCCTTAACGCCTGTCAGTTCTAATTCTCGGCCCGAAACGTCAACTGTACTTTTTTCCGTAGATGCTGCCTGGCCTGCTGAGTTCCTCCAGCATTTTGTGTGTGGTGCTTGGATTTGCAGCATCTGTAGATTCTCTCTTGCTTGGGAGTTCCAAATCTTTATCACTAAGGACAATGAGTGCAGGACTTAAAATTTGCAAGTTCCCCTTCATATTCTGGCACCACTCTATTTGAAATATATGGCCATTTAATCAATTTTGTTGGTTTTTTGTTGATTTTTTTTTACATTTTCTTCCTTGGTACCATTGAGGAAACTAATGGAACATAACAATTGAAATACTTAAGAAGGTACTGCAATATAAATGTGGTTTGCTGAAAAGCATAAAATATTTAATAAACAATGCAGTGAATATACGTTTGTAAAAGCTATCCTGTTCTCACAGGACTCAGAAATGTAGAAATTTGTTCTCAGCTGCTTGCATTTCAACATGCAGTGCAGAAGCAGATTTTGTCACAGTCTGTCTTTTGGGTTTGGTTTGGTTCCATAGCCCCATGTGATTATTTATTGTTTTAGTGTCCACACTGAAACAACCAAGAGAGTGTGAGGAAACGTAACCTTAGCCTTTAGCTAATGCCATTGTGTAACAAACATCTTACTCAGCACAGTCGTGACCTGGAGTAAACATGGAAGCTCTAGTCTCTACTCACTATGTGCACAGAATGGCAACATCCAAGTCAGGAAGTGGCTGTGTTGGGAAAGTGGTTGTTAGCCCATAACATCAACTGAAACGTTACCACACTTGTGAATTTAATTGCATGTTTCAGTTTTGAAGACTTAATGAATCTTATGGCCCTCCTCAGTCATTACTTTTCTGCTTCATTTTTAGGCTAAAAATATTGAGATTGGATGCTTCCTTTCTTCTTTGTATCCTTCCCTTATAAGCAGCTGTTCAGGAGCGAAAAAAAACACCCAGTAATTTAAAAAAAACGTAATAGGAAATGAGGTCTTTTCAAAGCTTTTGAAGATTTGAAGGTGCGTTCTATTTTTGTTGGGAAAATAGTTAACAGAACATGAAGCATAACAGGATGTGGCAAAGCCTGAGGAGAATCTCGCAGGTGTTTTTTATTCTGACAAGGCCAAAGCTAAAATGCCTGGATGTAACTTTCTGGCCCATGGGCATTGTAGACTTGCTTGACGCCACTGAAAGAACTCTTTGATTTAAAGTTAAGGGAAATGTTTTTTGTTTTTGGTGGAGTACATGAGGTTATAAGACAATAAGATGTACAAGCCATTTGGCCTATCGAGTCTGCTCCTCTATTTAATTATGGGTGATTTATTATCCCTCTCAACCCCATTCTCTTGCCTTCTCCCAGTACATGTTCATTCCAAAGTAGGACTGCCTGAAGAAAGGAGAGAAGATGAAGTTGAAACATCCTGCAGAAAGCATTGACTCTCAAAGTTACACAGAGGGGATCGTTGAACAATTCTGTTTGTAAGAGCTCCATGATGGAAGTAACCAGGGATCCCACTCACCTGCCCTTTCTTCTTAACCTTTTCAAGTATATATTTTTCCCCTTTATCCAAATCTCTTTTGAAAGTTGAAAGGAGGGAGGAGAAGATGCTGGTGCGACGCAGCGTGCGCGGCCATTCCGAATTGATATCGTATCTGTGAAGTAGGATGCCGTGCACAATCCTGATTTGATGGAGACAGACGTGAAGAAGCATGGAGGAACATCTGGAGAAACTTCTGAAATGCCTACTTTGCTACCGCGGCTACTGTGCGATTGAGAATCTCCGAGGGAAGGCCCCAAATCCTCGGCCTTGCCTGTTGCCTGTTGCTGGGGCCGGGGTCGAAGCGCTTGGCGGAGATGGTGCTCGGTGTATTGGTGTCGGGGAGCAGGTTGGAGGCTCGGAGTTTTCGGACGGACTCAGAGTCGGACTGTGGTCAGATGCTTCCGGGATGTTGCATCGGCAAGTTTGCGGCGCTGGAAGTTTACCGTCTGCGTGAGGTGATGGGACTTTCGAGTGACTTTGAGACTGTACCGTGCCCATGGTCTGTTCTTATCAAATTATGGTATTGCTTTGCACTGTTGTAACTATATGTTAAAATTACAGGTTTCCCCCGCATCTGAAGATAGAGCGTTCCTATGAAACGGTTCATAAGCCGGAATGTCGTAAAGCAAAGAAGCAATTACCATTTACTTATATGGGAAAATTTTGTGAGCTTTCACAGACCCAAAAAATAACCTACCAAATCATGCCAAATAACACATAAAACCTAAAATAACAGTAACATATAGTAAAAGCAGGAATGATATGATAAATACACAGCCTATTTAAAGTAGAAATACTTTTCCACAATCATTGCCTGCACTGTTTTTCTGTAGCGAAAATCTCACGCAAGCGCCCTCGGCAAAAACACGGCACAAGCGCTCTTGGCAGAAAATTTCATGCAAGCACTGTTGGCAAAAACACTCTCTCTAGTAACCTTTAAGCTATGAAGCTGCCAAATCATACCAAATAACACGTAAAAATACACAGCCTATATAAAGTAGAAATAATGTATGTACAGTGTAGTATCACAGGAATCGGGAAGACAGCGCCGAGCACACTGATCATGATGTGTTAGACTGAGTTGTCGGAGTTTGGGCGGTGCAGTGGCCTCCACCCTCCGGGCCGCCGACCTAAACCTACGTACCATTTCAAAATTAAAGCCGTACTTTATCATTGCAGTGAAAATCTCACGCAGTTGCTTCACGTTCAGTTCGCTACTGCATTCGGTTTCGATTGTTATCCTTTCCTCTTCCAATTGCATCAGCTCTTCATCTATCAGTTCTTGGTCATGGGATGCCAAAACCTCTTCAACATCATCTTCGTCAGCTTCCACAAGCCAAACTCACGTTGTCCTTACTTTGTTCACCACGACCAAAACGCTTAATTATGTCTAGTTTTATGCTAAGTGTAACACCCTTACAAGCTCTTTTAGGCTCTTCTGATACCTTAGAACTCATCTTGCAAATGGCTGCTCACAGGCACGTGTTTAAGCAATGCCGGCGAGAATGCCGTTCCGAATCCGGGGGAGAGCGGCTGCTCGAGGCGTGCACTGCCTTTTATCGTGCACTGATTTTTTCACAGGCTGATTTTTTTCGTAACCGTGAAAACACCTTCTGTTAGCAAAAACAGGGAACTATTGTAGGTCTTTCGTAAAGTGAGGTTTCGTAAAGTGAACATTCAAAAAGCGGGGGACACCTGTATGTGTTTTTTGCCAGTTTTATAACCTTGGTTTGTCATGTGTTTCTGTGATATCATTCTGGAAAAACTTTATATCATTTCTTAATGCATGCATTACTAAATGACAATAAAAGAGGACTACGTGTCCTCATAATCTAATCTAAAAAAAAGTTTTTGAATCTCCTGTCAGCTGTTCATATAGTGCATTCCAGATCTTAGCACCTTGCAGTGTAAAAGTTCTTTCCATGTAGAAGAGTGTATTTCTCTGCTCTGTGGTGGAAAGTTATCAAAGAAGACCTGATTGTAGCTATTGATCAGAGTGCATGATGTGGTACTATTCCTTTGCAAGGAATTTGTTAACACACACTCTGCAACACATAGACAGAGAACCATCCAGCATGTGTGATGTGCAATAGAAATGTTGGTGTTACTTGAGCAAAGTTGTTCTCCTTGAAGGAAGGCAGCAAGCAACAGGAGCACTGCACCTGAAGCAGGCTTTGCTTGAGTATGGAAGCCATTATTTAAAATGGTACGAGGGGATGGGTTTACTTGGCTGCTGCTGGGAGTCCATGATTTTCATTTCCCAGCTGGATGCTTCTTCCATTTTCCAGTATTAATCATGTCCACATTATTTCCACCCTTACTGTTGTTGTGTGACCTACCCCAGTTGTTGCTCCACCTCCATTTTATTTATTTAGAGATACTACACAATAATTGACCCTTCTGGCACAATGAGCCCCCGTCGTCCATTGACACCTTGTGACCAATTAAGCTAACATACAGTTTGTCTTTGGAATGTAGGAAGAAACCTGAGCACTCAGGAGAAATCCACAAGGTCACGGGGAGAATGGAAAAGCTCTTGACAGAGTGGCAGAATTGAATCAGAGTTGTATGTGCTGTAATAACTTTATGCTAACTGCTATACTGCTGTGCCAACCCTGAGCTATGTTTCTAAGTAGTTTACCCCTGATTCCAGCTCATCACCTCCCTTCTAGTTACACTGACTGACCTTCTAAATGACCTTGACCTCCTCCATCTCCCCAGCTACACTTACCTCACTGATAGGAGGTGGGCTGTCTGTCCCAATTACTTTCATGCTGATCCTTCCTCTTGACCTTCTGCCCACCTTGCAATCTTTTTCCCAAATTCTCTAGTCTTTATCCATCTGATCCTCACTACTTTGCTGGCAAACGACTGCTCAGTTAACTTGCTGTGTGGTTGTATATACAAAAGGATTTTGTGCATAATGGAGCAGGTTTTGTACTCTACACCTTTGGCCTTATTCACAAACTAAATCTTAATTGGAGATCTTTCACAAAAATGTCACAGGAACCTCAAAACCCCACTTTAATTGGCTTTTCAGGAATGGTACATTCTCTAGCCTGTTTTTCCTCATAAGTGATGAGAATTTTAACATTTTTTGCTGTTTGTTTGAAATCTTTATCCATATGCTGCCAATTCTTATTTTGTGCTCACATGTGTATCGATGGTGATATTTGGAGTGTAACTTAGTTCTGAAGAATCGTTAGATCACATTTATATTTTACAAATGGACTTCAATAAATATGGCAACCTTGCAAAAGAGCATCGCCAGGAGTTCAATATATTCATGTTGACGCATGCAGAAATGATAACTCAGTCAAAGTCCAAAGAGATCAGTGACAGAGTAATTTTAAGGGAACCCATAATGAAGGACTCATCTGTGCCAGCATAAAGACACCCAGCTGGCAAACATATCCAAGCTAAAATTCACCACAGGGCTGATTACCTTCACTTAAATATTAATGCTCTGCCTGAACATACTGGTTACATATACCTTGGAACTTCCCCAAATAGCTCGAATCTATAACCCCAGCTGGTGCTGAAAAATCTCCTCCCAGCATGACTTTCCTGAATTTTATCTGGTTAACAGGCTGAACTGAAAGACCTTTTTGTTGGGATACATCCGCCCCATATTCCATTTTCACCGCTCTCCTTTGAAAAAGACTATTACAGCTTTCGTTTAAGTAGCATAATAAAGTAGAAAATCATAACAACCATCGGACTCAAATAGTGAAATAAAAACGATGTTACTAGCAAATTCAAAAATGATTCAGAGAACTTCATTTTCCAACAATGGCCTTGTCAAGATTTCTGTATCAATCAATTTGGTGAAATATCACCAGTGTGTGCTTATAGTATGTTATTAATATTTTGAATTGCCAATATTTTAAGCTGCTATTTTTTATTAACATCAGTATCTTAATGGATCCAGACTATTATGTGGCAAAAATGGGAAAAAATCTAAATTTCCAGCTTGTTATAAGGTTTTGCAGTTACTGATTTAAATCAAAGCAGCCAAGCCTGACACTGCATCACTGGATTAAAATAAAAGCATGATCACAAAAGATCTAGCAGCCACAATCTTAAGCAGTTTGTTTGACCAAGAAATCATAGTGTTCTAGTGAGGAGATTTCTGTTAAATGGTCTGACAAATTTTAAATCAACACATTAAATATATGCAAAATAAAACAAAATTTATTAATAAGAATAACATCCAAGGAAGACCAAATAAACAGTCCTTATCAGTTTACTGGAGTTGGAATGGAATTCGACCGAAACTAATAAAGGAATTATTATTACAAAGAAGAATTATATAAAATGCATAATAGAAATGGGTCTTCTGACATTTAATTCCAATTTTAATGTGTCTGTGCCCTTGTGTTTACCTATTTCCAAATGATTTTATCCTAGTTTATTTCAATTATCTATCTAAGCTATTAAACATTAATGTTAGTGTGGCATCAATTATTTACTTCAGAAAAGGATTCCATAATGTTTTCTCTCCAAATCAATTGTATTAAGCCTTGTATCCATGCTCAGTCATATTAACCCTTCGTAATTGAAAGAAGTGTGATCCATGAGTGTCTTTGACACTTTACAACACCAGTGTCAAAATGTCCTGATGCTTTTCTCTTACCTACATCTGATTGCAAATCATGCCTCCTTGCAATTTTCTCTATTGACAGTAAAATCTTATTCCAGTCACCCACCCCTATAAGTATGAGTACCAAACCATCCTGCTGAGGAATGGTAATACCCAAATCCATCACCTTCCCTGCCATGCCCTGAAACTCTCCGCTGCAAGCTAAATCGGGCCTATAGTCAGTGTCCTGAAACCAGCCATGGGGAGTAGAACTGAGCAACAAATTTACAAATGAAAACATTTGATTTGTTTTTAAATTGTGATGTAGCTTTTTCCAGCACAGCTATGGCCTTGCCTTCCTAAGACACTCATCATTTTACTTACTGAAGAATGGGTGCCCAAGCTGCCATTTGCTTGGGATTGGAGTTGTATTGGTTTACTGATGGTATACTTGCTTGCATATGAGATAAAAATAGCAATTACAGAAGTTCCTATTTTTTTGGCTTGTACCAACTGACGAAAGGGTTGTAGCCTGGCCATTGCTGTTCACAATACCCTGCATTTGACTTAACCCCTGTTGTGTTAGCTATTTATATAGTCTCTTTAATAACTTTTAAAATAAAACTTATGCTAAATAAAAGTTACCACTTAAAAATGCTAACTTTTATTAGTCTTAAAGGAGCTGTGCTTGTTAATTATGGGTAAATTCTGTTAAATTTGACTTTTGTGTTAATATGAAACAGCTGCAAAGGTGAATGCACTGTTGTTTTTAAATGAGCTCTTTTACACTGTTGCATTCACTTGAATGGGCAAAATGGGTAAAAAGCCATTTGAATTTGCATTAAAATTCTGCAGCCTTTACGTCAACATGGTTTACCACTGATCTCTTAGGCTGTGTTGTCTTAATGTATGCTTGACAGAATCAGTCAAAATTTTATATCCATAATTTGAAGTCCAGTTTGTGCTGAGTCCACACATTATCAGCTGTAAGTGTTCAGTAACTTACTAAAGCAAACATGACGAAAAACACAGCAAAAATGACTGCCCTAGAGATTAATAATGTGGAACTTTTTAATGTGTTACGCAATTGACTGAGTGTGAAATATAATTGCTACCTGATGGCACATAATCAGTCTTCGATCAGCTGCTTCCATGCGCATAACTTGTCAATGCAAGATGCGCTTAGAGTATCTAAGTGTGTTTTACATGAAAGAAAACATTTCCTAACACAGTGCAATTCCTGTAACCATGCATTTTTAAGGGAACATTAAATAATTCAGAACTGATATGGAGCAGAACCCTCTTCATTCCATGGGACAGAAGACTCTGGCACAATATCAAAACTCCAAGATGCTAAAAGACGTACTGATGAAAGGTCATCAAGTGAAGTCTTTACTCCATTCACTATCCTCAGATGCGCCCGGTCTGTTTAGCTTTTTTTCAATTTTTTTTTGATTTTACAAGTTGTGTGAGAGTCTGGATATACATTGAGTGCAGGGCAGACTTTCTTTGTTGTCTATTATACGTGCTTCAGAAGCACTGTCACTCAGCTTTCAACATGACCTGGAACAGGTCATGGAACAGGGGGATAGAAGGGGACAGATGCTGTAGAGGTGAAGAGCAGTTTTACTTTCAACTTACTATGGCGTGGCTTCAAAGTGTAGCGGTTGGTGCAACTTTTTACAGGTGTCGTCTCTAAGTGTGCCATCTTTAATTCCTGTTGCTGCCTGCAAGGAGCTTATACGTTCTCCCCATGACTGGGTTTCCTCTGGGTGCTTTGGTTTCCTCCAACATTCCAAAGACGTACAATTTAGGGTTAGAAAGCTGTAGGCAGTTTATGTGGGTGCTGGAAGCATGGCGTACTTGTGGGCTGCCCTCAGCACGTCCTCGATGCGAGTGACGCACTTCACTGTGTGTTTAGATGTCCATGTGACAAATAAAGCTAATTTTTATCTTTAGGATTTGCATCGTTGTAAGTGGATTTATGTCAGGCTGCATTTGGTAGTAAGGGATGCGATGGATGTCGTCTGTTTAGGGAGAAGGTACTTCTCCTTGAGCAGAGGCCAGCAGTAATCATTGCCAGAGGTATTATCATCCTGAGAGACAGACTGTATCTGTGTGAGACTCTAAGCACCACACATCAGATGGGAGCTCTTTAGAAACTGCAAATGTCCTGTGTTCATTCTTTGAATCAGCAGTTATTGTGAGACTACTTACAGAACATGCTCAGTGTTTCAGGAACAGCTTTCTCCTCTCCACCATCAGATCTCTGAATGGATAATGGACCCAAGAACACTACCTCACCTTTTCTTTGCTCTCTTTTTCCACTACTTAATTTAATTTTTACTGTAATTTATAGTTTTTTATTATTATGTATTGCTACCGCAAAACAACAAATTTCACAACATATGCCAGCGATGTTGATTCTGATTCTGATTCTAAAGGCTGGTATTTGGAAGCACAGATACATGCGCTTCCCTGATAAAAGGCACTCCCTTTGTGTCCATGTTCTTTCAATTATCAAGCTGGACAGTCAGAAAACTCTTGGGCAAAGGCTATCCATTTTGTGGTTCACTTCAGTTTTAAATGCTGACTAAGTTGGAAATGGATATACAAACATCGACAGTTACAGGGCAACTTGGAACTTGATGGGGCATGCTGGAGCAGAGGTTCCACTTTTTTGCATTGATCAGGTGTCGACCAACAATTCTGCCCAGAGAGAGTGCTGTACGTTGTTGTTGTCTGCTTCACATGCCCCTGGTTGGTCAGATAGCAGGAGGGACAAATGGTGTCAACTAGAACCTCTCTCTAGACCTGCCTAATAGCTGTGTATTTCACTTGAGGTACCCACTGAGTTCCATACTGAAAGACAGCCCCTCACCAAATCTAACAAATCCAGCAATGGCTTTTTGCATTAAGTGGATGATTCTCTATTTCCAATTGAGGTGAGAAGGATATATTTGAGGCTCTCAGCAGCAGGTGGACTGAAGTAGGAGCAGTGTCAAATAATGTTAAAGAGGTGGAAAAAGGTAATTCCAAGCTCACCTTGAAAACAGATATTGCAGATTGCATGGTTTGATTTCAAAGTTTCCAGTGAGAAAGACTGTGTTATTAAAGAACAGGGTTTTTGCTGGGGAGTGAAGAAAATAACTGGTTCTGTGAGTAATTATTTGGACATAATTTCTGTTCATTAAATTACTGGACATTAGTCAAGCAGTATTTCAATTTGGAGAGCTCAAGCTGCTGAAGCAGAGTTGGGCACTGTCAACATGCATCAGAAGGCTGGTTCTGTGCTTTTTAGGTGAATAATGGTATCATTAATGTTACTGAGATATTTTTTGGTGGTGAATAAAGTTTTAGTTTTCTGCTGCAAAGAAAATTTTTGACACTTTTGCTGTAAGAATGCTTGAAACTTTGTCGTTTATGGAAAAAAAAGTGGAATTAGGCCATATGTGAAATAATGTACAGACGTTTGGGAAATATTTGGTTAAATGGTTGACTGAACCTGCTATAAAAACTTAAACTACTGGAAACACTGAACAGGGAGTAGATGAGAAAAGGGAGTTATCCAAGGATAAGCCTAATTTAATATGAAATCAAGAAGACGAAGAGAAGCTAATGCAGGTGATTTCCAGGTAAGAATAGTACCTGTTGAGAGCAGCCTCACCAGGGTAGATAATAATGGAGAATCATGTGATCAGCAAAAACTGCAGCAGGTTGAACGACTGTCTTAGTTATACAACACAGAAACAGGCCTATTGACCCACATTGACCTCACTGACCATTAAGCACCAGCTTGCATTAATCCTATTTTTCTGTCCCCTTAGTCCTGTCAATTCCTCCAAATTCCACCAGTTTCATATTTGATATGGCCAATTAACTTATTGACCTGCATGCATGTCTTTGGGATGTAGAGGAAACTGAAGTATCCTGGCAACCACAACAGGAAGGTGAAAACTCTATACTGACAGCTACAGTAGTTAGGATTGAACTACGTTTGTAGATTGGCAGAGCTCTGAGGTAGTGTTTTCACTATCCATGCACTTGGACTGTAGAATCAACTGTATCAAAGACTGTAGACAGTTCGAGGAAGATTTGCAGTTAGATTAACTTTGTCAAAATTGTTTAGATTGTCAGTACATCTGTTTAGATACTGTGATAAAGGTGAAAGATTGATTAGAATTATGTGCACAATGAGTCAGAATTTGGGAATGAATATCATCTTCGTATTTTCTCTGAAGTTCTGATGTTTGTTTCTGACAACTAACACTTCATGCATGAAGAAGATTGTAAATTGACCTCTGTTAATGAAATGTAGGCCATTCAGAAATACCATAATAAATGCCTGTAAATATAGAAATTATGGCATTGATAGTTTGAAAAAAAGAATAATGTAGTGTGATGATCTCATCCCAACAAAAAGAAGCTTTGTAAGGTATTCTTTGAAGTTTGTTTAGTTTGATCTCAGTTTTACTCATGAAAATATAATTTTTACATCAAATCATTGTATCTTCTATTTTCATGTTTCAGAGGAGAAACAAAGAGAGAAAGCAATAATATAGAAGTAAAGGAGTCCACAGCCTATCCCAATACAGGGGAAAACAACTGGAAACTCAAAAAAACTTTTGAAGATATTGGTAATGTAAATTTTGTGCAATTTTTCCTTAAATATTAAATTTGCAATTATGCTCAATACTTTGTTTTAAAATTCTATTTATATATTGTGGTGGCTTGTTGAACTACAATCATTTGAAGTATATTTCTTACCAAATCTTCACCATCTTTTTCTAGGCAAAGAAAACTATAACTTTTTCTCTGTGAAACTTTTTTTTGCCATACTTGTCTATTTTACAGAATATGCTCAGGAGCACAGTACTGTTGACAGTTGCGGACATCTGTGATATTATTTACTCTGGCTTATTAGGAATTAATTTTCTATGAATTAACAGTGTTTTCATTTGATGAAGTTGGTAATAGCTTTTGATTTTGGAAAGATTATGTTGCGATTGCGTCATGTAGATGTGGATAACCCATTCCAGTTTCAGAAGTAATAAAGGCATGTTCAAAGCAGTTGCTATGAATTGGTTTAAATTCATCTGGATTAATATTTAGAACAGTGTACATTGGGCAAAAGAATTTCTACCCAAGCATGATCAGCAATCCATGGTCAATTTATGGGTTTTATGATGTGTTTTTTTTTCTGTTTTTGTTCAAGCACTTACATTTTGCTGAACAATAAATCTGTTTTCAATCAGGACATTGAAACAAGATTTTGAGTATTTTTCTTTTCAAAATTGTAGCAAAAATAGCATAGCATTTTTAGGAATGGGAATGGGATGTGGAATTAAAATGCATGGCCACTGGGAGATCCTGCTTTCTCTAGTGGATCCTGTCCCATGATCCCCTCATATCCCTTTTGCCAATCACCTGTCCAGCTCTTGGCTCCATCCCTCCGCCTCCTGTCTTCTCCTATCCTTTTGGATCTCCCCCTCCCCCTCCCACTTTCAAATCTCTTACTAGCTCTTCCTTCAGTTAGTCCTGACGAAGGGTCTCGGCCTGAAACGTCGACACTACCTCTTCCTAGAGATGCTGCCTGGCCTGCTGCGTACACCAGCAACTTTGATGGGTGTTGCTTCAATTTCCAGCATCTGCAGAATTCCTCGTGTTTGCGTTTTTATCTTCACTGCTTGATCTTCTTTTGTTGCCACTTTTGGGGATCTGTGAACTTGCAAAGCCCGGCTTACTCTGTACATCAATGCTTCTAAGGACACTGCAGTTTACTGTATGTGTCCTGCCAGTATTAATCAACACACTGTTGCAGAAATTTCATATTCATTGCAAGTGTATGCTGAACTTGACTCTTTAAATGGGTACATTTTTTCAGGTAGTGAGCATTGCCTGCAAGGCCAACACTTAATGTCCTTGAAAAGGTAGTGGTGAGCCTGAGCTGTTATCTTCTCAAGGTCTACTGAAGCATTGCAGTTTTTCCTCAACACTGTTGGGAATTTGAACAGAGCGCCAGTGAAGGAAGGGCATTATTTTTACATGCCAAAGGTTATTTGTGAATTGGAGGAGAGTGTCCTGGTGGTGTTCCTATGTTCCTGTTTCCGTTAGCATATCAGATAGCAGATGGTGGAGACCATGAGTTTGACAGGTGCTGCAGAAGAAGTCCATTGTGTAAAAGAGGTGGGGTGAGTGGTTTCTCTGGGTGGGCTGCCGATCAGGTGAGTTTCTTGCAATGTCCTGAATGATACTGAGCATCTCCACTGTTATTAGAGTTACGCTCATCTAAACCAGTGGAAAGTTTTTCAGCACAGTCCTGATTTATGCCTTGTAACTGGTTCAAAGACTTTGGGAATGTTAGAATATACGCTACGCACCACAAGATGTTATTACAGAAATCCTCAGGATACCTGTCCTCCGATTTATTTGTTAGCCCAGTATGTATAGATGCGTGGTCCAATTAAGCTTCTGGTCAATGGCCAGGGACTCAGCAATGATTATGTAATTGGATGTCAAAGAACAAATAGTTGTATTTTCTGGTAAGATAATGGTGTGCTCTGACACAGCAGTTACTACGGGGCCAACCAAAGGTGTTATTGTCTTTCTCAAATGTATTTTTTATAATCGCAAGACCCTGCTGGACATTAAGAACTACTGTAGGTCCACCCCATTAGCAAGTTGCTCATTGATAGAGGAACTAAAGGAACTGGATTTGGTGTGGATCATGATGCTGCCTGTGACCGAGAAGCATCTGTACATGAAGGAGGTGTGCAGTCTAACAATGAATGATATCTTAGATTCTTTTCTTGTGATTGCAAGACCCTGTTGGACATTGGTGGTGTGCAATGCTGCAAGTCCAATTCGTTAGTCTGTTGGCAAACAGCAGGCGTGCTGCATGGCCTCAGTCTGCGGTGTCACCTATTTGCAGATGCCCAGGGGCGACGCCAGAATCGAGCACTCCACCAGAGTGCCATAGGCAGTGTGGCGCAGCATCCAGGCTGGAGTTGGAACTGCTCCCCAGTGTTCGCCCAGCAGAAGACAAGCTAGATTGTATTCAACAGCAGATTGCTGCAACGTTCATGGACTCAGGGATTTGGACAATATATTTTTGTGTGACTGTATTCTACTATATCTTATATGTCCTTAATTTAATAAATAATTCAATCTTTGAATGCATTTTAAAATAAAATTATATAAAATGGATTCCAATTAATTGGGACACGTAAAGACCAGTACATTTTGGCCAAATCAAGTGATTGCCCCAATTTGCTGAAATTTGATGAAGTTTAAGTAGTATAAAATAGTATAAAATAGACTAATTACTGCTTAATTTAGCAATAAATTATGTATTTAGATGAAATACAGAATGAATTCCAACAAAATAATAATACTACTACAGTACTTTAAAACTGTGTGTTAATTCCTAATTGCTATCGATGGAGGAATTCATCCAGTGTACACTCCTGTGTTTTTTTGATTGACTGTTGTGACAAGAATACACATACATTAAGATGTTAGCTGTCCTGTGTGATCAGCAGTTGGTCTGCCACCTGTCTTCAGGAGAGAGAGAGATAAGGAAAA